>NC_054845.1:29095000-29395000 GCF_018345385.1 Vulpes lagopus
GTGTCGCACGGTGCGTCCGTCCGTGTCGGGGGAGGCTGGGGACCGCGAGCTCCGAGGTGCTGAGCCCGGCCCGGGAGGGATGCCGGCTTCCTCGGCGTCTTGTCGGCCCTGCCTCAGGCGACGCAAGAGCCCCGGCGCCCTCCGCTCTGCAGGGACCTCGGGTGACCCGCGGGTGACAGGGGGCTGCCCGCCGGCCTCAGCCGCGACCCCTCTGCTGCCCCTTCCTCTGTCAGCGGGTGCAGTTAGGGCTTTTCATTCCCTTCCCCTTATCCTCCCTGACACAGAACCACCGGGGAAAAGAGGCTAGAAACTTCCAGGTTATCCCAGGCAACTGAGGAATATTGACAGAAACAAAAATACTGGACTCGCTGAATCCTGGGACCCGAATGTCAGCGCCACACTAAGGCCTATGGACCCACCGTGCACACGTAGATGTGTGCGTCGGCTTGCAAATGTGCACTTTTCTTCCCCAAAGTTTGTACCAAGATAGGAAAGAATAATAGTTCCCTTGCATCACCTTTGTTGTTTTTCTGGATAAAAGGCAAAGACGCCATTCAGCTTGGCCGAAAAGAGTGTTTCTGTTGTACCTTTTGGGGCAAGGTTTTGTGGGGGAATCTAGGCTTTCCATCGTTTTTCTTTTTTAAATATTTCCATATTCTAATTTTTACAGAGACCCTTTCTCTTGGGAAATGTGATGGGATTAGGGTAACACTCCAACCTCCTCGTCCATTTCGCTGCCTTCTAGTATGTTCTACCAAAGAAAGCGTGTGGTGCTTCCTCTTCACAACAGAGTCTAGTCCTATATAGGGAGAGTATTACTTCTATCCTTAAGACTTTAACTCCTTCTCTCCAGGCTGTATAGTCAAGTTGACATCCTTTCTCTGAAGGGATTTGATCCTTATGCCTATTTACCTCATAAAAAGCCTCCGAGGAGCTGAGGATGGCCTGTGAGCCACTGAAACTAGCTGGGCCGACCATGCATAGGTCATTTCTGGCTCAGTTTTCTCCTTCAATGTGGAAGGGAGCATCGGGGCTCGGTAGACTCTACCAACAATCTTTAATTTGTAGACACATTTATACGTAGAAATGGTTTCAACAAATTCATCTATTTGTTTTCATTTGTTTAAGTTGCTGAAATATCCATATATATATATATTCTTAGGTGGGAAAATACACACTTCGATTCCCCGTGTGATTGTTTTGGAATCTGACCATCTAAGGGGAAAGATGAACGCGGTTCGTGCTATCGTACAGATAGGACAAGTCGCTATAAACCTGGCTCTAAAGGGATTCGAGGAGTCAATTATCGTGACATTCCGTTTCCAAACCGTCCACAAAGCGAAGGCTGAAAAATTGCTCTTGAGAGTGACCAAGGGATCCGTTTACTAGTCTGTTGGGATCTAGAAGCAAAAGCCCTGAGAAAACTGGTCTCACAGAGGCCACTTCACCGGATTATTAGCTTCTCCTGGAGGCACGTGGAGCCCTCTCCAACCACCGGCTGAGCTGCCGCGTGGGATCACCTGGCTAAGTGATCCGCAGTCACTCTCCGTTCATGACACTTTAATTTCTGGAGCTGCAGATGTTGTCCTTCCTTACAAGTCACTATGGCGACGGCCACCGTGCGGACAAGCTGGTACCTACCATGATTAGAGATGCCACCGTCTTGTCAACTACAATTAACTGGGATCTTCCCCCCACCCCCACCCCCACCCCCACCCCCACCCCCGGATTTGTAAGGCAATTGACGTCAGCATTTCCAGGGTGCAAATAAAGACATTTCGGATCTGGGCAAGAAACAGACTTTGTTTTAAAATCATGGCATTTCCTCAGGCAGCTCTGGGGAGGGAAGATGCCAAGGGGGAAGCATCAGTCTGGTCCACCTTCTTCTTTTCAGAGGGGGACCCTGTCAGTGCTTCTGTGTGTGACATTCCAGCCTGTGACCCTGTGCATATTCATGTGTAGAACGAGTAATTTTTTTTTCTTGCAATATTTAGACAGAAAGCATCCCAGAGAAAATGTTGAATAGTGATATGGCATTTTGGATAGCCCTCAAGACGGCTGTTTCTCAACCTTTCTAACGAGTTGTTTTTAGTTTTATTTCTCCAGTGGTAAAAAATAGTCTAATTATTCTGATTTTCGAACTCCACTTAATGGTATTTTGATGTGTCAGAAAATGGGTTGGCAAGAGACTAGGGCTTCGAGAAAGCTCTGCCGTGGAGTGTATTTAGCACCGTGGTGGGGTCAGGAGCAAAGCTTGCCTCGGTGCGTGTTGTGAAGCCCTGAAAGGCACCAAGAAAGAAATTTCATCAGATTCTGGGCATTTATTGAGTGCCCAGCTGTGACTTGAGGAGTACTAGCAGCTTTCACAGTGATTTCCTCGCTGAAGAACGCAGTATCTTTCTTAAGGTAAAGAGAACTCTCACAATTACACTCGAAAAGGTGTATATGTAAAACATGCTATTATATTTTGTGACCCAAGGAGATAATTAATCAAGGACAAAAAAGAAAATGACATCACTGCATTGAAACTGCATAGAATTTATTCCAAGGGAAAAAAAGAAAAAAAAAATGGAAGCAGAGCCCGGCAGGTGGCCGGATCGTCTGAGCTGGTCCACCACGGGGACTGTCACCTCTAGGACTTTTATTTTTCTTTACTAATGTGACAGGTTCTCACCACCTCTTCAAGGTGGGAGTTTTTCCAGTGTTGTTTTTTGCCTGGAGATTGGACTTTCTTCAGCTGAGCTGTTATTCCACGATACTCATCCTAGGCCAGTGGCTAATTAAAATCTCGAAGCCTCAGGCTGTGCTTATCACATACAATCTGATTTCCCGGGAGCTTAGACCTGGGGGTCAGACAAAATCAGGCATTGAGCCTCATCATACCCAGCCAGACCAAAGGACATTCAGGTCATTATTTTACTATAGAAATTTCCAGAAACTTCTTTCTAGACTGGAAGCTGAAGAAAGTTGGGTTCAGAAGTCAGCA
This sequence comes from Vulpes lagopus, assembly GCF_018345385.1. Classification (NCBI taxonomy): domain Eukaryota; kingdom Metazoa; phylum Chordata; class Mammalia; order Carnivora; family Canidae; genus Vulpes; species Vulpes lagopus. The sequence continues at coordinate 29,097,987 of NC_054845.1, forward strand.
AACTTGGATTTGTGGAATTCTGGCCCCAATCTTTGCTCTGTGTGCAACTTGGGACAGATTATATCATCAATTTCTCATTTTTAAACTTCATATTGAAAGATATTATAATAAGGTTGATGTAAGTGTAAAATGAGATTTTGATGCATTCTAAAATACTTTTGTAAAACTCACAAACTCACTGTTGGAAAGCATTAGAAAATATGATCTTAGGGCACCCGAGGGGCTCGGTCGGTTGCGTCTGACTCTTGGGTTTCGGCTCTGGTCATGATCTCACGGGTTGTGAGATGAGCCCCGTGGCTGACTGTGCGCTCCAGCTGGGAGTCTGCTTGAAGATTCTCTCCATTTGCCCTTCCCTCCACTCATGCTTTCTTTCTCTCTTTTGCTGTCTCTCAAACAAATAAATAAATTTAAAGAAAATATGGTCTTGGGGTTGGAGAAAGAAAAGGGAGCCAAATGATTGGCACTGGGATAAATTTCTTTGCAATGCATTCTTGGGTGAGCTACATACGATGAAGATGAAGCATTATCAGCCTTAGTCCACATCCTGCCAGTTGGGGTTTGGGGGGAGGAATTTGAGAAGACGGATAGAAGGAGGCATATAGTCAGGAATGTTTCAATACTTTTTGATGTTTTTGGCATAATGGTATCCTGGGTGGAGTGATGTAGCTCTCCAGATTGGAAAAGGGAATGATAACGACACTGCCATTTTTTGAGTGCCAACCATGTGATAGGTACAGTGAAAAATGCTTTACAGACATTCCCTTATTTGTTTGTTTTTTTTTTTGACATTCCCTTATTTGTAACAACAAATCAAAGTAGGTGAACTCTTACTCCCCTAGTCTATAGGTGAGGAGACTGGCATATGAAGAACTTCACTAACTTGCCCAGGGCTCACCTGGAGAGGGTGGGAGAGCTAGCACCCAAAGCCACGGAGGAACTCTGGCCTGCCCAGTCCTCACATAAACATACTTTGAATTGGCTCAAATGGAGTAAAGTTATAACTTGATTTATATAAAATAGATGATGTATTTATTATTTATTCATTTACTAATAATAATTCCTGCAGGTTTCTGTGCTAGAGCCTGGGAATATAGAAGTGAGCATCTTGACCAGCTGCAGCTTCTAGTCTACTGGAAAAGATTGATAAATATGAAATATATACTTAAATACTAATAGATTAATTTTTTATTAAATGCAAGTATAGTGAGTGCAGCATGAGAGTATATAGATAGGGTGATGCCATGGCCAAAGAGATGATCACTCCCTTGCTTGAGGAGGTGACACTGCAGAGGAATCTTGGATGGGAGTGGCCAGATGAGCACACGCACATATAATGGCATCTTTTCTCCCTGTGGCCACATTTTATAATCAGTTCTTCAAATCTTAGTGCAAATGCTACTTCCTCAGTGGTCTCTTAGTGGGATGCAATTTCCTCACATGGAGTCCAACAACTACCTTATTCATAGTGAGCATTTCTGTGAACCTACCATATGCTGAATGTCCTCAGTTCTTTCAATGGGTAACACATCTGACTCACAACAACATCTAGATTGTTAGTGTTATTGTCACCATTTTACAGATGAGAAAATTGAGAGAGCTAAAGTAACCTCCCTGCAGTCATACCGAACAAGATTTAAATCTAGACAGTTGTGCACAGCCCAAGAGAAAATGGTTATAACCACTCATCTGTGCAGGCTCTGGCTGTGCCTCTCATGGGACTTCGGCTTTCTAATAGGCATTAAACTAATTTTTGGAGGTGTTATCTTCCTTGTTGGACTTTAAGCACTCTTTGATGTATATAATTCACATACGACAAAGTAAACAGATTTTAAGCCGTTAAACATACTCTCCTCCTCCATTCCACCCCATGAAATACTCTTCTGATTTATATTACCATAGGTCATTTGTTTTCTGATCTAGAACATTGTATATATGGAATCATACAATATGGCTTCTTTTTTTATCTGATTTCCTTTGCTCAACACAAGATTTTTAAGATTTGTCTACTTTGTTCCTGTTTATTGCTAGTGGTACTCATCTTCAGGTTCTTTAAAGACAGAGCCTGCTTGTCTTTATACCCAGCATTGTACTTAAAACAAGGGTGATATTAGAAATATTTATCAACAGGGATCAGAACAGACACTGGCCTGAGGGCTGGAGTGGGGTCCTGTGCCAAAGATGAACCCTTCGTCACTGGACCGTGGGAAGGTGGAGTCATAGCAAGCGAGATGGGTGGCATGGTAATAAGGTGCTTGGAGGCTCAGGATCGGCTATTTACTATCCAGCATGGGGATTTTCACTATTTTAACAACTGATACAAGTATGCCAGTGTGTGCTGTTGTATGTCACCTCTGCTGAGGGACGTGTCCTATACAAAAAAGACATTCAATGGCATTTTCATTGATTGGATGAATAAGTACAAATTAAGTGCAAATTCAGGATCCCTGTTTGTAGCACTTAGAGTTAAAATTGATGTGTCTAGCAAGCATCGCTAAGCTCTTTGGTTTTATCAGTAGTTGGGTAGTAGAGGTTATTAAAATGATTTCAGAGCTTGTATCTAAGTTATAGCATTTGGCCCAAGGTTGATACCTATCATAGTAACAAAGATTGATAAACGACAGATAAATGCTGTACTATCTTAATTGAGTTCCCTAATGAGAACAGTTATACCTGAAAGCATCATGGAGAGGAGCCGGACCATCAGAAGAGTGGGTATGCCACCATGGAGTGAGCACCGGGCACAAAGTGAAGGCTTGAAAATACTTGCTGAATGAATCACTGTGTGAATGACTAGTTGTATTGTATATGTTCAGAAGAGAAAGAGGTCGGTAGAGGTTGTAAATCCAGAAAAGACTTCTTGGAGAAAGTGGGTTGAAGTTGGACCATGTAGGTGGGTGGGTGAGAATCATGGCTAGTGTGCATAAGGGAAAGGCATAGATCCTGTAGAGGACACCTGCTGCTTCTGTCTGCCCAGCTCCCCTTCTTCTTACTTTCAGAGGACTCAGCTATGCTTTCTCTGATGCTTTCAGGCTTGGAGGGAACTGCCAGTCAAGGAATCTGGTTTCCCTAGACAAGAAGTGGGTGGGTGATCCAAGCTATACTGATAAAAAAGCTTTTTCCCTAGAGTGTAGACATCATGTGGAGTGATGTGAACGATTATGGGTTGACCTGATGAATCCTGATGTTAGTTCCCTGAACAGATTAGTCCTTGCTTCCTGCTACTAGTTTTCCAGAGCTTCCCTGATTCCTGGCTTTTCTGAAATTTGACCTTTCTGCTTTTCCTTCACTTCTGTGAATTAGTCAATAGATTTTCAATATTTGTCTTTCTCTCTCTCTCTCTCTCTTTTTTTTTTAACGTACTGCAGCCAGAGTCTGTTTCTGTTGCTTGCAACCAAGAAACCCTGATTGATGTAGGCAGTTTCCAGCTTCCCAGCCTCCACCAGTATTTTAGGATATCCTGGCTGGTCAGTAGCTGAGTACAAAATACTTTTGAGTGTTTACTTTAGAGAATGGAATCCCCTACACTCTCTTACGATCAGATCATGTGGTCTTGCTACTTGAGTCATACACTGAGATGTCTGGAAATCGGATATTTCACTTCATGAGTCAGTTTCACGTTTTGTTACACATGACTCTCTAAGAGGTTCCATTCAGGAAGCTGCTGTGGAGATTTGGAAATGATGGTGATCATCCAGTAGACTCTTGAGAACAAAGACACATATTGATTAAAAAGAAAAAATGAAGATTCTTATTTTTATAGCTATAGCCAGTGGCTGTAGTGTGTGTGTGTGTGTGTGTGTGTGTGTGTGCGTGTGTGTGCACGCGTGCGCATATGTTTTAATCTCATTTCATCTACTCCTTTTTTTCCCAATACGATTACATATTTCACTTTCTCTTTCTAGCTCTCTTTACTAGGCTAAACTATTGCTGTGCCATTGCCCTCCGTCTCCCCTTCTCAGCCCCCACTAATTTTTCTGCTAGCTTCATGTCTTGCTACTCACTTGGAACACGCCAATGTTTGCTTCTGACGAGTGCTAATTGAACTATACTCCTCATTTTTTCTCATGAATCCCGGGGAGAGTAGCATTTTTCCTCCCCAAGGGAAAATGAAAACATGACAGAAGACTGAAGTAGCTATTATGTAAACAAACGAGGAATGATAGAACAGATTTCAGTGGCCTTTGTGCAAAAGGAAAGTGGAAGGAGAGCAACTCAAGTCCAGGGCTGGCCACATGGGCTGGTCTTTTGCAACAATAGCACGCCATGAGAAAAAGGAAGGGCCTGTCTCAAGAGGAAGCACCCACATGGAATGACTGAGCAAGAAGCTGCTGTTACAGTCTCTGTGGACTCAGGATGAATGAAACGCATGCCTAAAGAACTAGAGATGGCATGAATTCAAGAGAATCTGTCTGAAAAGCAATAGGACTCTCAGTAATTTTAACCTCTCTCATTGGTTGACCATGAGAATAAAGGCAGTTAGCAGATAGAAAATAAGCATAAGCTTGGAAGGTAAAATCGGCCCTTCTGGCCTCAAGGTAAGCCCCATATCGTTTGGTGCTTTGAGAATTAGCTGCCATGTCTCACTCATGGCTGCTCTTCCCATTGTTGCTCTTCTTCAAACTCTTCATTATTCCTGGCATGATTTTCTAATGGTCTTTCTTCTCCCGGTACCTCCCCTCCTGGCCTCTTCTCTCTGCTCCTAGAATAAGCAAGGCCTGATCATGTCAACCACCCGCTTAAAGACCTTTGATGATGCTCCTTATTTCACTGGATCGGGCTGGATTCTTTGTTAGGATGGACAAGACCCTACCCGTGTGGTTCTCCATATGCTTCCCAGCTTGGTACCAGCTTCCCTTCTTCTCCCACACGGGTCTACCCAAGACTCGCCAAGTATTTTAAGGCCTCCGTGACGCTGCCCAGACTTCTTCTATTTTGGTTTTCTCCTCAAACTTCTTTTAAAGTCATCCCTTAGAGACCAACATTAAATTTCAAAATCTCTGCCCAGCAGAATCTAGGCTTTTCCTCTGTCCACAATTGTCTTTCTGTAGCACATACATTATATCAGTGCAGTCCAATAGAAATATAAGCTGAGCCAGACATAAAATTAAGATTTCCCAGTAGCCATATATTAGAAGAGGTGAAAAAAATGCAAAGTTAATAACATATTTTCCTTATGTAATATACCTAAAATATCATTTCAACATGCAACAATGCAAAATTTATAAAGGAGCTATAACAAGTTCTTTGAAATCTGGTGTGTATCATACACTTAGAGCACATCTCTGTTTAGACGGAGTCCATTGAAAGTGCTCATAGTGACATTTGGCCACGGCGATCAGTCGGCATTATGTTATAGGTCATGTACACTGCCTCTCCTCTGGTTCAGTGCTGTGTTTCTTCAGGGGTATGCCTTATCCATTCTTTGATGTCTGATATATTGTCCCATGAAGGGAACGTAGCAGCTGAGTAAATGTGTGGTGAGAGGAAGAATAATTTTTCAAAGTATTAGAAATCTATGAATATTAGGCCTACAAATTAATCATTGTTTTTCCATTTCTGTCAAATTCCCTTGGTGGTCTCAGGGCAGGCTATAAAATAATGTTCAATAATTCCCTGAAATCAATTGCCAGATGGTCAGTGGGGTGGTGTGTAATAGGAATGACCTGAAAGGAAGGTTAGTTGCACTGTTCAAATTCCATTTGGCTGTTATAAAATTAGCATAAGAGTTTGAATACATTATGACTACAATGATTAGATTGTAATTGTACACCTTTTGGGTATTTTTCTCATGACATTGACCTAGATGAATCAACCATGCACACGTGATCTCATCGGTCATGGAAGGCATCCCTGAATGTGTTCAGAGGAGATGAAAGTGGGAGAAGAAAAGAGATTAGTTAAATACAACCTTATTTGATTACTATCTTTCCTGAACTCCTATAGCTTTATAAACCATATCGAATGACATGTGTACGTGGTGATCCTACGGGAACAAGTCACACGGAACCTGTGGGATCTCCAATAGTGGTCACGTGCCCTTGGAAGAGTCTTTCTTTAATCCTACACTGTTAAAAACTTCTCAGTACCACAAAGAAAGAGTCTGTGGTGGGGACTCTTGGGAATTCAGGATAAAATTACAGAATACAAAATACTGTGACATGCATCTAATGAATTATAAACAATGTCTCTTTTTGCCAGAATGAAGTCCTTGAGAATCATTCAATGACTTAAAATACAAATAATGATTGTGTCTAAGAAGATTATCCAAAACACATGGTTTCGAATGCCTTGGCTAAAGTAAAATCCCATTTCTGTCCCGTAGAAGATGACATTCAGATGGGACCCTTGTCATGTCTCTCACCATATTGAGCATTCCAGGTCATTTTGACTTTTCCAGAGTTTTTCCGTGCTTTAATCCATCCATCCATTCGTTAATTCGAAAAATATGCATCAAACTATTATTGCCATCACTTGCGGTATGATTCACATTGGCCATGGAAACTATTAAAACTGTTCTAGCTAGTGTTTGAGAAAGTGTCTGTTATTTTTCGCCATATAGACATGACCACAAATGATTTCTCTGGTGCTAGAAAAGAATCAATAGCTGTAATTAAAGGAAAATCAACTAAAAAGAGACGTCAACATTGGGACTTTGGCTCCCTTCTGTCTTCTCTCCGTGGAAGAGACTCTTGAATGCTGAGAATAGGAACAGACTGGGCCTTGATGGCCAATGTGGGGTGGCTTTGTCTCCAGCTGTGCAAAAGTACGACTACGCTGGCGTGTCTCAAAGGATCCAACAGAGCGACCTTTTACATGTGCTGGAGAAGGGTCTAGCCAAACACGAAAGGATAATGTCAATTTTCAGGCCATTTAAAATCTGCATCTCAATGTTAAAAAGCAATAATGCATTTTAATTGTAATAAAGGCAATAATGCATCTCAGCATTAAAACATTTTTAAGTTCAGGTTCAGCCCAAGTACTTGAAGCATGTATGTTTTCCAATGTTTTTTTTTTTTTTCTCCTAGACTTAAACATTGGTTGTCTGAGTGACATTTAGGTCTTGTTCAGAGAAAAATAAGAATCTGAAGGTGTTGGATCATGAGGTGCTGTAAGGGAGCATCCTGCAGGCTCCACCTGACAGCAAAGCTCCCTTGCTTTGTTGGAGAGACGTTGCACGTTCCGCAGTGTGCGGCTGTGTTGTGTTTGTCCTTCTCCCAAACATCCCATCGGTTCTGTATTGAGTGGAGGCAGAGAAAATGGCTCTGGTGTCAGACAGACCTGCGCTGGGTATGTGGCTTCACCACCTGCCGACTCTGGGATTTGGGGCATAATTTTACTACTCGTTAAACCACGATGCCTTTTCCTTATATTGTTCTTGATTCTTTTAAAATTGTGTGTACACATACCACCTCAAATTCAAAGTAAACATTCAACTGAAACAGTTTTAGAAAATTTGATCATTGGCAAATTTAGTTTTTTTCCAAGAATGTAACAAGGGGGGATACCTGGGTTGCTCAGTGGTTAAGCAACTGCCTTTGGCTCAGGGCATGACTTCAAGTCCTGGGATTGAGTCCTGCATCGGGCTCCCTGCATGGAGCCTGCTTCTCCCTCTGCCTATGTCTCTGCCTCTCTCTCTGTGTCTCTCATGAATAAATAAATAAAATCTTAAAAAAAAAGAATGTAACAAGGGGAAGAACTTTTACTCTCTTACTGCATTCTATCAGCTTTGGACTATTTATTAGGCCAGCTGACCACATCATTGGTGTGGCTAATTTGGAATAGCCTAAAACCAAAACAACTGTTGTTTGGGATTCCCTTCAACTTGGGTAATTTCCACTGGGTAAAGCCACACGGCCCTGTAGTTAAGCCCAAGTATCAAACACAGTAATAGTTTACTCCCAATTTTAGAAAGACTAGTAATAAAACTTGCTAAGCAAATAAAATAGGGGATCGTGTTTTTCACTGACAAGAGAAATATTTAGATTATGCTTTATCCTTGGATTCCTTTAAATCAAATATCCGCGGTGGAACCAGTGCTGCTGTGGGGGGCATTCTGAGTGACACAATAATTGAAGCAGCAATACTGGCTTGGAGTAGGGGGAAGCGGGTGGTGCCTGTGTCAGAGCCCAAGAGCTCTGCACCAATGAATTGTCTCTCAGCCTCCACAATTGTCAAAAGCCCAACAGGACATTCATGCAGGTGTAAATCTCATTTTTAAGGAACTGAGCCTAGAACCGAACTCTATTTTACATATAAACTTAATGTTGGTTTGGTTGGTAGGGGCACAGTTTTAGTAATACTATGTTTTGTGGGAACACAATTACTCTGAAAAGTGACGGAGATTACTACCACTTTATTTTGTTTAGAACCTGACCAAGAGCTGGCTACTATTATGGTCTGAGTGACCTAAATTCACATGTTGAAGCCCCGGCCCCCAGGACCTCAGAACGTGACTATGTAGACATAAGGCCTGGAATGAGGCAATTAAGTTAAAATGGAGTATGACAGCGGGCCCCGTGCGGTGTCCTTATGGGAAGAGGCGATCAGGGCCCAGACACGGAGAGGGGAGGCACGGAGGGGAGGTGGCCCCCTGCAAGCCGAGGGGAGCGGCCTCAGGAGACACGGGGCCGTCCACTCGCTGGCCGTGGCCTCTGCTGTTGCAGGCACCTGCTCAGTGGTGTGTTACTCCGGCAGCCTGAGCAAACTGACAGTTGCTTTGTCTGGAGAACCACACTCCTGACGTTAAAGCCGCTCGCTGCACTGAGTCCCCAGTACAAGACATCGTGCGTCTGCACGTGCGGTGGGGCCACTCGCGGCGCGTCTGCGTGTGGTGCGCGAGTCCGACCACACCATGCACGGGCCTGGGCCTGGGCCTGGGCCTCCCCTTACGGACATTCCGATCACCGTGTTGTAACTTACCTTTCTGTGCCCTGCCTCTGAGGGCAGGTAGATTAATACGTTGAAATTTTGGGAAAATTAGGCAAATTATTACTTTATTATTATATTTTATATTTATACTTTATCATATATTTTTTATTTAGGAGAATGGGCAAATTGTATTAACCATGGATTTTATTTATTTATTTTTATTTAATTATTATTTTCTAAAAGCTATTTTATTTGAATTCAACTTGCCAACATACAGTATAACACCTAGTGCTCATCCCATCAAGTGCCCCCCTCAGTGCCCGCCACCCAGTCACCTCATTCCCTCACTGTCCTCCCCTTCTGCAGCCCTTTGTTTCCCAGAGTTAAGAGTCTCTCATGGTTTCTCTCCTTCTCTAATTTTTCCCATTCAGTTTCTCTCCTTTCCCCTATAATCTTTTTCACTATTTCTTATATTCCACATGTGAGTGAAACCGTATGATTATTATCCTTCTTCGACTGACTTCACTCAGCATCATACCCTCCAGGTCCATCCACGTCGAAGCAAATGGTGGGTATTTGTCGTTTCTAATGGCTGAGGAATATTCCAGTGTATACATAGACCACAGCGTCTCTTCTTTATCCCTTATCTGTTGATGGACACCGAGGCTCCTTCCACAATTTGGCTATTGTGGACATTGCTGCTGTGAACATCGGGGTGCAGGTGTCCCAGCGTTTCACTGCATCTGTATCTTTGGGGTAAATCCCCAGCAGTGCCATTACTGGGTCATAGGGTAGCTCTGTTTTTAACTCTTTGAGGAACCTCCACACAATTTTCCAGAGCGGCTGCACCAGTTCACATTCCCACCAACAGTGCAGAGGGTTCCCCTTTCTCCACATCCTCCCCAACATTTCGTGTTTCCTGCCTTGTTAATGTTCCCCATTCTCACTGGTGTGAGGTGGGATCTCATTGTGGTTTTGATTTGTATTTCCCTGATGGCCAGTGATGCGGAGCATTTCCTCATGGGCGTGTTGGCCATGTCTATGTCTTCTTTGTAGAAATGTCTGTTCATTAATGATGAATTTTAATTCAGAATATAAAGAAGACATTTAAAACTATTTATTACAGGGAGTTGGGCGGGGGGGATTGGAAAGATGGTTAAAGGGAATCAAAAGGTCCAAACTTCAAATAAATAAGTCATGGAGATACAACGTACAGCATGGTGACTGTAGTTAGTGACGCTGTATTGTAGATTTAAAAGTTGCTAAGAGATTGGATCTTAAACATTCTAATCACAAGGAAAAATTCTGTAACTATGCATGGTAACGGATGCTAACCAGGCATCATGGTGATCATTTCTCAATATATACAAATATCACAATTCTGAGGCCTTTATGCATGTTGCCCACACACACGTACATGCTTGCACACACATGCGTGCACACCCACTGGAATTGAACAATTAAATGGATAACAGATGCTGGGAGTCAGGCTTCTCACTGTTGGAGCAGGAGGTAGTCCAACAGATCTGCAAAAAGAGAGCTTAGAATTATTCATGTCGTAATGAGATGGAGCTGGAGACTTCAGTAGAAATCCATGGTTAGCTTCATATAGATATTTACATGTAGATATATTTATAGTTATCCTAACACATGCGTATTTCCTCAATATATACACACACAAATATTGAATCATTATGTTGTACGTCTGAAACTAGTATAATATTATATATCAATTATATCTCATAAAAATGTATTTATTACAAAAAGTCAGCCTTGGGTTTGCCGAGGTTGATAAGTGAGCATTAACAGGGGTAAGTTTTAGGTACCTTTAAAAATTTTGTCTGTCTAATGCTGTGGCTCACGGTTGGTTTCATGTTGCTGAGGGATTGATACCTGGGCTCCCCCCTGGGAGAGTCTATTTTGCTTGGAGCATAGTGTGAGCGTCGAACACTCCCCAGGGTTCCTCATGAGTCAGTATGGTTGGAAACCACTGTGGTGAGTTTAAAACATGTCTGCAAATTCGTTGACCCTCCTTCCATCACAAAGTGGATCTAATTCCCTCTGAGTGTGGGCCAGTTTGGTGAGCGGCTTCTAGCCAATTGCATACAGTAAACGTGTCACTGCATAACCTGAGTGAGCAGTGAGAAGCATCCGCCTGCTTCTCTGTATCTCTCTTCCTCCTCTCTCTCTCATGCCTTTACAGCCCTGAGCAGCCGTGTAAGCATGACCCACTGAAGCCACCAGGCTGGAGGGATCATGTGCAGAGACCACCTAGAGGCAGAGAGAGCTGTCTGAGGTATGCTAGCTGCTTGGCTCTTCCCAGCCCAGATGCCAGTCGTGTGAGTGGACAAGGCTCCAAGATGATCTCTGACTGCTACCTGGTAAAGACCTCGAGCAGAACAGGGCTGCCCAGTGGAGCCCACGTAACCGTGGGCGGTAGTAACACGTGCTGGTTATTGTCTAGGCCAGGGTTTGGGATGGTTGGTTAGGTAGCAAGAGAAAACAGGAATAAGCTTTGTTGGTATTTGCAAAGCCTTTTCTCTGATGGAATTAAAGAGTGGCTTTTGTGCCCTCACCTTGCTCTCCAGAGCCCATTAGGATGGGACACATCCTCTCTTTGCTCTGGTAAGATTACATGAGTCTGCTGGACTCTCTAGGAGTTCTGCTTCTCAGGCCTCATTTATTTCCAACTTGTTAATGGGTGGAGGGGTGGTTATCAGTCTAACACAGAAAGGACTTGGTTACAGGGCAACGGAGTATTGTATTTTCTGTGCTGCCTGGTTAGTTTATATATTAGACTCTGCATTTCCAAGAAGTGTTTTCATTTTTTTATTTTTTAAAGGTTTTATTTGTCTATTTACCTGAGAGAGAGAGAGAGAGAGAGAGAGAATGGAGGGAAGGGCAGAAGGAGAGGGAGAGGATCTCAAGCCGACTCTATCCTGAACACAGTGCCTGATGTAGGACTCGATCTCATGACCCTGAGATCACATCCTGACCTGAAACCAAGAGTCAGATGCTCAACTGACTGAGCCCCTCAATGAATGTTTTTTTTTAAATAATCCTTCTCACACAAATTTCTGGCACATCTGGATGAATGCCAACGAGTCCAATTCTAGGGGGATAAGGACTCGAATTCCATCTCACCTCCAGCGATCTTGCCATGATGCTCCCATCTCTGACACAAGCCAAAGGTACCAGCATAGAGCCCGGTACAGGGAGGCCCTGAGTGCCTGGATGAGCCTTGTCAGAAGAAACCAGGCAAAGTGCCGAACGTCATAAATACTCATGTGGCTTTCTCTTGAACAGTCAATCTGGAAGGCAGAGTGAACAAATAATGTCAATAATAATGCATCTTGTCATTGGGGAAAGCACTTTCCAAATGATGACCCTGTGCAGTGATCTCTTCCTCACCAAGAGTTTAGTTAGAACCAAGGTGAGTAGGTCAGGTGGCCATGGAGTTTGAGCGTTGTGGTTTTCTAAAAAATGTTGAGTCCCTTTTTAAAAAAAAAATATTTATTTATCTTAGAAGGAAATAGAGAGATGGTGCAGAGGGGGAGGGAGAGGGAGGGAGAGGGAGGAAGAGAGTCGCTGAGCACAGAGCCTGACTCGGGACTCAATCTCACCACCCTTGAGATCATGACCTGAGCCGAAACCAAGAGTTGGACATGTAACCCAGTGAGCCCCACAGGTGCCTCAAGGTTGAGTCCTTGGAAGTCTCAACCTCAGTCTTCCAAGGAAGACTGAATCCTTGGAAGTCTAGGAATCAGGTTGACCTACATCGTTTCTGGGGTGTTTGGGGCCTCACACAAATCCTCCCCAAATAGTGTTTTCTCATGATAATTAATCTGGGGGAGCCAGGTACTGAAAATAACTAGGGCCACCTAGACCAAGAGACTGCCTGGCTACGAGGCTGCCAGTCTTGCAGGGGAGGCATCTTTAGAAGCAAGTGGACAGAGGGGCCCAGCTTTGTAAGGGACTGAAACGGCTTTCTCTGGCCTGAGCGTGAAGCAGCGGATCTGGACAATCAACACTTTATTACAAGGGAAGGAAATGAAGGATCTATGGAGCCTGGAAGGTGCAGGGGGAATAGGAATATTTGCATGGAGTTTTTGGAGAAGGGAAAAAACCCCAAACTGGGCTTCAGTAACGTTTCCCTGAGATGCAGTTACCGAAATCCCTCTGGGCAGCCGGGTGCGGCTCTAGCAGTGTCGGGGACGGGGCAGGGCCCTGGGACAAGGTCGCGCTGCGGACAGAAAGACGCTTGACCCAATCGGGCGGTAGGAGGGTGGACGGGAGAGGGCAAGCAGGCCTGTATCGCATCTCCTGAGGCCCAGGACCTCCCCTGGGGGTTGAGACACCATCTGGGTATTGAATTTCCTGCTCACACCTGCAGGGGGGCAGCGAGGCTCATATCAGCGTCCCCAACAGAGAACCAGGACAGGGTCACCTTTACATATTACGGTGTCTGCCACCTCCCCAGTGATTTTGAATCCGTGTTTCCCTCTAAGTCTCACAAAGATTTACCGAGGCTGGCAGACGGGGTGTTGCGTATCGTTCCCATTTTGCAGATCAGAAGACGATCCAGGTCACCTGGGAGAAAGCAGTGTGCCACACTCACAACGGCCGACACCCACTGAGCACTTACTAGGTGCCAGCCGCTGCTGCCAACGTGTTACTTGCGCTCCTGTGATTATTTCCCGTTTTCGCAGCCCTGGGGGCAGACGTCACCCAGGGGAGCCCCAACTTGAAGCCTTGGTTGGTGGAATAAGGGATCCCGAGACTTATTTTGAGAGGTGGTCTCTGCTGAGTGCCCTTGGGAATCGTGCATCGCAGCTGTTCTCGCGGATCCGTGTGACCCGGGACAGGGCGCCCCAGGTTACGGAGGGAGGCCGGAGATGAAGGCCGCGTTCCCTTACAGCGGGCTGTGCCATTTCTCAAGCATTTATGACACGGATTTGCACGAGGGAGGAATGCATCAGGCTCAAAGCCTGGGAGTCCTTTCGGCTGCTTCCGAGCTGCATGGGTAGCCCGGTAATTTCACAGGAGGGACCTTGATCGCATCGAGTCCCAGGCCCTTCTTGCAGACAGAACACGCTGGGCTCAGCATGACCAAGGAGGCTGTAATGACATCTTTGGTGTGTAGAGACCAAAGAGAGAGCTTTCAGAGATGTCCGGCCTAAATGGCAGGATGGAGAGAGGGAACGTTAATTCTGGGCTTCGGCCCACTGACCTGCAAGTATGGGTGAGAACAGAGGCTCTGAGCCCAAACTCCGGGGCCCGAGTGATGGCAGGTTATTGAATCTCTATGCCAGCCTCAGTTTCCTAATGTGCCGGGGGGGGATGTTGGCATCGTGTCCTGCAGGACTTGGGGAGGATGACATGAGTCGAGCCCAAGTCTGAGCACCTGATGCGTGGTGCGCTCCTGTTTCGAGGCAGTCAGCTATGCCAGGGTTTCCCAGCCTGGGCACTGTTGACATTCGGGCCTGGATGATTCTGTGGTGGGGGGCAACCCCGTGCATGGTCGGATGTTTAGCAGCAACCCTGGCCTCTGCCCACTAGGTGAGAGTGGGGCTCCTGTCCCCAGGTTGGGACACCCCAGAATGTCTGCAGACATTGCCAAATGTCTTCCAGGGGCAAAACTGTCCCTAAGTGAGAATCCTAGATTTATACACACTTACGTGGGTGTGTTAGTTTACTGGGGTCGCCCAAAAAGGAGCCACGGACTGAATGACTTAACAGACCTTTTCTCGTCTCACAGCTCTGGGGGCCAGAAGCGTGAGACCCGGGTGTCAGCAGAGCTGACGAAGAGCTGACCTCCGTGATGCAGAATTTTTCAAGAGAAGCCTGTCAATCCACGCGTTTTGGTGAAATTTCTCAAGTCAGGCATTCCAGATCACCACTTAAGATCCTTTGTTAAAAGGCGCCAGGTCCCCAGATGTGCTTCAGAGCAGCGCCTGCCTGTGGAGAGCCCGTTCGCAAGCCCTGCGCATAGACGTCGTTAAGTTTCACGAAAGGAACTGCCAAGTATCGGAAGCAGATTAATTTTTGCCACTGAGGGAGAATGGTGAGAATTATAAGCAGATCCTCCAGCTTTGGGTGACCAAGTCATGTGACGTTCAGACCGAGACACTTTTGACGCTGAAAGGGGGCTGCTGCTAATAATTGCATAAGAGGGGAAGCATCTCATTCAGCCGGCTTGTGTGTCCCCACGATCTAAACCGCATCTTAATAGAGATAAACTTGTTTTGACCTGGATGATCTCAGTGGTTGGGGGAGGGCCTGGGACGGGGGCAGGTGCAGGTGATGCCAGCAGGTGCCAGCTCAGGCTCTACCAGTTACTAGCTGGGCTGACCGTGGCCTGGTTACCTTCCAGATTCCATCTCTCATCTGGCAGAAGAGATCCCAGGCTCCGATCGCCTCTCTGCTCCCTTTAGCTTGGGTCCTATAGACAGAAAATAAGACAACCAGGATCCCAGGAATGATTTAACTCCTCGAATATCTGCTTTCATTGGACAAGAGGGCGAGGGAAAGGTTTACCTGGAGGGTTTCATAGGTGGAGAGGTATCTGGTTTAGGGTTACACGCTTCGGCCTCTAGGGTGGTGGGTCTTTCCTTTCCACGGGTCATGTATCTGGGGGAAATGAGCAATCGTCCTTGGACAATCTCCACATCCACACACACAAAAATTACATTCTGTTTCAGGGAAGTCATGGGTCCCCTGAAGTCCATTTATAAATTTCCCAGTGCTCCGTAGATCATCCCAGGGTGAGAACCACTGCCTTAAGGGACATTTTTTTGTTTGTTTTTTTTCCCAGAAAATCCTCTAGATTTTGATTGATTATTTCATCGATTGATTTCATTTCCACAGCCGATTCAGTCATGCGAATGCACCAACAGATTTGTAGCCCTGCTGCACGCGTACCTGTCGTTCACGTCGGTGACCGTGTGCCAGGTGTCCGGCATATGGCGGTACTTCTTAAAGTTTGAGCCTCTTTGTATTTTAACACATGGATGCTTTTACGGACTGCAGATTTTTGATGGAAAAAAAGCAGAGCATCCGGGGAGACTGGCCAGGAATCCGCCTTTTAAAATATCGCGCTCCTCGCCCCTGATTGCTCTTAGGTCCACCACAGTTGGAGAACCAGTGGCGCATGGCATTGCCTGGCTTGCCTCCTGCAGGGAGAGGGTGACCGGCCACAGAACTGCTGCACGACCGCCGAGTCACACGCCCCTTCATCCACAGCCCTCCCGGAGCCGCCGCTCGGGCCCTCGAGTTAATAGAACCCGTCGCAACTCGGGCTAACACGGGCCAGTGGAAGGGGAGGAAGAGTCCCCACTGCCGCTCGCAAACAGAACAAATATTTGGAGAACTCCAGACAGGAGATGAACAGATCCCCACAGAACAACACAAGTGGGCAGCCTGGGTGGCTCAGCGGTTTAGCGGCGCCTCCAGCCCAGGGCCTGATACTGGGGTCCTGGGATCGAGTCCCGTGTCGGGCTCCCTGCATGGAGCCTGCTTCTCTCTCTCTCTGTGTCTCTCATGCATAAATAAATAAAATCTTAGAAAAAAAAAAACCCCACAAGTTTCAAACCAATGAACTCCAACTTTGGTTCCCACATTTTTTTTTTTTAAAGATTTTATTTATTTATTCATGGCAAACACAGAGAGAGAGGGGCAGAGACACAGGCAGAGGGAGAAGCAGGCTCCATGCAGGGAGCCGACGCAAGACTCGATCCCGAGTCTCCAGGATCACGCCCTGGGCCAAAGGCAGGCGCTAAATTGCTGAGCCACCCAGGGATCCCCCACATTTTTGTTTTTAAGAAGAACATTACGTTTGAGTCCAATTTCCTAGGGATCGTCCACTGCCCGTGGGTTGAAAGGCCGGTGGGGCGCGCACCTGGGGCTCTGTCCCCATCTCCCTGGAGACACCCTGGCTTTTGTGATTTAGGCCCAAGGGCGCAGAGGCTGGCTGGGGCCAGTGGCCGCCGGCCCTGAGAGAAGGGAGGAGGGGGCCTGGGGGTGTGACACCACCGGGTGAAGTGGCCTCAGAGCCAGGAGGTAGGCGGCTGTGGAAACGCTCCCAGTCCAGGCAGGAAAGTCACAGACGGCCCCGGGCGGTGCAGAGAAGCACCGGGGGCTGCTGCGGGGGGCGGGGGGGTGCACAGCTGGAGTCAGATGCTCCCCCCAACCCGCGGGTGGCCGTGGGCGTGGCACCCCGCCTCCGTGTCCTAAGTTGGATCTTTGGACCCAGCCGTTTGGCAGGGGGGCCCCAGGGACACCGGAGACGGAGGCACGGTGAGGCGAGGGCTGCAATGACGGCAGCTCAGAACGAGCCGGTTTGGCTTATTTGGGTTCTGCGTAAGCTCGCTGGACAAATACAGGCTCGAGTACTAAAAAAAAGAAAATGTTTGAAAGACACTGGGCTTTGCTTCAAGGCAGGCTGAGGCTTCGTGTCCCTGAGGCTGGTGTCCCTGGACCCCTGGGCCCAAGTGTGTGACAATTCACCTGAATTCAGGTGAAGAGAAGCACATCATGAGCATTTAATTTCTCCGTCCTACTTGCCTGCAACTTAGAACCCCAAGTTCAGGTGAGCAGAATGGAGGTTAAATGGTAAATATTGGCCCCTAGTTAGGGCCAGTATTTAATTTAAATAAACACAGCTGAGCAAACAGAAGGCTTTAAGCTAGGGCTGTATTTACATAGCCATTTCCTCAGTGGGTTATGTGCCAAATGAATTCAATGGCTTTTTGACTTTTTTTTTTTTTTCTTCCCCTCTGATCTTAATTGTGACCCATTTGACTAAGTTGATGGAACAGACTGGAAAGCCTAGACATTAAAAAAAATGGGGAACCTTTCTGCAAAGGGCATGTCTAGCTAAGCCTTTCATTCTTCAGTGCTGTGAGACAGGCCTTCGAGGACTTCTAGCAACCCGAAGCAGGACGATCTGTGTGTCTTAATATTCTTCGCCTTCTTTCTTTGACTTAGGAGAAGGCAGAGATCATTTTGGGGCCGTTCTTGTGACGCTCCTGGGGGCCGGATCCTGGGTGACTCGACAGAACCGCCCCCCGTGGCTGTCGCGGGTCGCCTGGGGCTGGTCCGATACTTCTCGGCCGAGGAGGCATTGATGTCACGGCCTTGGGATCCGCGGTGTCATCATTCAAGTCACACGTAGACAGGGCGTCCAGGCAATTTCCTGGCTTGGGATAGATTTTCGATGTTTCGAGATGGTTCTCGTTCGATCCCGTGTTAGTGATCCTCCGAGTTGCCCTGCGGCGAAACTCCCGGACCTGAGGGGCTCAGCCCCTGACAGGTTAGTGCTCACTCTCGGGAAGTCCCAGGAGGCCCCGGGCCTCCCGCCGTGCGAGTGGGAGGGATTCAGGGACCCGGGGCCCTTCCACCGGGGCCGCACCCTGGCTTCTCACCCGTCGTTACCTGAGGCGGGCTACCCCTCCTTTCGCTCGTGGTCTGTTGCTCGTGGGTCTGCACTGACCCCGCCAAGTGCAGGGACACCAGGAATGTCACTCTGGAGGGATGGCCATTTCCCGGCCAGATCTCCAGACCGTGGAAAGAAAGCACAAGTCCTTGGCGGACAGCTGGCAGCTCGGCCGAAATCACAACCACGCTCCTTTACCTGGGGGAGAATCATCAGCTGAGTGCGCGGTTTGGATGGCTCACGGCCCAAAGAGTCAAGCTGGTGGCGTCACTGACCTCAGTCAACGCAAGAGGAGGGAAGGAAATGTCTAAGGAGGTGACACATGTTGACACCTGGAGCAATGTCCCATCCATTCCACCTGTTATGACGGGCACAGACAGGTTCTGTGAGCGGCGGGAGAATGTGCCCAAAGCAAGCTCAGCTTTTCCCACGTAGCCTGGAGAGTTATTTCCTTTTTCTCTGCCTCGGAGATCATCTAGAATACCTCCAGTCTGGCGCCTTGAGTTTGGTTTCTCACCAAACTCAGTTATTTGAAATCACTGAAATGCACGTATCTGTCCTTGATAGGACGAACGCTTGTTGCCCAGGAAAGACGCAGACAAAAGTGTTCTGAAAATTAGTCAGAGGAAATGGGGAGCCAAATGTTTGCTTTTCTTAATGAATCTTGGCCGTGTTTCCAAATATTTAAATGTAAAATATGTATCATTTAACCACAACTTCAATGTTAAGAGCAAACACAAAGCAGATGGTTAAATGGCATGTATTTAAAGTATTAATCCCAAACAACCTACACATGCAATTTTCAAATAAGAATAAGCCCTATTACGTCTCCACAGATAGGAATGTTAAAAATTATTGCTTGATTTTCAGTTTCAGGTCAAGTTTTGTAAGAATGTGTTTTATTTCCTACCACGTTATGTCACCGTTTTTTTTTTTTTAAAGATTATTTATTTATTTATAATGAGAGAGAGGCAGAGACAGAAGCAGGCTCCATGCAGGGAGCCCAACGTGGGACTCGATCCCGGGACTCCAGGATCAGGCCCTGCGCTGGAGGCGGCGCTAAACCGCTGAGCCACTGAGCCACCTGGGCTGCCCCTCACTGTTGGTTTTTATTTTTTTTTTTATTTTTATTTTATTTTTATTATTTTTTTTAAATTAATTTTTATTGGTGTTCAATTTACTAACATACAGTAAAACACCCAGTGCTCATCCCGTCAAGTGTCCACCTCTCACTGTTGGTTTTTAAAGAGACACAGAGCTGCTAAGGTCCCAGGACAGTGAGGTTTCCTACTGAATCACTGCTCATGATGGGGTTTGATCCCGAGCCTTTGGGGCAATCCAGTTTATTTTTCTTTCTGGCACCGGGAAAGCAGCTTTTCCTCAGAGAAGGCCTCCCCAGCTTGCCTTATCAGTATTCACAAGACTCTGGGTCTGTAAATGCAGGAAAGTATTGATATTTTGGTGCTGAAGTATAAACTGATGTGAGTTAAATTGGAGAGAAGATTTGTAGGGCATGCCTGTTGGCAAATAAGATGTTTCTGCAGTTATTTGCACGTTGGAAGAGACATGGTCTCTTCCTTAGCGGCCCTCTTCCTTGGGGCAGAGAGGAGGACGGCTGGTTCTCATTTGGCTGTGGCCAGAAATCAGGAAGACAGAGGATGGTTCCTGGGGGACAGTTTTCCTGTCTGCCCTAAGAACAGCTTATATTGTCCATCCTATTCATTTCTATTTACTTGTTTTTATTTAATTTTTAATTTTTAATTTCTCGAGCTCTCCTCTCTATGGATTTCTAGGGGAAGGACTGGAACTCTCTCTCTCTCTCTTTTTAAAAGATGTTATTTGCCAGAGAGAGAGCACAAACAGGCCCAGGGGCAGAGGGAGAGGGAGACACGGACTCCCTGCTGAGCAGGGAGCCTGACATGGGGCTCGATCCCAGGATCCAGGATTATGACCTTCACCCTCGTAAAGATCTCGTAAAGATCTCCGAAGGCAGATGCTTAATCTACTCATCCAGGTGCCCCAGGATGGGAACTCTGCTTTGTTTTTTTCTTAAAGATCAGACCGGTTTTTTAAAAAAATTTAATTCAATTAATTAACATATAGTGTATTCTTGGTTTCAGAGGTAGAGTTAAGTGATTCATCAGTCTGATATAACACCCAGTTCCATCACGTTGTTTCCTTCATGCCCATCACCCAGTGGCCCCGTCCTCCCACCCCTCTCCCTTCCAGTGACTCTCAGTTTGTTTCCTGCGATTAAGTGTCTCTAATAGTTTGTCTCTCTCTCTCTGATTTCATCTTGTTTTATTTTTCCTTCCCTTCCCCTGTGATCCTCTGTTTGGTTTCTTAAATTCCACATATGAGTGAGATCATGTGATAACTGTCTTTCTCTGTTTGACTGATTTCACTTAGCATAATACCCTCCAGTTCCATCTACGTCATTGCAAAAGGCAAGATTCCACTTTTTGATGGCTGAGTAGTAGTCCATCGCATATAGACCACATCTTTTGTATCCATTCATCTGTCGATGGACATCTGGGCTCTTTCCATACTTTGGCTATTGTGGACATTGCTGCTGTGAACATTGGGGTGCAGGTGTCCCGGAGTTTCACTGCATCTGTATCTTTGGGGTAAATCCCCAGTAGTGCAATTTCTGGGTCGTAGGGTAGCTCTGTACCTCCACACAGTTTTCCAGAGTGGCTGCACCAGCCTGCATTCCCTCCAATAGTGCAAGAGGGTCCCCCTTCTCCGCACAGCACAGGAATTCTTTAATGGCCCTGACTGCTTTAGTTCAAGTGGCACCATGACCAGGAAATCAGCATGTGCTGGGGTCAGACTCACCTGGGCTTGATTTGGGGTCTGTCACCTGATAGCTTTGTGAGATAGGTTCCCTGTGCGTCAGTTATCTCAGCTATAAGATGGGTCACTGTAGGGACTAAGTAAGAGAGTTCATGAAAAGCACTTGGCCTATAATAATGATCCTGTGCCTACCTCCTATCTATCTATCTATCTATCTATCTATCTATCTATCTATCATCTATCATCATCATCATCATTGTGTATCACCTGTCTTATCTACCTGTTTATTCTCTCCTCTCGCTATTTCATATGTATATAAACTATGTATGGTATAGGGATGAATAGATAGTGAGAAAGAGAAAAGAGAGATGGAGAGGAAAGGAAGAGGCAGTGGAGGAGGTGCCCCAGTTCTTCTGGGGTAACTTCGACTTCGTTTTTGTGGCTGGGAAATCCATCGGGCATACACGAAGGCCTAAGTGATACGGTGAGTGCATGTCTATTCCCCATGCAAGTTAAGAGGCAGAGAGAGCCATGCAGGGTCAACCGGAGCTACCCTAATTCTCTTTCCCAGTCCCCTTTCCCGTCTTTCTTCTCTTTTCTCCTGCCAGGAACTTACCCTGAATCGTTTTTCATACTTTCACTATGAGGTTCGTTTCCATTTGAAACAAATTGTTTTGCCTGCTTTTAAACTTTAGTGAAATAATACACTCTATGTAGCTTTCTGAAACTTGCTTTCAATGTCTAATATATATTTTTGCGTTTAAGTTTTTCGATTTATTTCTTTTTTTTTCTAATGTTATATTTTCTTTCTTTTTTAATGTTATCTTTTCAACATTCATATGCTGAGACGCAGACCTCCAGCGTGCTCATTTTATCTGCTCTTCCACGTGTTTCCTTGCTTTCTCCTGGTGGAGTTTCCTTCTCCAGCCTTCCTCCTGCACTGTTTTACTCCGTCTATTTTTTTCTTAAATTTCTCCCCTCACGTTCACCCAGTGAGATGCGGATCTGGCAAAAGGACAGGAAAAGCCATGTCTGGTTTGTTGCTGACCTTCAGGAACACTGTCCTGATCCCTGTGATGGATACAGTGTCTTTGGACGTAGTTCAAATACGCATCACAAGCCTGTCAGGCATAAAAAGATTTTACCAGATAACATGTGCAAAAGATATCTGGAGTAGGGGGCCTGGATAGCGATGGTGGACGTTGTATGGCAATAAAAAACAGCAGGGTTTGGACAGCGCCCTGAAGATGGTTTCAGAGAAAGGAAAACGCCAAAGCGCCGGTGGAGCTCCTCTGGCACGTCCCGTGGCATCACTCCTATCCAGTTCCTCCCTTCCTTTCTTGCCGTGGCCATCCTGGTTCTCTTCCCAGGGCTGCAACAACAGCTTCCAGGCCTTTTTCTCTTCTCCATTCCTCACTGGTTGGCTCTACTCCCTGCCCGTGACTGAATAGCAGAGCATCCCACCCTTGCCAGCTCCACAATGACCCCGGGCCATCCCCATGAGGTTTTCTAGCTGCCCAGGCTCGAAAAACATTTTGGCCCATGATGGGTGAGGAGCTAAGGATGCCTGACAGTGGGTGACCCATCCGGTCTTACCTCTGCTGGGAAGGGGCGTCCAGCCTCCACTGCTGTGCTCTACTCCAAAAAGTCAACACCTTACACCTCCTTCTTCAAAATCCTGCTCTGTTAGGTAACCTACCTCCTACACTTAGCCACGGGGTTCCCCTGTTCTGATTTCTCGGAGGCTCTCTCTAGTCACGCTTGTATGGTGCCCTCACTCTTTGGAATGGCAAGACGGCCGTGCACGCTGCGGCTCCCACTCTCCCAGTGCTCGCTGGCAAATACCTGGCTTGCGCCTAAACCTGTCATGTCCTGTGTTCTCTGCTTTCCTGAGGCAGCTCCAGGCCCCTAGATCAGACTCCCGCTGCCCCACTGAACTCCCACTCAGCTCGTAGCCGTGCATTGAGGCCAATGCTCTCCGATCCACCCAGGCTGAAGGAGCCCTTCCTTCAGAACCACATGCACCCATCTGCCTCACTGGTGGCCCTTGGGGTAATGGCTCTCCACTTGATTGAGCTCTTCCCTTATTTTTATGCTTGGCTCTTGGCTTCTTGAAGCTGGAGACTGCTTCTTTTTTTTTTTTTTAATTTTTTATTTATTTATGATAGTCACAGAGAGAGAGAGAGAGGCAGAGACACAGGCAGAGGGAGAAGCAGGCTCCATGCACCGGGAGCCCGACGTGGGATTCGATCCCGGGTCTCCAGGATTGCGCCCCGGGCCAAAGGCAGGCGCTAAACCGCTGCGCCACCCAGGGATCCCTTTTTTTTTTTTTTTTTAAATTTTTTTATTAGGAGACTGCTTCTTATCTTTGCATTCTCCTCCACTAAGGAAGAGCCCCTCATATCTCATGGTGTGGTGTCCTCTGCCCAGAAAGGATGCTTAATATTTGCTTGATAAGTGAAGCTGCCTAGAGCAGGTGGCAGGAGGCGGCAAGCATAGGGAGTTGGCCTGCAAGGGTTTTGCACCCCCTAGTGCTCACTGAGGCAAGAAATTTGGAGTGGCTGGCCATCTGTCCCAGGTGCCACCAGACTCTAGGGAGCAAGCAATATTGATATAGGTTGGAACTATGAAGGAATATCTTTCCCGTCAATGGTTAAGTAAGGGTGAAAATCCATGTGGAAAAAAACGACGTGTTTCGCCTCACTGATTTTTACTCCCCTAGCCTTTCCCAATTTGCACATGTCCCTCTGTTAGCTCCCCCAAGACTTGCTTTGTATCACCTGTGTGCATGGCCTTTCACTCTCCCCTCTCTGCTGGGTATACTAAGAAGAGGAGGTGCAGTGGGAGTCTCCAGTCCTCAGGGAATCAGTGTTTGCAGGCACAGAGCTCAGTCTCTGTTATATTTGCCTCCAAGCCCTGACTTCTTTGATGGCAGGTCAGTAGTATAAGGAGATACGAACTTGGAGGTCACCTTACATCTTGGTTTGTAGCAAGCAGCACAGTTAGGACTACTAGCTGTGTGACCTGGCAAGTTCCCTCACCTCTCTCTGCTCCCCTTTCTCCATATGTCAAACAGATAGAATAATAGCCCTACCCCTAGCAATGCTTAGAAGGAATAACAGCAATAGCAGACCAATATTACCAATATTTATCAAATTGTCACTATATGCTCAGCACCGTACTGGGCTCTCTTCATGCAATAATGCTTCTTTTTAAAATTTTTTTTTTAAAATGAGCTCCATGGCCAGTGTGGAGCCCAATGCAGGGCTTGAATTCATGTCTCCGAGGTTAAGACCCGAGCTGAGATCAAGAGCTGGATGTTTAACCAACTGAGCCACCTAGGTGTCCTCATGTATTAATTAATTTTTACTACAATCCTATGCATTAGACATTATTGTTATATCTAATAATAGATATAATATATCTATACTTCCTAGAAAAGGAAAAAGAGGCATAGAACAATTGACAAGCTTGACCAGGGTGACACAGCTAGTAACTGGTAGGGCTGGGATTTGAACCCAGGTGATCTGGCTGCCTGAGCCCAAATTCTGACCACCGTTCTATGATGCATTCAGAATCCTAGGCCAAAGTGATGTCGATGAAAATGGCAGGGTAAAGACCTCTGAAAATTCTCTCTTCCATAAAAGCAATAAGAAAACTGGTGAATATGGTTGGAACTCACATATTCTAGAGCCCTGGAAGCTAACCAAAGCTCCTCACAATTGAGGGAGTGTTTATTCAGGAAAAATGACTGAATTTCAGTAGGAACAACAAGCTTTATGGTGTTTTAAGTTACCCTATTCCGAATCTCCCTTTCAGCTCTACAGTAACCTGAAAAATTAACAGCCTGAAAATGAAATTACATTGAACTCTAGTAGTCTGGCAGCCACCAGAGGGAGCAGAATGGCATGGGAACTCCTTTAAAGCCTTGTTTTCAGAGAATTGCCATTATTTGACCTTTCTAGTTATTCTCTGGGAGACACTCCTTGCAAAGTTGTCTTTATTTGCTTAACTCAAATTTGTCTATTGAGGAAAACCAAGGCACTTATTGGGAACAATTAGAAGCAACGGATTAACTTTGTGATTACCTGATTACCTGAGGCAGTGGAAAATGGTTGGGACTCCCAACGAACTTGCAAGGAAGACAAACATGAAAATTGAAAGAAAAAAAACACCTGAAGCAAGAGATTCTCACAGAAGCTCTGAAAAGCTCCGACATATTCTTGGGAATCTAGAGTTACACACATGCATGAGGATGTGCGTGTTCAGGAAAGAGTTGTACTTTTGAGTACAACTGAGTTGTACGCTGCATAGATTATAAATTGTCACTTGTGGCTGATATTGAAGCTCTCTGTGCAAGTGGGAAGTGAGGGCTAAGACAGAGTTATAACTTGCCCGTCTTGAGTGTGGAAGATGTGCCCCAACATACACACAGAACCCCATAATAAAGACTAGGACATTTATTGGTTCTAGAAGTTAAGTAAAATGAATCACTGTGTGATTGTTAGCCAACCACTAAACAAATGAGTAGAGATTTCAGTGGCCACACATTACAAAGAATACAGATAGTGCAGAATTAGTCCAGAGAAGCAAGCAAACAAACAAACAACATTTAGACAAGCACCGGAAATAAAAGCAACAAAGATTGAACTGGAAGAAGTGAAGCTTTCTCATTTGCAGATGACATGATCTTATATGTAAAAAGTTTTGAAGAATTTACTAAAAAAACTGTTAGAGCTGATAGACAAATTCACCGTGGTTGCAGGATATAATAATACATAAAGTCAATTGTATTTCTATAGACTAGCAATGAACGATATGAAAATCAAATCAAAGAAGCAATTCCTTTTACCCTTGCATCAAAAAGAACGAAATACTTAGTAATAATTGAGCAGGTGAAGTATAAGGCTCGTACACTGATAGCTACAAAATGCTGTTGTAAGAAATCAAGTATTTCTAAAGAAATAGATGGAAAATCATCTGTGTTCATGGATTGGAAGCCTTGATATTATTAAGATGTCAATATTCCCCGAACAGATCTACAGAGTCAATACAGTCCTTATCACAATTCCAATTGTCATCGTTTTTTTTTAAATAGACAAGCTGTTTCTAAAATTTATATGAACTTACAAAAACCCCAGAATAGCCAAAAATCTTAAAAAGAAGAAAGTGGGAGGGCTCATACTTTCTGACCTCAGAATTTAGTACAAAGGTATAGAATTCAAAATAATGTGGTACTGGCATAAGGCTAGACATACAGATTAATGGAATAGAATAGAGAACTCACAAATAAAGCCAAAAGTCTATGGTCAATTGGCTTTCCAAAAGAGTACCAAGCCCATTCAATGGGGGAAGGAATTCCACATGCAAAGTAATGTATTTGGACCTCTACCTCACATCATATAAATTAATTAACCCAAAGTGTATCAAGAAACTCAATATCACAGCCAAAACTATAAAGTTTTGGAAGGAAACTGGTATAAATCTTTGTGACCTTGGACTAGGCAACAATTGCTTAGATAGGACACCAAAAGCATAGGAAGTAATAGAAAAAAGAGATTAATGTAACTTTATAAAAATTAAAAACTTTGGTGGATCAAAGAACACTAAAAAGAACGTGCAAAGGCAACTCACAGACTAGAGAACATGTTTGTAAATCATATATCTGATAAGGGTTAGTATCTAGAATATATTAGAGAATTTTTACAATCCAACAATAAAAAGATGACCCAATTTATAAAAGAGCAAAAGACTTGAACAACATTTCTCAAATAATATATGCCAATGACCATTACACATGTGAAAAGATGCTCAACATCTTTAGTCATCAGGGAAATACATTTAAAACCTCATGGAGATACTATTTTACATCCACCAGGACAGTTATGATCAAATACAAGAAGATAACGAGTTTTGGCCAGAGGACAGGAAAGGAATTGTGTAGTGTCTGTGGAGAACGGTTGGGCAGTTCTTCAAAAAGTTAAGCATGTAATTCCTGTATGATCCAGTAACCTCACTCCTAGGTTTATACCCAAGAGATTTGAAAACATACATTTGAACAAAATCCTGTACGCAAATGTTCACAGCAACATTATTCATAAAAGCCATAAAGCAGTAACAACATAAATATCCACCACCTGATGAATGGATACACAAAATGTGGCATATCCATACCATGGAATATTATTCAGCCCTAAAAGGAATGAACTGCTGACACCTGTTTTAACGTGAATGAGCCTTGAAGACATTGTGTCAAGTGGAAGAAGCCAGCCACAAAGGACCACGTATTGTGGTGTGATTCCATTTTTTATCTTTTCCTTTTTTTTAGAAAGAGAGAGAGAGAGAGAGAGAGAGAGAGAGAGAGAGAGAGAATATAGGGTGGAGGAGTAAGGGGAGAGGCTGAGAGAATCCCAAGCAGACTCCACGCCAGTATGGAGTCCCATGTGGGGCTCGATCTCACCACCCTGAGATCATGACTTGAGCCAAAATCAAGAGTTAGACCCTCAACCAACTGAGCCATCCAGGTGCCCTGTGTGATTCTATTTCTATGGAATGTTGAGAGTAGACAAATCCCTGCAGACAAAGGGCTCTTGGTTGGGAGGAGTCGGGTGATGGTAATGGGTATGGGGTTTATTTTGGAGATGATAAAAATGTTCTGGAATTCGATAGTGATGATGGTTCTACAGTGTGAATAAATTAAAAACCACTGAGTTGTACACTTTATTTTTTAAAAATTTTTGTTTATTTATTTGACAGAGAGGGAGAGAAAAAGAGAACACAAGCAAGCAGAGGGGCAGGCAGAAGCAAGCTCCCCGCTGAGTGGAGAACCCGACATGGGGCTTGACCCCAGGACCCTAGGATCATCACCTGAGCCGAGGGCAGACGCTTCACTGACAGAGCCACCCGGATGCCCCTGAACTGTATGCTTGAAAATGGTGACATTTATGGTGTGGCAATTATATCTCAATTAAAAAAAATGTTAGGAACATTGCCTGGCCGTGGTAAGGACTAGTCATTGACATCTAACTTGTGCGGTGCTTAGTAGTTGCTAGACAGTGTGCAAAGTCTATGTACGATGTCATTTAGTCCGTACAACAACCTTCATCACGGCATAGAAGGTCAAACAGAGTCTGGGACCACATAGCTGGTGAGCCGCAGAAGCTGGGACGTGAGCACAGGCACCTCATTCTAGAACCTGTTTTTAATCCCTCTGCTTCCCCACCCATTCCTCACTGCTACGGGATCATCGGTTTTCTTCTTATGCCCGGATGGCTTGGATATAACTTAACCAACCTTTTCCTAGACCGATGGAAGGGATACAATTTGCCTTTCCAACTTCTATGAACAAATCTAACTCTCTACATTGGCAATAAAAGCAAAAGCAATAGGGTAATTACTGTCAAATGAGCCTCAGGTTTTTTTATTCTTTGGGGGAAAAAATGAGGTCCTTGCCAAGGAGACTTAGGGCCTGGCTTTCCATGGTTTGCACCTATGTCACATATGTACTGGGGCTGAGCCTGACTGCTCTCCCACGAGGTGATCGTTGGAGGCTGGAACAGCGCGATGGGGGATCCAGCATGAGGGGATCACAGCCCCGTGTCTGAGCTATTGGGAGGAGTGTGACTCATTGTAGACAAAGGTTTGGCCCCCTTCAAAAGAAAGAGGAAGCTAATATTATTTATGCAGGAAGCTAGGATCTGACAAAACCCCAATGCCAGCCACTGTTGTCCAATCAGTTTTTATTTCAACTTCTTTATAATCAACCGTCTTTGTTGTTGAATTGATCCTTTAATTTTATGAGGTATCTGTTGGTTTAGGTTGCAGGACATATAATGAAGAGATAATAGGCCAAATGAATATGTCACTTATTTAGGTTATGCACAGTGGAGCATGGGGCCAGGATGGTGATGGGGTTTGATTGAAACTTCTGGAAATATTAATTCAAGACACCAAGCTCTGAATCTACTCAACTGATGGTCAATGACCAAATTATTGTGTGACTTTCTCACTTCCCAGGACCCCCTCCCCACCTCTCCACCCTCACCCCTGGGGCAGGACAGGGGTGCATCCTCCTTTCCTCATGCTCCCTATTGGGCATGAATCAACATTTCCGACACTCCTTTCTTGCTTGTGTGCAGGAGTGAATTATTTCTTGAGTTCAGAAGGAAAGCCTGGCTCTCTCAGCAAGGCCCTGGGCATCAAACTCATCATTCCCACACCCAGGCCTTCAATCCTTTGTCTCTTATGGGCAGCAGGATGCCAGTCTTTGCAATTGCTACCCTGCGTGAAGGCTGGCGTTGGTCTCTTTGGGTTCCAGCTGTGATCCTATAGGCAAATCCTGCCTACACGATCTCCCTAGGTGAGCCATGCTTGAGGAGCTGCCCATTCTCCAGCGTCCCTGGGCTGACTCTGACTGTGTGCACAGCCTTGGCAGTGGCAAGATAGACTCTTACGGCCTGTTGGCTTTGGCAGTCCTATGACTTAGATTCCATTCTGTCTTTTAGGTTTTTTTTCTTTCTTTTTACCTTTATTATGGAATAATTGGCGAATATAATTGTATATATTTAAAGCACACCATGTGATCATCTGATACACATACACATGGTAGAGTGACTACCAAGGGCAAGATAATTAACATATCTGTCACCTCACATAGTGAACACAGTTTGCTTTTCTTTTTTGTGGTCAGAATGCTCAGGACCTACTCTCGACAACTTTCAAGGATGTGATACTGTGTTATTAACTATAGTCCATCTCTTAGCTTTTTTTGGGCCCTGTATTATATAATCTGTTACTGAGAGGGTTTTGGAAAATCTTTTAAGGGCTTCAAAGGCTTTTTTCAAAAGACTGTCAGCTTTGCCCTCCTCAACTGGATTCGCTGGAGCCCTTCACGAGCACTCTTTTTTTCCATGGTGTTCTGGAGTCACTCCTGACCCCTTGATTAGCTGGGGCCAGAGGAAGTGACCAACAACGGCTGAGCAGTGTGCGTCCCAGAAATGGAGTACGTGTCTGGCGTGGTTTCAGTGGGAGGCAGGATGGCCCATCGCAGGTCTGCTATGTCCTGCTGTGGGAGCAGGACGAGTTACTTGCCTTCTCGGACCCCTTTCTCTACAATTCTGCTCCGAACAGCCCTCCTTGGGCCCTTGTGAAAGACAAATAAGAAAGTCTGTGAAGAGTCCTGAGCACATTCCTGCTATCATTCTACTCTCGCTGCTCAGAATGAAAGAGTTAACAATCACTTACAGTTCCTCAACTTGAATTTAAGACAGATGATGCTATGGCGCTCCCCAAATATTGTCCTTTTGTGTTTTTCTCACATTGTTTGATTTTTATGATAAGTGGCCACTTGCTGGTTCCGGGCACTGTGGCCAGTGTTCTGCACATGTAATTTCCTGATAAACAGGCAGGGCTCGCAGGGTGTCATCCCAAGGCAACCCTTGCGATGAGTCTCGTTACTTCTTCAGACTCATTCTCTGGGGCCAATTCCTCCCCCTGCCCCAGGGTGGAAGCCTGGGAGCAGATCCCACGACCTTTCTGGTCCTGCTTAGGTAACAAAAAAAGAAAAAACAAAAAACAAACAAAAAAGAACCCCTCTGGCTGCTGTGGTCTCCCCAGGCAGACTCAGTTCAGCAATTAAAAGACGTTCATTCCCACATGATGGCCCCAACTTCTCAAGTTCATTTACAGTTAGTGCTTCTGTCACTCCCTCTCCCTGAGTGCTCCCTTCCCTCGGGTCTTGGGAAGACTGGAAGCCCTTGGTGGGCAGGGCCGTGGGCTCTGCCTCCATTCCAGGCACTGTCTTTGGATGTGGGGAAGGGACCCCTTCCCTCAGCCATTGGGCCACCATCTTGGGCCATCTTGGGCAGGCACTAGCTGCGGGCTCCCGCCGTGGCCCGTGTCTGGGCTGTCACACACACTCCATCTCTTCCTCCTGACAAGCCCTCTGAGACTGTGAGCTTTCCTCACTCGGAAGCCTTTCTCCAGAGCCAGAGCTGGACACAGTTGCTCACCCTTCAGATTTTTCCAGGGGTGGGTATGACCCCGGTCCTCTGTGTCCCACAGTTCACAGGCTGCAGGAGACATCGAGACGTTCTCTCTTCTCACCTTGTGCAGTTTCAGGGCATCGTGCTGTGCCTGGGACGCTCAGGGACTAGAACAGGCCTTGTGGTGTGGTGGTTGGACTCAAAGACTCTGCGTTCAGAATCTCAGCTCTGGGTTCCCAAGCCAGCTCTGCCAGGTGCAGGCCACGTGATCCGGGGCAGGCTCCTCCAACCACTCTGCGCCTCAGTTTCCTTATGCACGTGATAGGCTGATCATAGGGCCTATCTCACAGGACTTTTATGCAGATGAAATAAGACAAAATTTGGAAAGTGTTTGTAGCAGTTCCTGAGACATTTCGGCCCCTACTCAGGTATTTGCTAAATAAGTGTCGGGCAAAGGAGAGTTTGAATAAATAATAAGGGCAAGAGAATGACAATTTTACCAGGCATTCTCTAATTTCAAGAGTTCTGAGTTTTTGCGCCCGATTCTCTTATGGGTGATGATGCCCTGCCGGCAGCCACATCACCCTGAGACACGGCCTGTGCTCTCGGAGGGTCTGGAGGCCTCACTGAGCATTAGCAGATACCCCGTCTGGGTTCGCTCCCAGTGCCAGGAATGCTACGAAGTATGTGTCTAGGGAAGGTGACTCAAGGCATTGCAAGGGATGACCACAGCAAGAGTTCCCAGACACAACTTTTCAGAAAGGCTTTCTGGGAACAGCAAAATCAGGGGTGGACGCCGAGAGTTGTATTTTGCAATATTCTGCGAGTACCGCAGCCTGCTTATCCCACATCTTGTTCTGCTCTGTTCCTCACTGTCTGCTCTGAAGATGGCTATCCTCGTGGATTATGGGACATTTCTGAGTATCTGGAGACAATTAATTATCCTAGTCTTGACATGCCTGAGGGGCTAACACAGCAACAGAGAAATGATGTAATTTAGCCAGTCACGTAGCACGGGGGAGGCCGAGCCGGGTCAGTTCTCTGGACTCCAGGCTTACATTTAATCTGATGAGACTCAGCACCGCGCTCTTATCCCAGCCCCGACTTTGTTTAGTCACAGAAGCTGTTAACATAATTTCAGAGATGTGTGGCCAGGGTCATTTGGTGAAAATGACGTTACCAGGAAGCGAAAATACTCAAAGCTCTGGAGAAGGTTGTGGGTCAGGATCGTGTAGGGGGAAAAAATCAAAACAACACCAGAAATCAGCTATAAATATCAACAAAAGGGAAACTGTTTTACTATGTACAATATGAAGATGGGATAAAAACATGAGCATTTCATTGATAACTTCTAAAACCTACTAAGGCTGGTGTAGCCTCTGACGTTTTTGATAGCACGAATTCAGAATAAACAATTTGCAGTTGCCCATTTGCATTTGTGCTTGAGTCAATTTGTAAATGCACACTTGTATTTATGTCTGGCCATGTAGGAATTCACTCTTTATTTATTTTCTAGAAGATTTTATTTATTTATTTGAGAGTGAGAACAAGAGCAAGAGCGAGAGCGAGAGCGAGAGCGTGTGCAGGAGCAGGGGGAGGAGCAGAGGGAGAAGCAGGATCCCTGCTGAGTGCACATCCAGGACCTGAAACCATGACAGGAACCGAAGACAGACACTTAACCAACTGAGCCACCCAGGAATTCTTTTTAAAAGAAAGTTTTATGAAGGCTCAAAAAAAGTTGGAAATATACCCATCTTCTATTTTCTACTTTTTCTCAGTCTTTTTCCTGATGCCCTTGGAGTGAGGCAAAGGGTAAGGAAAAGAGAATGGGTTCTGAAATTATACAGACTCGGGTTCAAATTCTGAGTCTATTACTAGTGGCATGGCCTTGGGCAATTTGCTTAGCCTCTCTGACCTTCTGTGTCCTCATCTACGGAAGGCTTACGGCAATTCTTACCTCACAGGGTGGAAGTAAGCAAAACCTTCACCAAATGCTCGATTGACAAAAGACGCTTAGTTAAGTGTGGGCGGCAGAAGTCTCAGACTCATTTAAAATGCCAATTCAGAATAGATTTATCAAAACAGCATGGCATTGGTGCAAGGATGGATGAAAAGAACAGAATAAAGAGCTCAGAAATTGACCTACACATATATTGTCAGTTGATTTTTGACCAAAGTTTCAAAACAACTCAATGGGCAAAGGATGGTCTTTTCAATAAATGATGCTGGAGCAACTGGACAACCATATGCAAAAAGAAAATGAATCTTGATCCATACCTTGCATTACATATAAAAATTAATTTGACATGAATCACAGACCTAAGTGTAGGAGCTAAAGCTATAACATTTATAGGAGAAAATTTTTTTGACCTTGGGTTAGACAAAAATTTATGATACAAAAAAGCATAGACCATAAAAATTTTTGGTGAATTGGTCTCCATCAGTAGGAATAAAGTTTTGCTCTTCAAAAGACACTTAAAAAATGGAAATGGTGGGCACCTGGGTGGCTCAGTCGGTTAAGCGTCTGCCTTTGGTTCAGGTCATGACCCCAAGGTCCTGTGACATAGCCCTGCATCGGGCTCCCTGCTCAGTGGAGAGGCTGCTTCATCCTCTCCTTCTACTTGTTCTCTCTCTCAATCTCTCTCTCTGTCAAATAAATAAATAAAATCTTAAAAAAAAAAAGAAAATGGAAATGCAAGTCACAGACTAGGATTAAATATTTGGAAAATGGATTTACTTCTCTAATATTGCTGTCTTTTGAAACTGTGGCACGAAGTAAATATAATTAATAATTCCTGTGAGTCCGTATCCTCTCTCTGATAAAATGCACCTTTTAGAGGCTTTTCCTTCCTTCCCTCCTATGTATGCCATTATTCACTGCCATAATTCTTGTCGTACCATTAGGGGTGAGAGCTGGAGAGAAGATTGAGCTGTGTGTAATGAGATGGCAAGCCGCACATCTTAGATCATATTCTTGGTGGGAGAGAAAAGAGCAACAATAAAAAATCTGGAGTCAGGCACACGGGCGTCCGGAAGCCACCTAAAAGCTCTTGTTAGCAACCAGACACTCTCAAAGATGACCCCAAAAAGCACAGAGTGCACACATTCTGTCAGAAATGGTGCGAAGTGCTGTGCGTCATTTCATCTAAGTGTAGGAGAAACATCTATGCATCGGTGAGCATGGAGTCCCCGCCGCAGAGACACCGAGCAGGCATCCAGCAGAGCTTCATCCAGGCTCTTCCCTCCCTTGTGCCTGTAAACGATTTTGCTCTTCCTATGTCTCTGAATTGCTTTGTCTTCTGGACTTCATTCTAGATTCATCTTTCATTGGTTTTACTGTTTTGGGACTATTGGCTTGATTTTGGGAATTTCTCTTCTTTGAAACTTCGGCCTCTGGCTTCCTGGCACCGGGCTTCATGTTTCCTTGCTCCTTCAACCAGCTATCCATTTTTTCCCCCATCTCTTCTCTGCCTCCTCAAAGTTTCCAGTTTCCCGTGTTTGGCCACTGATGGGGGATTACTAATCTCATATGTCCCAAGCTCCATAATCTACGATACTGGGACCCACAGTCAACAGACATGTGTGTCTTATGGGCATTGCTTGTTCTGATGACCCTGACCAACCACTGCGGGCGCAGCTGATCAGGAACCTGGGATAAATACAGGCGAAGGGAGGGAAGAGGCTGGATGAAGCTCTGCTGGGTGCCTGCTCGGCGTCTCTGCTGCTGGGACTCCACGCCAAGTTGAAAAGGCCAAATCTGCCTTAGCCAAGGTAGCTGCGGAGCTTCCAAGTATTGACGCCACAGCGAGGATGTCTTGAGTGGCGTGGGCAAAGGCCGCATGTATGGATGACCTCGGGGTTGGAACGGTCAGGGGTTATACGTTGGAGCCAGGGGGGGACGTACGGGCGAACACAGCCTAAACCATAAGGTGAGGAGACCGGCGGAGAAAGCAGCATCCTGTGCTCTTAGCCTGCTGTTCCCTCAGGTGGACCCGAGCCCGAGGGTCAGGCCGGGAACGCGCCCGTGTGTGGACGATGTGACCCCAGGTGGGAACACGGATGTCGCCGTGCTTGCCCTCAGCGTCAGTTTGACAACAGCAGAACCACGAGAAGTGTCTTCTCTAGAGGCCCTGCCCCGAGACAGTCTGGCTGCAACGCCCAGGCCGCAGACCCCTGGGAGCGGAGGATCCCTCGGGTTTACTTTAACTTAGGACAGTAGCCTCTGAGAGTGGCATCCCGGGGAGCGACGGACGACATCAACGTCTTCCGTTCCTTTTCCGACTTTGACCACAGCGACCGTTTTAACGCAAGGGCTACGCAGGTTTTAAAAGGCTGAACTGTGCTCAGCAGGTCACCAGCGGCTGCCCCCGCCAGGACACGCCAGGACCCGCCAGAGACGGCAGAGGGACGCGCAGCTGGAGGGGAGCGGGGCAGATCCTGCCCACGGCGGCCTGCGCCGTGACCCACCTGCGCCTGGCGCAGGCTATGCACAAGAATCTGGAAGGGGTATTTTAATGATGAGAAATAAATACGTGGCCTTGATGCAGAAGACAGGACGCACCTCTCCACGTTTTAAAAAAAGGTTATCGTGCAGCAGGTGGCCTTAAATCTTAGGGTGATTGGGCTGACCGGGATGCAAAGGCTCACGCGGTTCCTATAATGCTCGGCGCCGAGGCCCTCACACCAACCC
This sequence comes from Vulpes lagopus, assembly GCF_018345385.1. Taxonomy (NCBI): domain Eukaryota; kingdom Metazoa; phylum Chordata; class Mammalia; order Carnivora; family Canidae; genus Vulpes; species Vulpes lagopus. Next base: position 29,133,757 of record NC_054845.1, read on the forward strand.
CTTAGCAAGGAGGCGTCCGAGCGCGGGAAGGTTCAGGAAGGATTTATGACGTTTGCACCGTCAATGGAAGAACTGAAACGTGAGCCCTGGTTTCTTGACAGGAAATCCTGCCCTTGCTTCCAACTGTCCTTGAGCCAGACGATGGTATTTGACTGTCTCTGAAAACCTGCAGAAGGCTTCCTGGTTATTCCCCAAGAGGGGCCTGAAGCACAAACTAATTTTCAACGAGAGCGGACTCTGCGAGAGCGGTTCCAACCGGGCACATTCTTTCCTCCTCTTTCCACTCATTTTCAGGGCCACCTGGAAACTTTGGCTCGGGGCTGAGGCGTGAGGAGCCATCCCCGCTCCCCAGTCTTTCCTCTGCACAGCTGCGAAGTTCAGCGAGTTGAGCTGCAGCGCCCCGAGTTCGCTGTTCACGCTGCTGCTGTAAATCTCCCTCCCGGAGCACGTGACGATGCGTTCCTTGACTATATATCCCAAGTGCAGCAGCAGCCTTGTCAGAGCGCTGAGCCCCGCGGGGAGGGAGGACGCCCTCGGACTTGGCCGTCTGGCAGCTCGGGACCTGGGGACAGTCCGCCGCCTTCCGTAAGTCAGCAGCGCGCCTCGCCTGGCCTCCGAGCCCCTGGGAGGAGGCTGTCCGTGCACTTAGTGGATGAGGCTTCCCTTCCCTTCCTCGCTCTCAGGAAACGCAGTTTTGAATCAGAACTAGGCTTGCGCTGGAGAGGCAGCACGCAAGCTCTCGCTGCTCCCTGCTCAGCTAGAAAAAGTTGCCCAGGGACGAAAAAGGGGTTTCGGTTGTCTCTGTGCTCCCTTGTCTTGGACTGATTGTTCCCTTTTGCTTTTACGACTATGAAGGCAACGCTTTCCACGGGCTCACTTTAGGAGGCGCAGATGTGAGGCCGCGGGTGCCTCAGCCCATTTCCCGAGCCCTCCCTGCCTCCCCCCTGCAGCCCCCTGCCCCATCCACTCTCGCTGTTTCGTGGGCCTCCTTCCCACGATTCCTCCGTGCAGAGCTCAGCTTTCTGGATACTGCAATCCCACAAACCTCGGGCCGGCCCGTGGGAGTCTAACCTGCAGGTCTCTCCCCAGACCCCGGCAGAGTGCGCGGCGCTTCAATGCTGAAGATGGAGCCTCTGAACAGCACGCACCCCAGCACCGCGGCCCCCAGCAGCCACCTGGTGTCCCACGTGCCCGGCAGTGAGAGCGGCAATGGCAACGAGTACTTCTACGTTCTGGTTGTCATGTCCTTCTACGGCATTTTCTTGATCGGAATCATGCTGGGCTATATGAAATCCAAGAGGCGGGAGAAGAAGTCCAGCCTCCTGCTGCTATACAAAGACGAGGAGAGGCTCTGGGGGGAGGCCATGAAGCCGCTGCCCATGGTGTCGGGCCTGAGGTCCGTGCAGGTGCCCATGATGCTGAACATGCTGCAGGAGAGCGTGGCACCTGCCCTGTCCTGCACCCTCTGCTCCATGGAGGGAGACAGCGTGAGCTCCGAGTCCTCCTCCCCAGACGTGCACCTCACCATCCAGGAGGAGGGGGCGGATGACGAGCTGGGGGAGACTTCAGAGACGCTCCTCAACGAAAGCAGCGAGGGGTCCTCAGAGAACATCCACCAGAATTCCTAGCACCCCCAGGGCCTCCGGAGGCGGCCCCATCTGCCAGCAGCCCTAGAGAGAGGAAGGACACTTTTCGTGTCTGGTTTCACTTTTGCAGCGCAGCTGCCACTTTAAAGAGACCTTTGGCGAGCCCCTGCACGGGGTGGTGGGGGAGTCTGAAGCCAGGAGGGCACGCGGCCAGTGGTGCACACCTGCCACTGAAAAGCCCGAAGACGCGCGGTGTGCACCTTGACTTTGGGGTCTGGGGCTCGGGGTTCCAGTTCTGAATTCGGCAGGTCGCCGTGCTTGCTGTTGTTTTCTCGCCGGATGCCCTGGGTAACTGCCCGCTCCGGGGGCTGCCCGATGCCTAGGACGTGCTGAGGGACTAGTTTTGATTTGCTAATTTGCCTAGAGCTTTGTTCTAGATCTGATGGGCTGTAAGTACCTCTATGGTGTACCTGTGGCATTCGTTCACAGCGGGTTACAGAGCTTCTTTTTGGAGGTCTTTTGGGTTGGAGGGGGATGTCTGATGGAGGACTTTTGATGGCAGAAAGCTGGAGATCCAAACCTGGTTCATTTGCATACTGTAAGAAAAAGCCACTTTCAAACCTGTTACCATTGGCTGGGATTAGAAAAGAGAATCTGCTATTTCCACCCTTTGTCTAACCTGTGACCTTGAGCTCTGACCTCAGACCATCCAGCATCGCTTGCTGGCGTGACGTTTTCTCTCGGTTGGAAGAGCTTCCCCAGAATCGAATCTGTACTCTGAATAGCTGTACAGGGGACTTTTCCTGATCTTTCTACAAGGGGTGATGGTGCACTTGAAGGAGGCTAAGCCCTTAGCTCTGCTGCTGCTTTTTTCCCAGCCTGGTTTTTCTGAGCTGGGAGCTGACACAACGTGGGCCTTCACAGTATGGCATTCCGTCACGTAGCGCAGACCTGGAAGGGTAGACTCAGGCAGAGGCTGGGGTCTGGGTTCTGTTTTCTGATCCTGAGCTGATTTGCTGTGTGGTCCTGGGCATGTCATCAAGAGGCTTACTGCCTTCATGAGACTCCTGAATCTAGATCCCCAGGGGGCTGGGAGGATGTCTTTGGATTTTAAGACTCTGTGATAAATCCTGTATGGCCTGGTGTGAGGAAGCTTGGAGAAAATATTTCCCACTTGGCCAGTTAGTCTGAGAACGGATCTGCTTATTTAAAGGAGCAGTTGGAGACTCAGAACACATGTAACTCGGAAATTTCGGGCGAATCACCACCCTGTTCGTGCTGTCATTTTCCCAGCAGTGAACCGGGGAGGCAGACACTGCATTTTACTGCGCAAAGTTCCCTGGGTAGTAGAATGTTAAGACTTCAGCTGAGAAACCAGAAACCTAACAGAAAACGTTCAGGAATGCTTGCTAACGTCTCAGTGTATTCCTGCGGTCAGTAGCTTTGTGGCAGACTGGTTAGGCCCTTCAAGGCAAGCAGGAAGAGAAACACACCAAAAGGTCAAATTTAATTCTAGTGAAAACGAAAAAACCCCCAAAACCCCCCAAATTTCTAAAACATACTCTCCTTTGATTGAAGATAGCAGTGACTACTGCTCCCATGAAAGGGTTAACAGTCGAGGAGCTGGTTTATCAGTTTGCCCTAACATAGTGCTAGAGGACATTCATGTTTGGGGGGGAAAGGGCCCTCCTTCACTTTAAAATTCAGAGTGTGGATTTACTCCAAAGGGGGCTGTTGGGGGTGAAAGAAGCCAAGTTCAGTTTGGCCCCTTGCCTGGAATCACTTGAATTCTGAAGCTTTACTGCGACGGACATGTGCGTTGTCACATTTTCCATTGCTTAATCCTGAGGTTTGGTGCAAGTCTATCTGCGCCTGTTAAGAAAAAAAAAATGATGTATATACTTCCTTCTTATTCTATTAAGTTGTATAAAGTTGTCTTCTGTATTTAACAGTTTGTAATTTTCACACTATTTTTTAATTTAAATAAACAAACACGTTCCCCCCCCCCCCCCCCCCAAGAATACGCGTTCTCGTTGATTCTTCAGCACCGCTGCGGGTTCCAGGACGAGCCCTCAGTCCCCAGCCGGCTCCGGCCGGGCTCCGGGGCATCCTGCGGGCGGGAGGGCCGCGGGGAGGGTGTAGCTGCCTGCGCCCGTGCCCCGGAGCGAGCGGGCCTGGCGGGGTCAGCGGAGCCCACGGCCGAGCTGCAGGGCGGTCTGACCGCCACCTCCCACTCTCAACTCGGGGGCTTGCACCAGCCCTGGAATTGGAACATGCGCAGAGCGACGCGGCGACCTGGTGCAAAGATGTTGCTCCGAATCTGGCCGCCAGGAAACATGTGGCTGGCACGAGGGCTAGGCCGCCAGGGGCCGGGGCGCACGGACTGGGACTGCCCGGCGGGAGGGGGCGGGGCGCACCGCGGAGCCGACTCCCCGGGCCGCGAAGCCGGGGGCGGGGCTGGAGGGACCGCCCCTCCCAGGCACCTGACCGCCTGGCCCCGCCCCCCGAGCCAGGCTGAGCCCCGCCCCCGGTCAGGCTCCGCCCTCTGTCAGGCTCCGCCCCTGGGTCAGGCTCTGCCTCCTGGGTCCGGCTCCCATCTCTGGGTCAGGCTCCCACCCCTGGGTCAGGCTCCAGCCCCGGCCAGGCTCCGCCCCTGGCCAGGCTCCGCCCCCAGTCAGGCTCCGCCCCTGGGTCAGGCTCCGCCCCCAGTCAGGCTCCCACACCTGGGTCAGGCTCCGCCCCTGGTCAGGCTCTGCTCTCTAGGTCAAGCTCCCATCCCTGGGTCAGGCTCCGCCCCCTGGGTCAGGCTCCGCCCCCGGGTCAGGCTCCGCCCCCTGGGTCAGGCTCCGCCCCCTGGGTCAGGCTCCGCCCCCGGTCAGGCTCCACCCTCTAGGTCAGGCTCCCCCCCTGGGTCAGGCTCCACCCCCAGTCAGGCTCCACCCCCTGGGTCAGGCTCCGCCCCCTGGGTCAGGCTCCACCCCCAGTCAGGCTCCACCCCCTGGGTCAGGCTCCGCCCCCGGTCAGGCTCTGCCCCCCTCCCCCGTCAGGCTCCGCCCTCTAGGTCAAGCTCCCATCCCTGGGTCAGGCTCCGCCCCCGGTCAGGCTCCACCCTCTAGGTCAGGCTCCCCCCCTGGGTCAGGCTCCACCCCCAGTCAGGCTCCGCCCCCTGGGTCAGGCTCCGCCCCCGGTCAGGCTCCACCCTCTAGGTCAGGCTCCCCCCCTGGGTCAGGCTCCACCCCCAGTCAGGCTCCCACCCCTGGGTCAGGCTCCGCCCCCTGGGTCAGGCTCCGCCCCCGGTCAGGCTCCGCCCTCTAGGTCAAGCTCCCATCCCTGGGTCAGGCTCCGCCCCCTGGGTCAGGCTCCGCCCCGGGGCTGCGCTCCCGCCTGCCTGCGGCCGCAGCCTGTCTTTTATTCCATTTCCAGCCGGAAGTGCTGCAGAAAAATGACCAAACCGGTGACCCAGTTTGAGGGAGGCAGATGGACAGGGTGGCCTTGCTGTCATGTTGCTCTGTTTCCTGTGCGTTGAGCTTTCCCGTTTCAAGGAAACGTTGCCCTTAGGTTCCCAAATGACGGCCTCCCCGAAGTCTGTGCCGCGGGGTCTCGATTCTTCCCAAAGCGCAGAGGATCGCAGCTCACCAGCTGGTTTTGGGACAACGTAAGACGAGGACGTGATCTGAAAAGACAAAGAAGCCTTTTTCATGTATCCTGGCTTAATGTCATTCTTGGTGAGGAAACAGTTAAAAAAAAGTCTTTTCTTTTTTTTTTTTTTTTTAAACCAGGGGCGGAAGAAGAGGGAATTCTAAACTCTAATTGTCCTAAAAATATGTAGAGTACACTATGTCGTTTTAATGGAATATTTGTTTTCTTTAAAAAAAAAAAAAAAGAACTTCTAAGCAGAACCTAAGGCCCAAGGGGTTTAGTCTGTGCGGATTTACTCATGCATGTGAAAAACTGAGAAGGGAATTTGGCCCCCTGCACCTAGGATATTAGAGACATATTTTAAAGCACTTAAATGTTAGGGATGAGGTAAATGGATCCTCCTGCTTGCTCCATGCTGTTCTAATTACACCTTTGTACGTCAGAGGCAGGCAGGGATGCTGCACAGGAAAAGATTTCTTTCAAGGACGCCACCAAGGGAGCCGGATTACTGGGAAAGGCTGAAATGGGGCCCGGGCAAGAGTGCTCTTGGCTCATGATTCTGGTTGGAAAGTAGACCCCATGGCACATTTGAGAGCTGCAGTTGGAGGTTCCGTGGTCAGGCCCGCACTTCCAGGGCTCAGCTGAAGGAGGGTCACTTAGCGGCCTGTACAGTGTCGCCCTGACCATGCACGTCGTGGAACACCCCGCACGTGGAGCTTACAGTGCAATGGATGCTCCATTCACAGCCTCGGTCAGACAGAGCTTACGGTTACCCGCCTGACTCCCCAGCTGGGCCTCGTGCTGGAGACCATCAGGGGGAGAGTCGTGGTTCCGGGAGAGAAGCTGGTGCCTAGGGCCCGAGGGAGACGCGCCAGCTCCTTGCCCAGGCCGGGGCTGGTCGCAGGCAGGCAGGGTGTAAATGCGGGTTCATAGACACTCAGCCTTATTTCGTCTGGCTTTCTAGGCTACCTCTGTGGCTCTGCAGCTGTACAGAAAGTACTCGGCCTCCCTGACACGCAGTCCCTCTCCTTTACCAGGAGGAAGACCCACTGGCCTTTCTCTTTGGGGGTGTGCCGGGGGGGCATAGGGTGCGGCTGCTAATGACAAGAATAGTGCAACCACCTGTGACATACTGAGGGCTGCATGAAACCAAAGGCAAAGCAGCCCCAGGCTTCTACTTTTGAAAACGCATCCTGGACAGACATCTGCAAATGAAAGTCACCGAACCTTTCCTTCTGTGCTCGGTTTCCTCAGGAGACTGCAGTGTTCAGGAAGAGGATGTGATTTGCCAGAGAAGAAGGGTCATAAGAGGGAAAAACCACTGTTCAATCTTCGCCTTTCCCCATTTCTGAAATGTTTCCTCCCACACAGGAAGGAACAGTTTGGGATGTGAGCTGTTACCATGGAGATAACCAGCCGAGGTCACTTGTTTGAAGGAGGAGCCCACGGCCCCCATGGCACTGGATCATTAGAGCAGTTTTATGAAGTTGGGATTTGGTCCTTGACTCAGGCAACGACAAGCTCTGAGCCACGGCAGCCTCCATTCGTGGCGTGGAGGAGGGGATGCAAGAACGTTGTCCTCTGTCCCATACAACTCTGTCTTCCTTCTCTTTGTGCCTCTCCTGCCCATTCAATATAGGGCTGCAATTTTGTGTGTCCAGCTCCAGGAATTTCTTCTCTTACCTTGCATTTTCTTGCTAAGAACATGGTTCGGGAATTCTTCACATCAATAGCCACATCCTCTTCTGTCCTTAATGGTTTTTCATCCCCTGTTCAGAGACAGTGAATGGCATATTCTTTCTTGCCTTAGTCTGTTCCGGCTGCTATAACAAAGTGTCATAGGCCGGGTGGCTTATAAACAACAGAAATGCATTTCTAATAGTTCTGGAGACTGTCATCAGGGTTCCAGCATGATCAGGTTCTGGTGAGGACCCTCTTCTGGAGTGTGGATGGCTGACTTCTTATATCTTCACATGGTAGAGAGAGAGGAAGCTAACTCTCTGCTTCCTTCTTATAAGGGCACTAACCTCATTCATGAGTGCCCCATCCCCAAGACCTAATCACCTCCCAAAGCCCCACCTCCAAATACTGGGGAGTAGATTTCAGCATGGGAATTTGGGGGAAGGCATACAGATACTCCGCCCATAGCATCTCTTTTCCCAACCTCCCTTCTTTTCCTCCCTCCCTTCCTTCCATTTCACAAAAGGAATGAAAACAACAGAAGCAAAACAGGAATGGGAACAACAAAAAGGAGCCACAGTGCAGTCTACTTGTCAGGCATATACGTCACCCAGTTGTTACAAGCCTGTGCTTTGAACACTTTACTAGGTACTTCTAGGTACTTCACTAGTCTAGGTCACTTGTTTGGGGAAAATGTAACATCTCCCTGGCCTCCAAAGGGGTCAAAGTCTCCCCATAGTTGATTTCCAATAAAAATAATTCTATTTCAGATTTATTTATAACATCGATGCAGGGCTTTCAGGATGTGAGAATACATAGTATGTCTTTGAGCAGTTGAGGATGCCGTGGTGCAATTAAATGGGCAAAATGTGCTGCTTACTTAATATTTGCCTTGTTCTGTGATAGATGCTTTCCCTTTGATTATCTTACTTAATCCTCTCAAGCAGACCCTGAACTAGGTCTCTGATACTGTTAAGGGAGATATGAAAGTTGAGGCTCAGGGAAGGCAATGGCCGCCAATGTAGTGAGCGATCAGGATTCCAATGTAGGTCACTAGATATAAATGTGCATTCTTTAAACCACTGGGAAGCAGAGAGCAGGAGACTTGGAATCTAGTCTCATCCTAGACATTAGGCAGCCCTGTGCCATTGCACTGGTTGCTCAACCTTTCTGGGTTTCCTCCCTGGTAAAATGAAAATATAATATCTTTTCTATTGACCTCAAAACACTGTCAGAGCTTCATATGAAACAACTGGAAAAGTGAAAAGTCTCTGTCCTGGATAGGGCACTGAGCGTGGACATTACTAGCATGCAGCAATATCCAGCTCTTCTCCCCTTCTGAGAACATGGAAATTTCCACTTCTCGCCTCCTTCTCGGGCCCCTCCTCCCCTAACACCAGGGCAGGGATGTGACTCATTCTGGTCAATGTCGACTTAGTGGACAAGACGTATATCCCCTATCAGCTAAGGCCGTGGAAAGCCCAGGTATGATTTCTCCAGGGCCAGCCTTTCCTACATGTAACTAGTGAGACCATATGTTCCGGGTGGTGGTACAGATGGTCGTCGGAGACTGAATTGGCCTGAAATGGGACTGCATGGGAGCCAGTTGCTCTGGAGAGTTGCCTAAACCTGCAGCTGGCTTTATGTGAAGCAATAATAGCATGAGCTATGGTAAATATTGAGAAGCTGGGGTTTTTGCTCCTGTGATGGAATCTTACCCATCAGATTTTATAGGGCATGACAATTTAGAGAGACACAGAAGGTGCCTTCTACACCATCTCACCCAACCTCTCTGTTTAATGAGGAAATCAAGGCTCGCAGTGGTTAAGTGACTTGCTCAATGTCATAGAGGGAGATAGGAATAGAGCTGGGATCACAACTCAGATTTCCTGACGTTGGGTTCGGGATCCCCATGGGGGGCACAGCCATGGAAGTCTGTGCCGGGGATTAGTGAAAACAAGGGACCGAGGGGGCCTCCTCACCTTGAGCTTCCCTGAGCAGCTCTCGGTCACTGCTGTGCCTCTCCTTGCTGGGCCCATGAACTGTGCCAGGAAGTAGCTTCTTTTTCCTTGGCCAAACCCTGGTACTTACTGCTCTTTGGGGGGATGGATCAGAGCTGGCAGCTGGCAGAAGTAAACACATTCCCCTAAAGAGTGCAATGTGACATCACTGGAAACTTTAATAAAGGGGAAGAAGCTATAAATAGGAGGAGGGAAATATTCAAACAGGGTTGAATGTAATTGTCCTGTATGCAGTTTCCTGGCCTCGGCCTTCTGTTTGTTTGTTTGTTTGTTTGTTTGGTCGTTTTGCATGTTTAAACCTAGCTCCAGCACCAGAGTGGTCCCAGGCAGTGTCCCTCATGTCAGCCACCTCCACCCCACCCCCCACACCCCCAGTACAGAATGCTCCCAGGATCCATGCTCCTAGGTTCAGGGTAAGGACTCTTGCAGGTAAATGCTGGAGATTCAGCTCTAGATTGGGGTTTCAGATGATGAAGAAACCAACACTGATCATTATTTTCATATTCTGAGCCCTGACATGAAAGAAACACTTTCTCTCTCATCTTGTTCTTCCTTTTTTCACTTAGAACTTATGCCTAAGAAGTGGATATAGTACTTGGTTACAGAGATTCTGTTTCTTTTTCAAAGTTTTCTACTTTTTGCTCTCCTGTTACATTGCCCTTGTGTCTCAGCTACAGAAGCTATGCCCTTTCTCATAGGATCATAAATCTCATGAAGGTCAGAGCCATGTATTATTATTTCTGTAGTTGGTACCTATTTCGGGCCAGAATTCCTCAGAGCAATCTCTGGTCATGTTCTTTCTCTTCCTTTTTTTTTTTTTTAATTTCTCTTTGAGGGATCTCATTCACCCTTAAATCTTTATTATGTATAGAACTATAACAAATACCTATCTAGTGCTTACTGTGTGCCAGGCACTGTTCTCATGATACTTAATTCTCATGACAAACTAAGAGATTGGGATTTTAAAGCCATTTTATTTATTTTTATTTTTATTGATTTATTTTTAAATATTTTATTTAGTTATTGGAGAGAGGAAGCACACATGAGCCGGGTGGGGGGAAGAGTAGAAGGAGGGGGACAAACAGGCTCAAAACTGAGTGTGGAGCCAGACTCGGGGCTTGATCCCAGATCCTGAGATCATGACCTGAGCCAAAACCAAGAGTCAGATGCTTTAACCACCAGAGCCACTCAGGTGCCCCAAAAAGCCATTTTAAAAATGAAGGCTAATTAGGCATGAAGTTAAGAACATTGAGAGATTCTCATAGCTGGTGAGCAGGAGAAGTGGGTGCGATTTTGGTAACCTGGCTCCAGAGGTGAAACACCTAACAGCTCAGTGGACTGCCTTTTTATCTCTAAATCCTTCAGCTCTAGCTGAAACTTTTCTCATGATCACCAATGCCTATGGCCATTTCTACCCAACATCCCACAAATTCCTGGCATTTCAAATTCCTGAGGTCAAAACCCAAACACATTATATTTTCTCCAAAATCTGTCTCCTAACATATTGAATAGGTGTCAGAAATGCAGGTAGAACCCAAGCTTTTCTCTCTTACTCTAGGTCACTAGGCATTCTCTGAGATCTCTTCCCATTAACATGGTCATTATCTATCCAAAACAGTATTTCTTTATTAATTAGGAAAATAATGAAGATCAGAGAAAAGGAAAGATAACATGATCAGGGCTGTACTCACATAAATTAAAAACATGATATTTAGGATGGAACCTGGTAGGCATTGGCTGAACAATGATAAAAACTCAGTCATTGTCATCATGCTACTGACAATTTTTCCCATTCTAGAAGATGAATTGAAGAAAATAAAAGAGGTAAAGGAAACAGGATTCCTGATGGCAGGAGAGAAGTGACTGAACTGGGCCAATGGCAGGTATAGTGGAGACACTGCAGCTGGAAACGCTGAGGAGTTGAGATTACCAAGCTCTTGCACCTTGTTGAAGGTTAGCAAATGAAGGAGAGAGTCGGTTGGAGAATGACTCTAAGGTTTTGAATCTGCATAACTGAGAGAGTAGAAGGGCAAATAATAAAAATGGGTAGTAGATCCTGGAAATGATTTATTGCATTGTGCATTTTGAGTTGGAGGTGTTGACATGATATCCCGAAAGCATTTGGGAAATCAGTATGGGAACTTTTGAGAGAAGTCATGGCTAGAGAGAGAGGGACTTGGGAGCCATACACACGAGTACATGGACTTGAAACCTTGAGCGTGGCTGAAATAGCCAATGATGAGTGGAAATAGAGGAGAGGGCAAAGAGCATTCCTTCAGGGACCAGCTACTTCTTGGGGTTGGAAAAGGAGAAGCAGAACGAGCAGGAGCAGTCCAAAAAGTAAAATCAGGATGGCAAAAAGCCCAGGAGCCAAGTCAGCAGAGGTTCTCCGGAAAGAGAAGGTCATCCATAGAGAGATGGAGGGGAAGAAGCTTCCTTTTGATGACTCAGAGATGATTAGTGTCTATAATATGAGGAATCTGTATCATAGTGGGGTTGGTGGTATCACAGGTGTAAAAGGTTGATGTGTGTCGAGGTCACTCTCAGAGTAACTCAGAAAGTTTGGCTGTGAAAAGCAAAGTATGGTGTGGCCAATTCAAGGAGTCGGAACTACTCTTTTACTTGCAAATCTACTTTCACTCCCTTTGGTAGTATGGGCTGACCGGTGTGTCTAGGTGTGTCTCTGTAGGGACCAAGGCTTTCAAAGGTTTATAACAAATCTCCATTAAAGACATGTGGGGATGGTGTGAAGCCAGCCCAAAGGAATTGCTGGGAGATGTGCTACAGGGCTGATTCAGAGAAGTACAAGTAACACGACTTTCTCTTTTCCACCACAGACGGTAGGACACAAATATTTTGCTGTCAAATCTCTGCCTTTCCAGGATTTTCTCTGCGGGTTGTATGAAGAAGCACCAAAGATTATAGGACGACCTTTTAACTAGAATTGCCCTGAATTTTGTATTTCTTCAAAATGATTTTTATTCAGGAACTCAATTTCTCTAGATGCTTAAAAACGGATTGCTTGTATAGTGTATGTATATTGCTTGTGATCAAATTCTCTTTTAAGAAAATCAGGTTTCTGAGTAAGAGAGTGGACAGTGAAAAAAAGCCTTTCTGGTGGAGAGTGGGTAGTACTACAAGATTCATGGTTACATCATAGGCCTCCACCATGATAAAGAGCAACAATAAAAATAACTAAAAATGCTCTTTGTATTTCTTGGTCCATGAAGAGACACACATCATTCTGCAAAATCACATGCCAACAATATGGTCAGCTTCAACTTGGATATGGGGATGACCCGAGGCTTCCCAGAGGCAGATGGTATAGACCGGAGAAACCATGCTGCTCCAAGAATTCCAAAGTCGAGCTCTTTTGACCCTCTCCTTGTAATTTAATGAATGGCCTTAGTTTGTGGCAATAATGATTCAGTATTTGGACTTTGACAGCTTAAAATTTGCTGAAAATCAGAAGCCTAAAGGCATATCGTTATGTTTCAAATAAAAAAATAAAATACATTTTTAGCCTTCAGATAAATCAAATGATACTACTAAAACAAAGACAGAAATCAGGGAAAAAATTTAAAAGTGGTGTGTGAATGTCAAATGTTTGTATTTTGCCATTGGAATCCGCATTTTTAATAGGAAGTGGCATCTGATTTTACTTCAGGGATTAGGTTCTAAAATCAGTGTAAGACAAGATTATCCTTGAAAGTCTCTAATTGCTCTTAATATTTCAACTCCTGTGGTTTCTCAGAGTGCTTTGGTCATGTCCTCCTTGTCTCTAGGTCGTATAGTCTAAGGGCAACTTTGAATAGTTGCCCTACCTCTGTCTCCGTCTCTCTCTCTGCACACACACACACACACACACACACGCACGCACAAGCGCTCATGCGTGCGCATGCACATACACTTGAATTGCTATAAATGCTGTGTGCCTATTTTGGACTTTGCTATAAAATAGGTGAGTTATTTCTTTGTGTTGTGACTGTTTTCTGCCCTAAAAGCAATCCGTATTGCCCTTCTATGTGCTCTTATGTGCTCTCCAAGTAAAAGACATTACATACCAGCCAGTGTCCTGATTGTGACAAAAACATATTACCAAGGAGGAATACAAAATTGCTTTTTTGAGGCATATCCCCAAAACTCAACCAGAGGTGTCATAGAGTTTAGGGTTTATAATTTTAATGGTCACTTCTCTTGTTTCTTAAATTAGAAGCATGGCAGGTCAGTTAGCGTTTCCTGAATGCCATGTGCCTCTAGTTCCTTCAATTAGCAATCTCATTCAGGCCTTCGGTGGCTCTATGACATTCTTCTTACATGTGAGAGATCAAAGCTCTGGAAAGTGTCCAAACTCAAATTACCAATAAGCAGCATAGTTAGGATTTGAACTCACATTTGTCAGATGCGAACACAGGTATTTTGTTCCACGCTACGTTATTATATAGTTTTGCCTCACTTCCCGCAATATTAAAATCATACAATTATTTTTTTCCACTTCAGGAGCATTCATAGGAGGTTTCACCTAAAGCTCACACTTCTTCATGAGTTTGGACACTTATAATCAGTTGGGAAAGCTATGAAATCTGTTAAAATTTTTAAAAAGTACCCACCTCTGCACCCTGATTATCTTGAGTGTCTTCTCCAAGTCATTACAAATTAGAAATGAAATGAAGCCCTGAATTGAGATTGTAGGTCCCTGGGAGGGCCTTCTTGTGGTGAGATAAGGACTGTGGTCAAGAGGAGCAACTGGGGCCCTGAGAAGTCAAAGACCGGTGGATAATGGAGGGAAGAGAGGGCAGGCTGTGCATTTGCCTGAGGCTAGAAGTGGCTTGAACAGAAATGCAGAGACTCTTTGTGTGGGCAATAGTCTCTAAGGACTTAGTGTAGATGTAGAAAAGTGGCTGGAAAAAAAGAGAAAAGATCATTTGAACTCACTCATTGATTCAATAAACCTTCATTTTTGAATCTTGTGTATAAGACCTTGTGTCCAAGATTTTATTCTAGTGTTCTGAATGGTTAAGAGAAGCAGAAGACACTTTTCCTTCTAGGGTTGGAAATATCAAGAGCCTAAGAACTAGATGCTACCTTGAAAATGCTTCTGTACCTATATATATATATATATATATATAACAATATAGATATATATTTCACACCAATATATTTTTTTTAATTAAAAAAAGAGTCTCCAGGGGCACTTGGGTGGCTCAGTTGGTTAAGTGTCTGACTTCGGCTCAGGTTATGAACACTGGAGTCTTGGGATCGAGCCCCACATTGGGCTCAGTGGAGAGTCTGCTTCTCCCTCTCCTTCTGCCCCTCCCCTGCCGAGCTTGTGTTTTTTCTCTCTCTCTAATAAGTAAATAAAATCTTAAAAAAAACTTCATTAATTTTGTTTGCCAAAGGGTTTACTATTGAACAAATTCAACTGAATTTAAGCCTTTCATGGAAAGAGTCATTTTTTTTTTTCACTTTTATGGAAATCTCCAATCCGGTTGTCCCGACTAGATTCCTTTTTGTCAGGTTTATACTTTGCCTTATCTACTGAATCTTCTCCAGCTCCATGATGACAGACAACAGACAGGGAAAATATTTTGGGCCAAAGTTTGGGAACACGTGCCTCATATAAATTCATTCTAAGTACAGTTCTTCAGGATTTTAAAGGGCATTGTTTTCATTTAATGAAATGCGACCTGCATGCTTTTATCCCTTACATTCTTTTTTTTTTTTAAAGATTTTATTTATTTATTCATGAGAGACAATGAGAGAGAGACAGAGACACAGGCAGAGGGAGAAGCGGGCTCCATGCAAGGAGCCCGACACGGGACTCAATCCCGGATCCCGGGATCACTCCCTGAGCCAAAGGCAGACACTCAACCGCTGAGCCACCCAGGGTCCCTATCCCTTACATTCTTAATCAAAATATTGTAGAAGAATAATCTGATGTCTAAAGAATATTTTCAGTTTTTTAAGCAAGTCTAATTTTTAAAAGTGGAAAGTCATGATAGGCCATGGGCATGGTATCTGAAAGCAAAGATTGCTAATGAAAGTTTGACAACGGTCATTTAAAAATTTTATTTATTTTCTTTTTCTTTTCTCTCCTTTTTAATTTCAAAAAGTTTTTTCATTTGCCTTACTAGTCCATTTTATTTATTTTCTCAGTCTTATTGAAATGTAGTTCACACTTAGAATTGTATAAATTTAAGATGTATTATGATTTGATATATGTATATTATATACGTTCAAGGTGTATAATGATTTGATATGTGTTTATATTGCAAATGATCAACACAATGAATTTAATTAGTATCCGTCATCTTTGTTTTCATTTAGTCACAGGTAGGGGAGATGTAAGGATCAGTCTCAAAATGTAAGGTCAAGTTCTATATAGCTTTAGTAATAAAGATAAAATACAATTATGTTAAACATACAATACAATATAATGTCTCAGAATAGCCTCTTGTATACTCAAATGTTAGTTACTATCACTATTATGTTTAAGCTGATATTAACACATCAAATGTTTATTATTGTATTTTAATTTCTCTAAGTTACAATATTCGTGTAATATACCAGGAACTGTGCTGACTTATTACAGTTTGTTTTATTAGTTGTTCTCTTTGTCCAAAGAACATGCAACCTCAGATTTTAGTGCCCAGGACTAATTGTAAGTCTAGAATTTCTATTGAATTTCACTACCACCATTTCAACACGGGTATGGAGAAAGAGTCTATTTGGAGTGCAAATTTATCCAGATTCTCAACTGAAGTTCATCTAATAATCATTCTTTGAGAATACTCTATGTTCTAGAATTTGAGTGTGCAGAGCTTATGGCCCTGTTCTTAGGTAGGTTACAGTACAAGTGGAGGAGACAGATGCATAAACAGGTAGACTGTATGTGATGGGGTAAGTGTTAGTAGTCAGCTGTGGGAGCCAGAGTAGATAACTGCCTGGGGGAGGTGGAAAACGGTTACCCAGAGGAGATGGCATTTGATCAAGGTTTTAAAGGATGGGAAGGAGTTGCCTCAAGTTCTTTCTCTGTAAACAGAGGCAGTAGGACAGGATTTTTTTTTACTCCAAATTTCCATGATTTTTATGCTGTGGATCCCACTTTATCAATAATGAGGAGCATTGGCATGGGGCCTTTGCATTTTGATTTTTGCAGATCTTATCCGCACAATTCTGTGGCTTCTCCATCTATAGTAGGAGCATCAGTTGACTGTTCAGCTGTTCTGCTAACCTGCCAGATGGCTGAGCTTTTAGATTTCAGGACAAAGAATTCACACAACTGGCTGAATGTTTCACTTTTCATCAGAAAATTTTGGCATCAGGTGGACAATAACCATGGACAAACTTCAGGAATTTGAGTGATTTGGATTTGGTACAGAGAAAATAATAGCTTAGATTCTGATTTGAAGTGAAGCTCAATTATCCTCAGCCAAAAAATAGCCTTTCTTCTTCCAAGTGGTCTAAGATGCTCATTAGCTCTGGCTTTGGTCCTGGGGTATTTTTGTAATGAAGTCGGCTGAAAGTTTGCAGGACAGATGGAGTTGCCATCTTTCATGGGGCTGTAGAAGAGAGCAGAGCTGAGTTAGAGACTGGAAGAAATTAAAAAATTCAATGAGAAGAAAGGACCAAATGTCACCTGAGTGATTATGTAATTGTGCCCAGATCTTTCTCAACAATTCATTGGTAATTATAGTGGTGTTTTTAAATAAACCAACTTTATTTAGGTAAAATGCACACATTGTATAAGTATACAGTTCCTTGAGTTTCAGTGAATTTCTGCACCCACAAAATCATCATGTGGCTGAGATATAAAATACCATTGTCAGCCCAAAACACAGTCCTTCCTCCACAATTTTTCTCCATCCCACACCCCAACCTTACATAACTGCTAACCTGCTTTCAATCACTGTAGATTAGATTTGTCTCTTCTAGAATCTCATGTAAGTGGAATCATAGTATACTCGTGTGTGTATGTGTGTGTGTCTGCTATCCATTACCCAGCATATTTTTGAGATTTATCCATGTTGTTGAGTGTATCAGTAGTTTTCCCTTTTCATTGCTGATTCTTATTTCATTGTATGGAATACCACAATTTTTTTTACCTGTTAACTTGTTGGTGAACATTTGGGCTCTTTCTGATTATGGGCTCTATGACTAATCATGTATGATTTTTGGTGTGTACATATATTTTCATTTCTCTTGGATAAGTACTTAGGAGCAAAATTACTGGATTGTGTGTGGTAATGGTATCTTTTAACTTTATAAGAAAATGCCAAACTGTTCTCTAAGTGGCCCTACTTGTTTGCATTCTCATTAGCAATATTTAAGAGTTTCGGTTGCTCTACATCTTGGTTAACCTGGTTTTTAGAATTTTAGATTTTCAAGTAGGTGTGTAATGGTTATACATTGCTGTTTTAATATGCATTTTCTTAATGACTAATGATTTGGAGTTCCTTTTCATTTGCTTAGTAGCCATTGATATACATTAATTTGTGGAGTATTTGTTTCCATTTTTTTTGCAGTGGTTTTGAAGCTTCTCTATGGCACCCACGTCATTCCATGAAGAGGCCTTGGGGCTACCATGGTAGATGGATTGGGTTTTACTTAAGATTGTTCTGAAGACAAGTTTTCATGGCTAAAAGCAAAATTTGAAAAGCATTGGTTTAAAGAAAAATCGGGAAGGGGGTAAATGGGGTTTCCATTCCTTTCTTCCTCAGGGTCTACTCAGTAAGTAATGAAGTGCTTGGGGAACACAAGTCTTAGAGATAAGATTTCTGAGTTTTAGGAAGCCTTGTAGTAGAGAGAAACATGCCCAGGCTCCGGAGTCACAGAGATCTGAATGTAAATTTGTTAGCTCTATAAACTTGGACAATCTATTATCTCCTTTGAGCCTATAGTTTTATCAGCTGTAAAATAATATAGCTATTATAAAAATATTGTAATGTGGTTAATATTATCTAACCAGTAGGTTATGAAAACATATATGTAAAGTGTCTAGAGGCATGCCTAGCACACAGTAGCTATGCACCAAATGTTAGTTTCCTTTTCTTTCTCCCTACTCCTAAACTTGCTTTACTTCTCTCTCTTTATTTTTGGACCTCAGGATTCCTCACCATGTCACTCCATTTTTCCTAAACTTTAGAGGCTCTAGACTTAGATAAATTCTTCCTCCATTCTAACATTTACCTGTTAGTATTCTCTCATGGAGTCCTGATGGAGGTACGAGTAGCTAATCTGATAAAACAGAATTTTCTGTTAAGGTGGTAATGGTTGATAATATTTCAAAGTTTTCATAAGTTTCCAATCCAAGGAGTAGGATGAAAGTAAGAATGAATAATAGAAAAATTTAAAGCCTAACAAAGGCTGATTAGGGTAGGTAGTGTTTTTGGTATGGTTGGCTTTTCCCAGAATCCCATAAATCACAGTACATAAGTTGTTTTTGCCAGGGAGTTGGTCTGCATTTGGACATTTTCAATTAGTTGTTCCTTTTCAAGCCTACTTCTCTCCCCCTTTTTTATGAGGTCTTTCCCACCATTGTCTAGAAGGCCAGAGCCATATGGATGATTTTACAAGCCAGGTAATTTTTCTTTAATAAATATCTTCTGTTTCTCCACTACTTGTTGATTGCTTCTGAATTAGTGGCACTTTGAATAAAGGTTTTAAGACTTCTGATAAAACTGTAATTATTTGTAGTTGCGGCAAAACCCTGATTGAGTAGATAGGCCTGGAATTGGTTCTCTGGATTCTACTTTGGGAACTCATATAACATCTAGGCTAATAGATCTTCAAGGGCAGTTTGGATGATAATCAGCTCTACCTCAAAGATGTTGTGTAATCATCTAATACTAGAATATTATGGCTGGAAGGGTCTCAGGGAACGGTTAGTATAGCCTCACATCCAATTTTCAGATGAGAATATATATTATTGTGATTGAAAGTGATTTCTTGATAAATGTTAGTCTGTTTCATTGGTCATGATGTTAACCTCGACATCATCACTGCTGACCATATTCTGAGACAGCTGATTCATTAATTTCTTGGACGTCACTTTTCATAATTAAGTTCACAATCCCTGATTCTGGATTGTTACTGCTAGTCTGTGCAGTTTTGTTAACACATCTTATTTTTCTATTGCTTTGGGAACCAGAGAGTTCTGTGTAATATTAACATTATGCAAATAAAGCCAGACTACCCACAGTAAACTTTGGGTCCTGAAGTGAGCTAGCTTCTTCTTTGCCAAATTATCTTTAAGGACAGGTAAACAAACAACTCAAAGAATGTTTATAGCTTCCATGAGATAGCTGTCCATGAATGGGTTCTTACTTTGAAACTTTATCCTCTTTACAAACAAAAATATGTTTCCCCAGATGACTGAAAAAAGATTGCCTTCAAACAGGGTAGCTTGGGCTGACATACATCCAAGTTATCCCATCTGAATATTCCTGGAAAACTCAGTTCTGTTCTGAGAATGAAAAGTTATAAGAGAAAGTGCATGGAGACTCTGGCACTCTTTGCTCTTTTCTGTCACACCGAGCCACTCTTGGTGGACCACCCTCAACAGTCTTTGAAATACTTAAATGTCCTCCCTGAAACAGTGTATGCCTCCACCCATTGAGCAAAATTGGTCAATATCAAGTCTTCATTGGAAAAACAGAAGACAGCTCAGAAGAGCATAGCAGTGGGCCAGGCATGGGGTTATGATGACTTGGAATGAGGTAGTGGGAACACTGTTGGGAAAGACAAAGAATTCACATCCAAGTGCTGAGAGTGTGGAAAGAGAATAGAATTTTTAGTTTAAAATTTAAAATTAATTTTTAAAATACTCAGAAATAGTAAAAGAAGAGTTGCAACTGCACCACACTTACATTTTATTTGGATTGCCCTGAACACTCTGCCTAATGATATCTGCCAGGAGTTCCTCTTTTTCCTGTTGCTCCTCATCCATTTCACATGGTGGTGGTTGTATTGTCCTGTTGAGTTATGCTCATGTCTTGTTTTCAAAACAGCTGCACTTCCTTATGGGGAAGGGAGTACAGGCTATTTGTTTCACATTGTGTGAAATGCTGGAGAACCGCAAGGGAAGGAGGTTCTCTGTTAGCAGGCATTGTTAGTATGCAGTGAACATGGAAAGTAGGCACTCAGGATTTGAAGGAATTTACAGGAAAGAGGCTGGAAGTCACCATCACTAATTAGCTTATTAAGTGGAATCAAACATACTTGTAATTTAGCACAAAAAGAATGTTAAGAGAGAAAAGCACAAAATATTTTTTAAACTCCCATACTTGGAAAGACTGTAAGTTGTAAAAAAATTATTTTTTAGATAATAAAGTGAGATTTTAGTATTGAGTATTGCTTATAAAAGTTCTGGAGGAGGCCTGGCTAAAAGGAGAAGGATTTTCTTTTGGGATTTGCATTGAGATTGATTTTTTTCTTTTTTTTTTTTAAGAAAAAGTCTAAAAGTCTTGTTGAAACTCACATTGCTGGCTCCCACTCCGAGAAGGTATGATTCAGTTGTTCTGGAGCGGGGTCTGAGAATTTGCATTTCTAAGTCCCAAGGTAATGCTGAAATTTCTGTGTCCTAAGACCACTTTGAAAACCAGTGATTGATCAATTCCATTATTTTACGCAGTCAAAACTCAGGCTAAATTTCATATTTTTGTGACATGGCCAAAGTTACATGGTTAAGTCTGGTCAAGCCAGGACTGGACCTAAAACCTGTGGACTCCAACTCCATAAGCATTTGTTTCATCTTTGGACCTTAAAATGTATGTCAACCAATGGCAACAAGACATTGTGGGCCTGGAAATACGTTTAGTAGAGGAGAAGAGTGAATCTAGTTGGCAACAGAGTCTGGTGCAATGTTATGGGAGGGTCCCAGGCCCTGTAATTCTTTGTGACTCTTGTTTTTAAGAATAATTTATTTTATTTATTTTAAGTCCCCGCCCCCAACTATAATGTAAGCTCCAAATTGCAAAAAATTTTTCTATTTCTCTTCACTGCTGCATCCCCACCTCCTGTACTATGCCTGGTACACGGTGAGAACTGTCAATATTTGTTGAATGAGAGAAATGTGATGGTATACTCAACACTGAAACAGAAACATTTCCCTCTTTTCTTCTGTGAATGAGTGGTACTGGAGAGAGAGCAAACTTTACCTCCTCCTTCTTATGGCCATGGGTGAACCCTACAGTAGTTCCAGACTTGGATATGCCTTTGGCAAAAGCTGCCAAGATTCCCAGGCCACCCAAACCAAAACTTAGGCATATCTGGACCAGTGGTGACCAATTTGCTAGCTCTCTCTCCAGAAGAGGATTTCAAAGCCATCTTGATAATAATGAATATTCACTGACCCCTTACAATTTGCCAGGTACATAGGGGCATTAGCTTACTTAATCTTTAGAACTTCCCTGGAGCGAGGTACTATCATTGGCCTCACTTGACAGATGAGCACAGTAAGGCCTATAAGGTTAAAGAGTTGATTCAGAGTCTGAGAGGCACATGGCTGAGTATTTGAGCTGGGGTTGTCTGACTCCATACACCATGCTCTTAATGATCTGACTGTGTGATCTTTTTATGGCCTTGTGAGCCAACTAGAGCTACACACATCCTTCAGATGAAGAGGAAGTCTTGAGGCCCATCAAAACTAGGGCTGGATTTCATCCTCTCTGGGCTAACTCAAACTATCTAAACCTATGACTTGGGGATCCCTGGGTGGCGCAGCGGTTTGGCGCCTGCCTTTGGCCCAGGGCGCGATCCTGGAGACCCGGGATCGAATCCCACGTCAGGCTCCCGGTGCATGGAGCCTGCTTCTCCCTCTGCCTATGTCTCTGCTTCTCTCTCTCTCTCTCTCTGTGTGACTATCATAAATAAATAAAAATTAAAAAAAAAAAACCTATGACTTAGGGAAAAAAATTTCTTGGGAATAGAAGTAATTGGAAGGCTATAGCGGGGGATTACAATGAAATGTCAGAAAGCAAATCCAAGGTAGAGAGAAGTAAAAATATAAAATCATGGGTCGCTTGTAATGGCTTTGAGATGTTTTCTTTGAAGTCCAGAGGCTAGGAGTTCAGAGCAGAATTTTCTATAACATGTTACCTATCTGTCTGGAGAGTAAAATATTTTAGGTAGACTTTCTCTCTGTCTTTGTAAGGGGAAAAAATAGTCCAAAAGATAATAAAGAATTGAGTAAGAAAGTTTTTCTTAAACTTCTTTCTGTTATAAGCATGTAGACATTGAACTTAACACTTGAGGTCTGAGCTCATTTTTCTTTTGACATCATCTGCCATGTTACATTGAATAAACACAGAGAAGGAAATTCTTTACTCTTGGTACTTTGAATGTTGGACACCATTTACTTACAAATTCCTCCATATTGCTTATAAGAACACCTTAGGACACCATGATTATCTCAACGGTTTGCTCTTTGGAAATCCCACTAGCTTTGAACATAAGAAATGGAAGGGGTTGGGCTGAGTCCCCAAGTGCTCTCCTTATTTCACCCAGGAGTTCTTTTTGTGGTTCCCATCACTTATGTGCTCTCCTTATCTCTGTATTTTAGGCACCTCTGAGCTTACTGATGCCATACAACTGCTCATCGAAAATGGTTGGTGGAGTTCCTTTTCCTACAGGGTAAGATACTCTGGTTTTAAAGGGATTTCCTAGTTAATTGCTGTTAGATCACCTAGTAAATTAGCATCATTGTCAGATTTTAGTGAATTGTGCTGCGTAATAAACAAACCCTAAGTCTCAGTGGCTAACGATATACATTTATTTCTTGCTCATGTAATATAAGGGTCACAGGTCTCTAGCAGGTCTACTACACACGGCCTCTTTCTTCCATACTGAATGAGCAGCTTCTCTCTGAGATATGCTCTTTGTTATGGGTTGAGTTGCATCCTCACAAAATTTATATGTTTAAGTCCTGACTCAGTATGTGACCTTATCTGGAGATACGTTCCTTACAGAGGTAATCAAGTTAAAATGAAATCATTACAGTGGCCTTAATCCAATATGACTTGTGTCCTTATAAAAAGAAAACTTGGAGGCACACACCGAGGAAGAACGCCATGTGAAGAGACACAGTGAGAAGGTGGCCACCTACAAGTCAAACAGAAAGACTGGAACAGATCCTTATCAACCTTAGAAGGAACCAACCATACTGACACCTTGGTCTTGGACTTCAGCCTCCAGAACTGTGAGAGAGTGAATTTCTGTTTAAGATACTCAGTTTGTGGTAGTTTGTTACAGAAGTCTTAGCAAACTAAGACGACCATCTTGTAAGAGAGATGCAGGCACAAGATGCTTAGCCAGACCACAGTCATGTGTAAGGCATCTTCTCCTAGTTGGTGGGGCATGCCCACTCACACTGTATTGGTCAGTGCAAGTCACACGATCAAGGCTGGGAGGTATGCGCTTTCCTGTGGGGGTGGGATGCAAGGGGAGTGAAGGTTTGGAAATTATAACTCAGGTCACTCCGATTAGACGTACCGGATTGATCCCGGGGTCCTGGAATCAAGCCCGGCATTGGTCTCCCTGCTCAGCTGAGAGCCTGCTTCTCCTTCTCCCTCTGCCTGCCTCTCCTCCTGCTTGTGCTCTCTTTCTCTGTCTAAATAAATAAATAAATAGAATCTTAAAAAAATTTACTTGCCAACTCAGATGTGGTTATTCAGTTTATATTGGTACCATTCATGGGTTTGTGAGTTTACAATAAAATATCTGGATGAAACAGTCCAGCTGACCACCCATTTCATGCACGTGTCCTTTCTCTACCATCCTGCAAGAAGATCTCCAGCATCAGCTCAGATTTCTCCAGAAGGAGAGGGCTTACTGTCTCTGAGGTGTTCTTCCAAATACAGAACTGAGCAACCTTCATGTTTGGGGACTGTCAGGCTTTTACACAATCCCCAAATCATGTGAAGTTAACTAAAGTCCTCTCAGACTCTGAATCAGGCACACATCCCTATTTAGAAAAACACTCTGCTTCCTGTTGTCATTTTTTCTTTCCTTTATATTCAGGCAGGGCAGACAGTGTTCTCAGGGGTCCCTCAAAACCACCTCTCTGAGACCCAGTGGAAACCAAGCACACAGATTAAATTACATGTGCACTTTCAAGGTTTCACTAAGAAAAATGTTCAGTGTGAAGACATGATATCTGAAGCTATCGTGATAACTGGATAAAGATCCTTGATCTTAGTTTTATGGTTTCTTAGTGTATTATATTTTAAAGAATAAGTACAAAATGGAACCCACACTTTTCCCTTTTAATGTTTTTTGACTTTGACTTTGATTTAATATTAATATTGCTACATTTGCTTCTTTTTTGATA
Source organism: Vulpes lagopus (assembly GCF_018345385.1). Taxonomy (NCBI): domain Eukaryota; kingdom Metazoa; phylum Chordata; class Mammalia; order Carnivora; family Canidae; genus Vulpes; species Vulpes lagopus. The sequence continues at coordinate 29,158,011 of NC_054845.1, forward strand.
TAATTTGTTTTCTACATTCTTCAATATTTGGTCTTGTTTTATTTTGCCGAGATGTGTTTTTTTGTAAATGGAAAATAAATATTTGTAGACTCAACTTGGGCTTTTTTGTCTTTTAATATGGAAAATTTGACCTGTTCACTCTATTATCATTATTGACAAATATTTGCTATGCTTTAAATTTTTGTTTATTATGTGCTTACACATCTTACTCCTGTTTCATTGCATGTTCAGGGAAATGAAGTGAGGGATGGTAAGTGCATATTTTTATATATAGTTATTCAATTAGTTAATCCAATGATATCTCTGGGCTTCCTCCAACTCTTTATAGCTATTGATTGAATTTAGAGCACTCATAGAACCAATCCAGAGCAGTGTTCTCTTACATATGGATTTGATTTTCTCGGGTCTTTGTTATTCTTAGTCTAATACCACCTATCTTTCTTCTTTAATAAATTCCTCAAAATTTTTGATTTTCTAGTGGTATTCTTTTTTGTTTTCTATTGCTACTTGGATTTTCTTCTTATTAAAAACTTTTGCTTTTGAGAGGGGAATGGTGGAGTCAGATTTTGAATGTGTGTGTGTGTGTGTGTGTGTGTGTGTGTGTGTGTGTGTGTCTAATGCTTCCTCCTTTGTAAAATCCTGGATTCTGCTCATCCTTTCTCCTCTCTTTTTTGGTATTTTCTTCTTTTCTCCATATCTTCACTGGTTTCTATTTGAAAGTCAAGTTAGGTTAGTTAAGAAGAGATTATAATGGATATTGTGCTTTCTTGTCTAGTCTATTCAACTGGTGGCACCTGGGAACCTGCTTGTAGCTTGATTCATTTTCATGAATTTTATTTTTTTTAAAAAATAAAATGTGGCTAATTATTATTGTGTTGCTATTACAATGAGGCATAATCAAAATGGATAGTCAATCATCCACTGTGCCATTAGCAGATGCCTTTTTTAGGTGAGATAAAAAAATTCTCAGGGTACCTGAGTGGCTCAGTTGGTTAAGTGTCTGCCTTAAGCTCAGGTTATGATCTCAGGGTCCTGGGATTGAGCCCCATGTTGGGCTCTTTGCTTAGCTGGGTGCATGCTTCTACCTCTGCCCCTTCCCAGTGCTCATGCTCTCTCTCTCTCTCAAGTAAATAAATAAAATATTTAAAAAAAATTCTAAAGACTCAGGTCCAGTGTCACATATAAGGTGCCCACTCTGGGCATTTTGAGATGGCACATATTAGGGGAGATATTCTTAGGTTGCTGAACAGTTCAAAGGATCATTGTCTTTTGAGTCATTTATGCCTAGAGTTGAAAAGGGCAATTGTCTAAAACTAGTTCGTAAATTTGTTTACATTATTGGAATCATCTAGGGAGGTTAAAAACATGCCTGGTTCTACTCCTAGAGATTTTACCATAAGCAGTTTGGTGTGTAACCTGGACATTGAGAGCTCTAAAAGTTCCCAAGGTGTTGCTAATGTACAGCAAATTTTGAGAACCACTGCTAAATATCAGTAGGTAAAAGGTAGGACACCAGTGTCATGCCTCAAAATAGACGGTAAATCACAACAGGGAAAGGTCTCATCTAAAAACCCCTAGGGTGAATTTCAAACTCTTACCAGTAGGTTGAGACTCTTATTCATGCCTCTTTATACAGATTTTCTGGTCTTCTTAAAGTGGTCCTACCACCATCTTGGTCAAAAGCAAGTCACAAAGCTCTCCCAGTTAGAAGAGGAAGGGAAATGGACTCCACCTCTTAAAGGGTGGAGCAGCATGCTTGTAGAAAGGGAGAGGAATTATGGAACCATCTTTGGAGACCATCTAGCACAAGAATATTCTTAAATAATTTTCAGAATGTTAATTTTATTTCTCAATTAGATTATATCACCTAGAATCCCGAGATAATGTATTTTCTCTTTCTTTTATGCTTCCACAAATTGCTCTGGTAACAGCACGCACTTAACAAACATATTGCTAAGCTGATATTAATGCAATAGGTCCAGGTTTGAGCAAGTGTGGGGAGAATAATTGACTTTTTCACTTGGAGAGAATCCACAAAAGAGGACAAAGAGACGGAAATTCACTTAGAGAACTATGAGTTTCCATGATTTATCTTGACTTCCTGGGAATGATACACACCTTTAAGTTTTCCTTCCTTCCTCCCTTCCCTAATTTCTTTATTCTTATGCCATCCTAGGTAACCTTAAATGATCTCCAGTTTCAGAGGAGAAACGAAGGGAAGTGCTTGAGATGCTGTGCCACCTCCATGCGTGTTGCCATGGTGACAGGAGGAACTGGTTCCTAAGGCCCCAGCCTGCAGGTACTTCTTCTAAAAACCCAAGGCCTCTTTTGTTTTTCATCAATTCTGGATGCTAGCGTTTGCCACATAGCCTTTTCCTTGAATTATATTTTAAAGATTAATGGTTTGTGGAAAAACATTCAAGGTTTAGGTTTCCATCAAGAAACTCCTAAAATAAGCATGTAAAACAGAGCTGTGGAAACAGAGCCTGGTTCTTGAGGATTTTAAAGTATGAATCTAAAGCTACTTATAACCTGGATTTTTATCTCATTTTCCACTGGAAGCTACAATGGTCCGACTTCTGAATTAGAGTTTGTAGAGAGAGCCTTTGGCCTCAGGACTACTCATGCCCTTTATTATCATATATATATATATATATTTTTCTAGGCAGCATTTTACCTTCTGGTGCATCTTTCTGGTGTGTATTCATGGGCCATGAACGTTAAAAAGTGAAGAGGCATTGTGGAAGGCAATAGTCATAGTCCAGCCGCGCTGTGGAGAGCTGTCGGGATGCTGGGTTCCAGTGGCTTCTGCTTCCTGTCAGAAGTTCTGATTGCCTTGGTTTTCCCAAGAGGTGTTCTGCTTTATCTCTAACTTGGAATGGATTTGGAATTCCTAGTAAGTTAGAACAAGAATGGCTAATATATATTATCTATGCACATGTATAATGAAACGCCTTGTGTAGCTTTGGAGTTGGAGGCCTGTGTTGTGGTCCTGGTTCTGCTACTGTCTTGCTGTAGGTCTGCAGCCAAGCCCTTGAAGGCTCATGGTCTCAGTTTCCTCATCCTTAAAATGAGGCAGATTGCCCCCAAAGTTCACCCCAGCTCTGACACACTGTGTTTTCACAGCTTTTGTCTCTACTCAGCTCACCTCTGCCACCACTTCCCCTCTCAACTCCCTTTTGATTTTTCCCTTTGAAATCAGCCTTCATTTTGGGTTTCAGTTAAGTTGGAAAAGGATGCAGAGATTCTTTTTCTTTTTTGTCATGATAATGAACACCTCTTGGACTAATCTAAAAGTAAGTCTGGTTTTTGAGTAGAAGAATAGCAGCAAATTGTGCTAAAGACAAATGAGCCATCACAATTTCTTCTTATACCATTCCTTAAGTGTCCCAGTTTGGTATACCTCAGGGCCTTGGTACATCCTGTTCTTTGAGCCTAAATGCTCTTCCCCTAGATCTTGTCCTGCCTGCCTCTTTCTCGATATTTAGGTCTCAGCTGGAGTTATCTTTCCCTTGGAGGGGGCTTCCCTCTCGCCATCCTGGAGGTCACATAATCGCAGAGCATTTTAGTTATCTCTTTCTGAAATTATCATGCTTGTGTATTTTCAGTCAACATACGCCTCCTCCTGGTGGAACCTTTGCCTCATGACAGCTGGGACCTTGTCTCCCTCATTCACCTCTGAATCCCCAGCACCTGGAACAGCGTCTAGCCTTTGGCCAGAACTCAGTGTAGGCACTGACCCTGTATCCCTAACCATTGCCCTACCATGCTGTTAAGAATGAGGAGTGCAGGCAGCTGCTGGAAGGAGGATGAGCAAGGTAGCATTAGATGATGAGAACCTAGTCATCAAGCCCATTCTCTTAAATCCTGACCCTGGAGATCCTGTCTCCCAAATCAGGCTTGTCAAATGACTAACAGCTTTTGAACTGTGATTTAACTTCTCTGGACATTGTATTACCCATATTTTAAATTAATGAGCTGAATTACTAAAATACCTCTCACATGTGGAGGCCTTTTCTTGTCTCAGACACTGGCCCAGCATTTCATGGGCATTATCTCATTCAGTCCTCACGCTAGCCCTTTGAGGTAGGGTCTACGATGATCTCCATTGCAGAGGGGACCTAGGGCTGAGCTGGAAAAACCCACTTGTATTGGGCTGCTCAGGCAGCCACAGCACAGTACCATAGACTGGGTGGCTCAAACAACAGAAAGGAACCTTTTTCTTATAGTTTTGGAGGCTGGAACTTCCAAGGTGTGACAGGTTTGGTTTCTCCTGAGACCTCTTCCCGTTGGCTTCCAGACGGCCACCTTCTGTGTCCTCACTCGGCTATTTCTCTGGGTAACTGCGTCCCTGGTGTCTCCTTCTTATAAGGACATCAGTCATATTGAATTAGGGTCTCATTCTGACAATCTCATTTAACCATAATAACCTCTTTAAAGACCCTATCTCCAAATACAGTGACATTGGGGGGCTAAGCTTTCAAAACTAAGAATTTTTGGGGGGATACAATTTAGTTTATAACACTGCCCAAAGCCACTCATCTCATAAGCAAGGGAGAGGTTATTTGAATTTAGACCCCATCCCCATGCCTCTAATCACTACTCTACACTGCCGTGAGGATTTGCCCTCAACCATCATCCTTGAAATTTAAGCTTGGAAAAGCTGGGGGCCTCACCTCCATGTCTGCAAAGTGGATATTGGGAGAGGAAGGGCAGATGGCTGAAGGCTGGGTGACCTCTCAGCATTGCTCGTGGACATGCTGAGACTGGGTAATGAAATGTCCCATTACTCACGGCGTGTCTGACAGGAAAGTCGCTGTTAACAGGAATTACTGAACATTGCAATTAGCCAGAAACCTCTCCAAACGTCTTCTAGAATTATTGGAAGATAAATTTTACTCCAGTTCTCTCATGGATAAAGTGGCAGTTGTCCAGGGACTTAAAAAGGCCAGGAAAGTTTAAAGAGGCAGAGTTGATATTTGCAGAAGTGTCTCGTTGGAGCCCATCTCCTACACTGACAGAAGGAGCAAGCAGGGCAGCCAGGGCCCAGGGAGGGAGATCTTCCAGTAATGCTGGTTGGGTGGCTATGAGCCGCCGGGCCTAGCGAGTGTGTCTGGGCTGTCATTTGCCACCTGTTCAGTCATATCTTCTGAGCAGCTACCATGCACCAGGCACCCTGCAAGGAGACAGTTATTTCTGCTCGGTGTAGCAGAGGAGCACAAGATCTAAATCATTACTCATGCTACAGAGCAGTGTGTACCTCCACAGCACCATTGACAGCACATTCCACACACCCGGATAATAATTTTAACTATGTCAAACCCTTCTCCTTCTTCTGCTCCCAACCCTCATGCGCTTCCTCCCACTACCTTCTTCCTTTATGTTTACTCTGTGGCAGGTGCTTGTTAGACATCTCCTCATTCAATCCTTAGAGGATCCATATAAGGTACGATTGCTCTCACTACCATTTTATATACAGAACCAGCCTGCCCAACATTTTCAAATGGTGGAGTGTAGGGATGACATTGTTCTATTTTTCTTTAGTCATTCTCTGTGCTATGTTGAATGTGTCTTTTCTGCTGGGTAGAAGGCTCCTGAATGACACTGTGAGCACTTCTGTAGCTTCCTAATTCACTTAAAACTTCTGTCCAATCTCAAACTCTTATGTCCTGTGTCCCCAGCCTACCAACATCCATACAACCATCATTCTATAATGAGATGCTTTACACTTAATACGATTGTAGATTAGAATTTTTGCCATGTCACATGTAACACAATGTCAATGAGTTTACTCTTAGAATTACTTTCCAAACACAGTATTGAGGGTTTTCAGACAGGCTGGTCAAATGAGGGATGTACTGTACACTGGGGGATTGGGGCATTAGCTATTAATTGTGAGATGTTGTAACTAGTAGCTTCTTGCACACTGTCTAGTGCTCTTGTGACTGATCTCATAAAAGGACTTTGCTTCTTCCTTTGCACTTGGAGAAATATGGAAATGTTCAAATCCTTTTCTCTGTGAGATCAATGTTTTTGTAAGATGAAGGCTCATCTTGGCATCATTGCTTTTCTTGAAAGCTTAGCATGAAAACAAGCCATTTAGGCAGAGGAGAAGAAGAATCAGGTCTCACAAATTTGAATTAGTGATAATCCTCAGTAGATTGCTTAAATAAGGGCCTCAGACACTTTTTGGACTTCTCTGTTTGTTTTGTGAGTCTGATGGCCTTCTGGCTTTAATCAAAATCTTGTCTGTTGTGATGAGAAAATAAATGTCAGAAAAATTTAAATCTACTTAAATGCAAGATACTTCAGAGGATTATAACCCTTCTTTGGTTTCAGAAAAATTGGATTTTCAAAAAAAGTTTTTAGGTCAACTGTATTTTAAGAAGACAAAAACTAAATTCCATCAAAAGTACTGAAAAAATAAATCTATGTAAGCAAAATAGTAAGTTTGAAATATAAATTCTTACTTAATTCTACAGTCAATAGGCTAAAATTTCACAACCTATCAATTTTACATACATTTATGTGTGTTCAAATATATTTTAAAATTGGTATTCTGAAGCCATAAGTCTACAATAGCCTCCAGAACATATTTATTTAAATTATGTTTAGGGTCGCTAGGGTGGCTCTGTGGTTGAGTGTCTGCCTTCGGCTGAGGGCGTGATCCTGGGGTCCTGAGATCAAGTCCCGTATTGGGTTCCTTGCATGGAGCCTGCTTCTCCTGTCTCTGCCTCTCTCTTCTGTCTCTCATGAATAAATAAATAAAATCTTTAAAAAATTATGTTTCCATATTATTCATTTATAGAAATAAACATTTTTTACACCTAGAAAATATTTATAATGAAATTCTATCAAGAACCAGAATCGAGCTAATTACTGACATTGAAAGCCAATATAAATTATTAACTAAAAAGTCAAGAAGAGACAATTAAAGAAAACAAAAACAATTCTGTTCCGTTGAGGAACATGTAATACCAGATAACAATAGCAAGAACAACAATTAGCATGGCTTCTTTATTTGTAGAAAAGATTATGGAAAAAAAGGTAGATAAAAAATTTTGCATGCATTCCCAAAATGAAACTCATCAATGTTGCTAAATGAGTGAGTCACCTGGGATGATTTGCCAAAAGAGATAATACTTGGTCCAGCCTGTATATGCACCAAAAGTAGTTACTGACTTCAGAAATATATAGAAAAAAAAACCATACATATGGTTTTCCAATACCACTTCAATTGTTTTTTTTTTTTTCAAAGATTTTATTTTTTTTGTTATTTATTCATGAGAAACAGAGAGAGACACACACACAGATACACTTTAGGCAGAGGCAGAGGGAGAAGCAGGCTCCATGCAGGGTGCCTGATGTGGGTGGGACTCAATCCCCGGTCTCCAGGATCATGCCCTAGGCCGAAGGCAGCGCTAAAACTACTGAGCCACCCGGGCTGCCCACCACTTCAATTGTTGAAAATATTTGAATGGTTTTAAACATGATCTTTAATCTGTAAATGTCCTACAGATTAAACTTTTCTCCTATACGGTCACCCAGCTGTGGCTTCCCAGTTGAGCAGGTCTGTGCTGTTGAAGACCGCTGATATTTTCTGTGGAGAGGAACATCAACTCCCTTCTAGACGATTAGAACTTTCAAGGTCCCTTATGTCTTTGATGCTGCACCTCTGGCCAACGTCATTTTGTGAACCAGACCATGAGAGCTTCTTGGAATGTGTGTGGGAACTATGGGAATATGATGGGTCTTAATACAGCGACACAATTGCCATTACTGTTGTGTATGTTGGGAGAATTTGTGTGAAAAATATAGTCTCTTAGTGGTTGGCACTTAAATTCTTCTGAGGGAGTAAACTGTCTTTGTTTATAATAACACTTTACTAAGGCATTTGGGAAAGGAGGTGAGAAAGAGCCTGAGGTCAATAAAATAAAATTTATTGCTTTTTAAGCCAAAGCAATAAAAGACACAAAATGCTCAAAACAAGAAAATAAAAACTGTTTGGCTGTCAGAGGGAGAGTGAGACTGGGTACCATAGGGATGTAGTGGCCAGTGGAAACACCCAATAGGTGGGTGGCCTGATGTTTAAAAAGGGACACTTGATTTTAAATGGATTGTGTATATTTCTGTTTATATGTACCTCCCTTTCAAATCTATAGTAAAATCAACATTCCCCTCGCCTATTTCTTTAGAAATTGGGAAATGGAGGGAAGGACTGAGTTTTACATTTAGGTCCATGGGGCAGATACAAAGTGACAAGATGGTATATCAGTTGAGCAAGCCAGGTTAGGCCTAGAAGATCTGAGAACAGATCCCCAAGGAGTTTGCAAAAGTTATGGAAGATGGGTTTGGAATTGGGATTTTGATGCAATCTCAGGCAGATCTCAAGGCACCATGGAGGCATCATCTGACATCTTGGTTACAAAGAATAAGGAAAGCAGGTCCTAAATGGATCGTGAAACTGTAGTTATCCTTTTACTAAAGAGATGCCCTTTTGACATTACCTTTTAATACTGTTCAGGCCCCCTTCCCTGATGTCTTCATATTTTCTCAGTGGGGAAACAGACCCAGATGGATAAAATCCCTAGCTAGTTACCCTGAGTTAGAAATAAAAAAGAGTGTGCTTGAAAAAAGTCTTGAGTCATGAAAACTGCAAAATATTACCTTGAGAGGAGGATTGCCAGATCCTAAAGTGTATCTGACTTAGAAAGGAGAGATGTCATTAATTGATAGAATAACTTGTCTTGCTAAGTTGGCAGGAAGAAACTTACTTCCTGCCCTTAAACACTCTTCGGGTGGATCCAATTCTTTTTGCTGAATTGCATTCTCTTGGGACTCTTAACATCTCATTCCAGGTGAGAAAGCCGTTAAGAGCTGCATTGGTATTAGGGCTGACTGGTGATCTTTATGAGCAACCAGAGCCAAAGGTGGACTTTGAAGAAGCATGAAGTACAACGTAAATTTCAAGTTCATGATTAATTTCTGTCAATCCCCCTCTTTTAAGATGGCCTTTTTGGTATAAAAGAATACACAGTAACGACAACATCACATTCTGATGATCAACTTACTCTTTAGAGATGCTAAAAATATGGTTTATTATTATGGTGCTGATCATTTTGCAGTATATGTGTACCAAGTCAATACATTACACACCTTAAATTTACTAAGCGTTATATGTCAATTATGTCTTAATAAAACTGGAGAAAAGAAAATTGATTTTATGTAAGAAGAACTTTTAAAAATACCTAATTGTTATCTTGTCTATGTTTGATTTAAGGACTTGTTTTTCTTCCTAGGTGAAATGTCTGGGTCACAATTTATTTGCGATTTGAGAAAAGCTATCAGTCGGATTTGAAATATGAACAGAACCTTTTTTGTTTTTTTCAGAAAAATGTCAACTTTTAGGCTGCCTGTAGCCATTTTTTTCTGATTTTTACCCCCAAATACTTGAAGATAAATCCAAAGATATGCAATTGGTTATTTTTCCACCTAACTTTTCCCATTGATCTCTGCTTCTTTTTCTTCTGGAGACCCTTCTCAAGGGGATGCTACTCTTCTCATGATCCCTAGGTTTTTATGCCTTTTCTACCTTGAACCCTACTAGGTTCTCATGAAATTTCCAGTTTTGTTCTCTTTGAGCCTTTCACTTCTTTCTCCCCCTATCATGCTTAGGAATGACATCCTAATTTCCGAGAATGGCAAGGCTGCCTGAAGGCAACTTCTGCCATTCCTCCTTACTTCAGACATGGCCATTTCAGCTGGTGTTTTATGCTTCCTCTTTCTTCCCAGAGAAAGGCGTTCTCCTTTTCCTCTCAGGTTAGCTCCTCTATCTGTACTCTAATCTTTCCTCTTCCTTACTCCTGATGGCCATCCTTCTCTTATTGCTCCCACTGCATTGGATTCTTTTTTACACCAAAGGTGTTCTCCTAGGCCTCTTATTTTCAACCACCTTGGTGACCTCCTCCAGTCTTCCTTCTTATAAACTATAGATCCATATCCATGCTTCCTCCTCTAGGATTAGGCGACTGTACAGGGTGAGATGGCCAGCAGTCAACCTACCACAAACACAAATCTCCATGTCTCTCTTCATCCTCTTAATCATGTCCTCCTTCTCCTCTTAGAATGCCTACCTTAATTGGTTGCATTACCATCTTCCTTGCAATCCAAGTGAGAAGCCCCTCCCTTATTCTAACAATCCTCATCACGCACAACCCCAATTCACCATAAACTCCTTTTGACTTCTTGTCCACAATATTTCTCTTCTCGGCGCCTTCCTTTCATCTCATTCCCCTGGCTTCCACTTATATTTATCTTTCCTGGAATATTGCCACAGCTCTGGCCTCTCTTTATGGTATTGCTGGGAACACGAAATGTGGTGACCCAGTGCAAGCCTGAGGAACCTAGGAAGTACTTCGGCTATGAGACACACCAATAGTGACAGGATTCCTGATCACTGAGTGTCCATTTAGCTCTGTGTTCTGTAGGTAACAATAGATCTCGAGTCCAAAATCTGTATATTTTTGAGTTCCTAAACAGTCAACCATTTCCCTCAAGGCAGGGCTGGACAACTCTAAATCCAGAGTACCACAGGGCACCAAAATTGCAATAAAAAGTTCTTTTGAAAGATTTGGTATTTTAATAGAAGTATTAAGTAGGCGTTATGGGCTAGATTTCATTCTTGGACTTTCTTACCCTTATTTTACAGTTTAGTATAATTATATTTTTGAATGACATTTAGGGTAGGGACATATATATTGAATGATAATTGGCTGGGAAATGTACTTACTCTTCTCATTATTTAGGGTCTCTGAAAGTCTTAAGCTGATTCTGCCTTGAGGACATGCTCAGGTTACCATAGTGACTAGTTGGGAAGGGTCCCATGATGTCATCAGCCCTGAGATATTCCCAATAGTGAGGCTCTAGTGCTAAATCCAACTAGACTCCATTTTCTTACTCCTGGGAAATTTCCTATTTCTTTGTCTTATTTTCTTACTGTTGGTGTCAATCTAAATAGACTGAGCCCAAAGCTTTGAACCTAAAAGAGAGGTGTCTGGAACCACTGCCCTATCTCACAGAAGAGTCTTTTGACTCTGAATAAATTCATAGCTTCACACTGGCTTAATTGGGAGGGACATAGCTATTTTGATTGGCAATAAGATTTGAGTTCAAGATCACTGCGACATCCAATAACACTCTAGAATTGCTGAAAGGGACTTGCTTCAAAATTTATTTATAAAAGGCCATTTCTGGTTAACTTCCCAAAACAAAGATGGTGTGACCCAAAATGACTCCCCGTTCCCACCATCTAGAGTAGAACCTATTGCTCATCTCAGGAGAAGTATTAAAATTAACTTATTTGTGCCTTAGCACCTTCTTTATTCTTAAGAAAATGGTTATTTGTGTTGTTGAGTCTGTGATTTTCCATCTGGCTTTGACTTTTGTCTGCTGACTTCTTTGACTCCACCCTTGACTGGAAAGACTGTCTCATGGGACATGCATATCAGAATTATGTTAACTAGACTGCCGAGTGCCAGTTTGCCTGCTGGGGACACCACACTCTAAAAATCCTGCTGGGCAAATTGTCAAAACCCAGTTCCCATTCAGTCCTTAGAGAATGTGAAGATAAAACCAAAACCACCTTGGTCAATTGCATTAAACACATTTTCACATGACTCAGAAAAAAATGTTTGGCTTAAAAAAAAATATCCCATTTGGTTTATTTAAAAATTCCATTGTCTTATCATTGTGTGAGGATTTGAAACTGGCAGCTACATGGATGCCTTAGATGTTTCTGGTGTGTCTTTGAAAGAGGCTCAAAGTGTTCAAAATAAGCCAAGTCCTTGAAATCGGCTAACAAATTTTTAATGTAAATGTTTTTAATTTCTTTCATTACTAATTTTTTTAAATTGGCAAACATTTTTTCCAATTTTATTGAGAAATAATTGATATACATCACTATATAAGTTTAGGACACACAGCATGACAGTTTGATTTACATATATTGTGAAATGATTACCACAATAGGTTCAGCCAACGTCCCTCTTTTCACACAGATACAATGAAAAGAGAAGAAAGAAAGAAGGAAAGAAAGAAGGAAAGAAATTTTCTCCTTATGATGAGAACTCTTAGTAGTGTTAACTATAGTCATCATCTTGTACATTATATACCTCGAAGCTACTTATCTTGTAACCAGATATTTGTGCCTTTTGACCAACCTCCTCTAATTCCTCCTCTTTCCACCTCTGGATCTGATGACTACACGTCTGATCTCTTTTGACGAGTGTTTTATTTTTTGTTGAGTCCACGTGTAAGTGAGATCTCACTTATTTCACTTAGCATAATGCCTTCAAGACCCATCCATGTTATTGCAAATGGTAACGTTTCTTCATTTTTAATGGCTGAATAATATTCCATTGCATATATATGTACCACAGCTTCTTTACCCATTCACCCATTGATAGACATTTAGGTTATTTCTATGTCTTGGCTACTGAAATTATTGCTGCTATCAACATGGGGGTGCAGATATCATTTTGAGTTAATGCGTTTGCTTCCTTTGTATATGTTCCTGGGTGGAACTGTTGGATCATATGATAGCTTTATTTTAAAATTTGGGGGGATCCTTTGTACTGTTTTTCCAGAGTGGCTGTACCCATTTATAATTCCACCAACAGTGCACAAAAGTTCCCTTTTCTTAAAAAAAAAAAAAGTTCCCTTTTCTTCACATCTCTGCCACCATTTGTTATTTTTTGTCTTTTATTTTTTGTCTGTACCCATTTATAATTCCACCAACAGTGCACAAAAGTTCCCTTTTCTTAAAAAAAAAAAAAGTTCCCTTTTCTTCACATCTCTGCCACCATTTGTTATTTTATGTCTTTTATTTTTTGTCTTTTCATTCTAACAGGATTGAGATAATATCTCATTGTTGTTTTAAGTCCTAATGACTTGTGATGTTAAATATCTTAACATGTACCTGTTGGCCTTTTGTATATCTTTTTGGAGAAATATCTTTTGGGTCTTTTGCTCATTTTAAAATTGGATTATTTGCTTTGCTATTAAGTTGTATGAGTTCTTTATATATTTTTGGCATTAATATATGGTTTGCAAATACTTTTTCCTATTCCATAGTTTGTCTTTTCACTTTGTTGCTGGTTTCTTTTGCTGTGCAGAAGCTTATTAGTTTGATATAGTCTCACTTGTTCATTTTTTATTTTGTTGTTTGCCCTTAGGTGTTAAATCCAAAAATTCATTACCAAGACTTATATCAAAGAAGTTTATTATTATGTTTTCTTCTGAGAGTTTCACAATTTCAGGTCTTACACTTAGGTCTTTAATACATTTTAAGTTCATTGTTGTGAGTGGTATAAGATATGGGTCCATTTTCATTTTTTTATATGTGAATATCCAATTATCCCAGGACAAATTGTTGAAGAGACTTTTCTCCATTGAATATTCTTGGCTCCCTTGTTAAATGTTAGTTTACAATATATGCTTGGGTTTGTTTCTAGACTCTTGATTTTGTTCCATTGGCCTATTTGTTTTTATGCTAGTACCATGTCTTTTTGATGACTGTAACAATAGAGCTTGAAATTAGGAAGTGTGATGCCTCTTGCTTTGTATTTCTTTCTCAAGATTTCTTTGGCTACTTGGAATCTTCTGTGGTTCCATATAAATTTTAGGAGTGATTGTTCTACTTCTGTAAAAAAAAAAATGTCATTGGCATCTTGATATGGATTGCATAGAATCTGTAGATGGCTTTTTGTAGCATTGATATTTTGACAATATTAATTACTTTACTACATGAACACAAGATACCTTTCCATTTATTTGTGTCTTCTTCAATTTCTTTCATCAGTGTCATGTAGTTTTCATAGTATAGATCTTTCACCTTCTCAGTTAAATTTCTTCCTAAGCATTTTATTGTTTTTGATGCTATTGTAAATGGGGTCAATTTTTTCCCAGAAAATTCATTGTTAGTGTATAAGAATACTTTGATTTTTGTAAATTGTTTTTGTATCCTGCAACTTTACTGAAGACTTTGATTAGATCTAAGTGTCTTGGTTGAATCTTTAGGTGTTTTTACGTATAAAATCATGTCATCTGCAGATAGAAAAAATTCTATTTCTTTCTTTCCAATTCTGGCAACTTTTATTTCTTTTTCTTATCTGATCACTCTAGCTAGTACTCCTATGCTGAAGGGGAGTGGTGGCAGTGGACATCCTTATCTTATTTCTGATATTAAGGGAAAAACTTCCTCTCTCTCATCATTGAATATGATGTTAGCTATGGTCTTGCCATATATGGCATTTAATGAGTTGAGATATATTCTTTTTTATGCCTGATTTGTTAAGAGTTTTTATCATGAAAGGATGTTGAATTTTGTCAAATGCTCTGCATCTATTGAGATGATTATATGAGTTTTCCTTTCATTTTGTTAATGTAATGTATTACATTGATTGTTCTGTGTATGTTGAACAATCCTTGCATCCTAGGGATAAATACCACTTGACTATGATGAATGATCCTTTTAATGGGCTGCAGAATTCAGTTTGGTTGCTATTTTATTGACAACAAATAATTTTTGCATTTTTGTTCATCAGGAGTATTGGTCTGCAGTTTTCTTTTCTAGTCAGGTCCTTTTCCAGTTTTGGTATCAGGATGAGGCCTCATGAAATAAATTTAGGAGTTCTCCTTCCTCTTTGATTTTTTGGAAGACTTTGAGAAGGATTGGTGTTACATTTTGTTTTTTAAAGAGTTTCTTAACTTATTTATTTTAGACAGAGAGACTGTGTGAGCAGGGGTAGGGGGAGAGGGAAAGGGAAAGAATCTCAAGCAGATTACCCATTGGACATGGAGGCCAACATGGGGCTTCATCCCATGACACTGAGACCATGACCTCAGCTGAAACCAAGAGTCAGACACTCAATCCACTGAGCCGTCCAGGCACCTTTGGCTTTGATTTTTCTTTAAATGTTTGGTAAAATTCACCAGTGAAGACATCTGGTCCTGGGATTTTCTTTGTTGGGAAATTTTTGATTACCAATTCAACCTTTACACTAGGAATTGGTCTGTTTAGATTTCTATTTTTTCTTGATTCAGTCTTGGTAAGTTGTATGTTTCCAAAAATTTTTCCACTTCTTCTAGGTTGTCCAGTTTGTTCATGTTTAGTCATTCATAATATCCTATTATGATCCTTTGAATTTCTGTTGTAACAGTTGTAATCTCTTCTTTTTCACTTATAATTTTGTGATTTGTCTCCTTTCTCTTTTTTCCTTGGTTGTTTTAATTAATTTTGTTTATCTTTTCAAAGAGCCAGCTCTTAATTTATTTTTTTATTGTTTTCTGTTCCCTATTTCATTTATTTCTGCTCTAATTTTAATTATTTTCTTTTTCCTGCTAACTTTGGGCTCAACTTGTTTTTCTTTTTCTAGTTCCTTAAGGTGTAAATATAGGTTGTTTATTTGGAACCCTCCTTGCTTCTTAATGTAGCTGTTTATTGTTTATTCCCCTTAGAATTGTTTTTGCTGAATCCCACAAGTTCTGGTGTATAGTGTTCCTATTTTTGTCTGAAGAAAATTTAACATTCCCTTTCACTTTTAATTTGATCCATTGGTTGTTCAGAAGAGTATTGTGAATTTTCCAGTTTTCCTGTTGTTGTTGATTTCTAGTTTCCTGTCATTGGGGTCATAGAATATACTTGATATGATTTCAGTCCTCATGGATTTGTTGACTTGGTTTGTGGCCTAACATGGATTGTCCTAGAAAATTTCATGTGTGCTTGAGATGTATTTTCTACTGTTGCTGGAAAGAATGTCCTATATGTCTTTTAGGCCCATTTGGTCTACAGTGTTGCTCAGAAATGTTTTCTTATTGATTCTGCCTGGATGATCAATTCATCATTGAGACTGGGGTATTAAAGTCCCCAAATTTGTTGTATTACCTTTTCTTATTTTAGCTTTGTTAGTTTTTGCTTTATATATTTAGGTTCTCCAGTGTTGGGTGAATGAACATTTACAATTGTTATATCTTCTTGATATACTGATTTCTTTATCATTATATAATGACTTTCTTTGTCTCTTTTTGCCATTTTTAGTTTAAAGTATATTTTGTCTGATATAAATATAGATACTCCTGCTTTTGTTTTGTCACCATTTGCTGGAAGTGTGCTTTTCCATCCCATCAGTTTCAATCTATATGTGGCTTTAAGGCTAAAAGAGTCTTGTAGGTGCCATATTGTTGGATCTTTTTCTTTTTTTTTTAATCCATTCAGTCATTCTGTGTCTTTTAAATTGAGGAATTTGGGAACCCTGGGTGGCGCAGCGGTTTGGCGCCTGCCTTTGGCCCAGGGCACGATCCTGGAGACCCGGGATCGAATCCCACGTCGGACTCCTGGTGCATGGAGCCTGCTTCTCCCTCTGCCTATGTCTCTGCCTCTCTCCCTCTCTCTCTATCTGTGACTATCATAAATAAATTAAAAAATTAAAAAAATATTTTAAATTGAGGAATTTAATCCATTTACATTTAAAGTAATAATTGACAGATAAGGACTTACAGTTGTGATTTTGTTAATTGTTTTCTGGTTATTTTGTAGATCCATTGTTCTTTGTTTCTTATCCTGTTGTCTTTTTTGTGTGCTTTCATATCTTGGAATCAGCATGCTTTAACTTCTTTATTGTGTTCTTTTGTGTAATTACTACACTGTTTTCTTTTGTGGTTAACATGAGGCTTATGTAAACTATCTTAAAATTATAACACCCTATTTTGAACGGATAACAACCTAACTTTAATAGAATTTATAAACTTTACACTTTTGCTTCTCCTTCCCCTCATACTTTAGATTTTTGCATATAGACAATTTACATACATTTTATGTTGTGTAACTAATAACAGATTATGTAGTTATGGTTATTTTTATTACATTATTTTTTTAAACTTTCAAACTTGAGTTGTAAGTGAATTATGCACCTCTTTAAGATATTGCAGAATCTAAGTATAACTATATACTTACATTATCAGTAAGATTTATACTACTTTTGTATGATTTTATGATGTAAATTAGCATTCTTTTACTTCCACACAAAGAATTCCCTTTAGCATTTCTTGTAAGTCATGTGTTGTGGTAATGAACTCCCTCAGCTTTTGTTTCTTCTGGAAAGTCTTTATCTCTCCTTTGTTTCTGAAGCCAGCTTCATTGGATATAGAATTCTTGGTTGACTATTATTTTCTTTCAATACCTTAAAAGTATGCCTGGTACTGACTTTGGCCTGGGGGTGATTAGCTCTGCTTGCCCATGTCTTGGGTTGAGTATCCCTGGGCATTATAGCTCTGAGGAGTTATCACCAGTCCTCCTGGTCAGATAGAGCCAGAAGGCACTCTGGACAGTGGGTGGGGCTATAATTCAGCTCCTTACTTGGGTGTGGGCAAATAAGACTCTAGGGATAGCAAAACTCATTTGAGGGGATCCCTGGGTGGCTCAGTGGTTGAGTGACTGCCTTCTGCTCAGGGCATGATCCTGGAGTCCTGGGATCTAGTCCCACATCAGGCTCCCTGCATGAAGCTTGCTTCTCCTTCCTCTGCCTGTGCCTCTGCCTCTCTATGTGTATGTCTCATGAATAAGCAAATAAAATCTTTAAAGAAAAACTCACTTGAGAATTAAAATCAAGCAGGAAGTGCCTGGGTGGTTCAGTCAGTTACGCATCTTAGGTCCACTCAGGTCATGGTCTTAGGGTCCTCGAATCAAGCTCTGCATTCAGTAGGGAGTCTGCTTGGGGGTCTTTCTCTCTGCCCTGCTCCCTGCTTATACTTTCTTTCTCAAATAAGTAAATAAAATCTTCAAAATCTTCAAAATAAAATGAGGCAGGTCTACATTCTGCCAAGTTTCCTAATCAAAGTAAGTCCCAACTTGGTTTTGCAGATGAGCAGATCTGCTGTTTGGGATTGGACAGTGCAGGTATTTTTCTGCCAATATCTATTGTGCTGGTTCTTGCATCATCT
This sequence comes from Vulpes lagopus, assembly GCF_018345385.1. NCBI lineage: Eukaryota > Metazoa > Chordata > Mammalia > Carnivora > Canidae > Vulpes > Vulpes lagopus. The sequence continues at coordinate 29,176,008 of NC_054845.1, forward strand.
CCCTTTCTCCATCATACCTAGATCCTTAGTGATTGAGCCCTGTAGATTCCCTGCTGTGCAAGATCAGAGCAATGGCTCCTGCACAGTGATGCACAATGCTGAGTAAGAGCAGAAGAGCTTGTTGCCCACCAAGATTCTCTTTTTTTACTAGAGGAATCAGAATTTCAGGGACACTTCCCTTTGTGGTGCCACCCTGGCATGGAGGAGGAGCAGTACACTCAATGTGTAGCTGTAACTCTTACCTTTCACATGCAGGCTGTCTTGGCCTCTGTATGCAGTGGTTTCTTTAGTCTCATATCCATGTTCCAGGATTTTCTTGGTGATGTCTTATTCTTGAATAGTCATTGGTTTTTCTTGTTATGGGAAGCAAAGTCAGGAAAAACTTATGTGGCCATCTTGGTGATATCCCCAAGCTAAAATATAAATCTTTATTTTTATTATTATTATTTTTATATTTGATTTCCTTCCTTGAAACTCTGCTGGATTGTGTAAAGAAATGGAAAAAATATTGTGAAGTAAAATTGGCCTGACTTTTTCAGACTTTCTGTAAGGAAGAGTGTCATAGAGATTGGCAGGAATTTTGCTTCCATAAAAAATATAAGCTGGACTCCTATGTTTATAGTTATCAGGGGAACTATTTTTTAGATCAAATTTGGAACATTCTTTTCAAGAGAGCAGTTAAAGTAGCTAACTGTGGCCCAAAATATCTCAATAGAATCTTTTTAAAATAAATTTTATTCTTTTCCAAGGTTTTAATAGAAGAAATTGTCCAGATCATCATGATGTGTTATATGCTAACTATATAAAATAAAACCTTTTAATTGATGTAATATGAAATAACATGAATAAAATATTCTTGAAATAGTATAATTGATTAGAAATATTTTAAAAACAATTATTATTTGAATAAGGAAATGTGGTTCTTGACATACTTTGATTTCTTATAATTCTGATATGAAGTATTATTTTGATTTTATAGGTGAGAAAACTGAGTTTGAGAAATTAAAAAGCTAAAAAAAATAGATCCTCAGATACAGATTTGAATCTATGTCTTAGATTACAAATCCTGTGCTTTATTTCCCTGGATAATCCACTTCCTCAGTGAGCTTTATTATTCTCAGGTTCTCATGCTAAAAGGGAGAAAAAGTATCAAAAGTAACATTTTCTGGGTCTCCTCTAATACAAGGATTAATGACAAAGTATGATTAGAGCTTAGGTTATACTAACACTTTAAAAACTCTTAGAAATATTTTGAAATGAAAGCTTTTTCCTTGAAATCTTGTCTAATATTGCTAATTTGCCTACTAAGCCCCTTTTCATAAATACTGGAAAGGGAACTATATAACTTTGCTGATCTCATGTTTTAACTCTGTGTTTTTTTTTTTGAAGATTTTATTTATTTATTCATGACAGACACACAGAGAGGGGCAGAGACACAGACAGAGGGAGAAGCAGGCTCCCTGTGGGGAGCCCGATGCAGGACTCGATCCCAGGACCTCGGACCACAGCCCCAGCCAAAGGGAGACACTTAACAACTGAGCCACCCAGGCACTCCTTAACTCTGCATTTAACGAAATATATATATATATATATATATATATATATATATATATATATATTTATGAATATATCTTTGTAGTTTTGAGAGCTTTATAAATTAATTTGTTCTTGGGGATCCCGGGGTGGCTCAGTGGTTTGGCGCCTGCCTTTGGTCCAGGGCATGATCCTGGAGACCTGAGATGGAGTCCCATGTCTGGCTCCCGGCATGGAGCCTGCTTCTCCCTCTGCCTGTGTCTCTGCCTGCCTCTCTCTCTCTCTCTCTCTCTCCTCTGTCTTTCATGAATGAATAAATAAATTAAAAAAATTAATTTGTTCTTTTAAATTTAATTACTCTGTCTCCTAAATTCTTCATATATGGATGGAATAAAGTGAAAAACTTTTTTCTCTAGTGCAGAGAAAAGTTTGGAGATAAGTAAAGAACTGGAAATGAAAATTTGAGCATTCACACTAGTTCCAAAACTACTTTTACCCCATAATAACAAACATCTGATAGGAATAACTAAAAGCCACTGTTACTTTATAGACAATAAATGTCAGACATCTCAATGTTGAATATCATTTCCCTTTGTTGGGGGTTTAAAAATGTACAAGATTTGGTTTCTAATAGCAGCAGTTACTTTTCTTGAGAATTTTCTAGGCTCTAGGCTGTCTGCTCAGGCTTTATTCACATATTCTTCTTTAAGCTGTGGAATCCTGCTGTGAGGGAGGTGTCTCTAACCACCAACCTACAAACATGGAGAGCAGTTGCCTATGATCCCTCCACAGGTGATGGTAGAACTGGGATTCCATCTCGACTTTGCATCTGAAGAGCTTTGAAGGTGGTGAAGATGATGGGCTCAGGGTCCTTCAAAGAGGCATCATTAGGTTAGGTTATAGGAAAGCTGAGGCAAGAAATTAAATTTTGTTCCTAAGTACTAAATTCTATACCTGAAACTAATATTGCACTGTATGTTAACTAACTGGAATTTAAATAAAAACTTAAAAAATATGTTACTAGGTATATTCAGTGTAATTAATTGGCGGTGTTTGCCTTTTGGTTCAATGCTGGTTCCTTTGGATTTATGGCTGTCAGACTGCTCTCTAGGAGTCTCAAATTCAGTGGGTTGTCTCTAGGGAAGTCAGAAGAAGTGAGAGCCATGGCTGACCTGAGGGGTTTTGCATCCACAGGAGCTGAAATGAGATTAAATAGAGACAGCCTGTACCCCACTGCCTGACCACAATCAATGCCTGGAGTTGAATCAAGCTGCTTCATCACCTTTGGCCACCTCTCCAATGACTTGGAGTGGTGGGACAGACACCACTCAGAGCCCACAGAAGCAGGGATCAGTCTCTATTCTGCTGCATGCCTGATACAGGAGTCTTGGGGGGAAAATAGTAGCTGAAACCTTCTAGTTTGATGTCTATTAGTGATTTACAATGTTCTTCCAATAACCTATTCTGGTCCACTGACCTTCAAATTAGGGATTATTTTTCCCCTATAAGTTTCTGTTTAACACTTCAAGAGGGAAGTTTATTATTTTTCTCAAGAACTGCCCAATGTTGAAGGCCTCTGTTTCCTTGCCAAGTTCCTGCTGCCCCAACAAAGTACTTACAGATATACAAGGGGCAGAACTTATATTAAGTTGGACTTCATACCAGTGAAAACATTGAAATACTTGCATACTAGTTGGTGAATAACTACTCCTCTGAGCTTAGTGGGTACTCTTTGACCATCTCTCTCTCCCCCTCCCCAGTAGCTACCTAAACACATCATGATCTGGCAACTAAAGGGTTAACACTTGGTTAGGGTCTGATTTAGGTTTCATGGAAGGTGAAGCTTATTTGATCTTCTTTAATAAGAAGAGTGTAATTCTGGGTACAAACAAATAGACATGCAGAATAAAAAAAGAAATCACAACAAATTACAAATTTTGAACACTTGATTAATCACACAAACATAGTGGAACTTCCAAAATATAACAGTATCTTTTATTAATTAATTATACTTCATAATGCCATAAAACTTTTCTTTCTATATATCTTTGATCTCTTTATATTGCAACAAATTTATAATATGATATGTAGAAACACTAGAAAGAAAGAGAAAGAAAAGTCAGTCTTCCTAATTATATGGTTAGCCAGTTTTTATTTTTATTTTTAATAGTTTTTTACTAATTTTTTTAGACACTGTCGGAAACTGAATCTTCTATTTACAGTTTTGCACCTCTGATGAGCATAAGAATTTTCTAAAGATTAGTTTCTGGCACTATATATATTTCAAACATTGTTTTCTTGTATACCCACATCCTTACCAGTTCTGGCAGCTTGGGACTCATTCATGTTGTCCTGTGACCTGTGATGTTGCACATTCATATCATGCTTTTTGGTGACTTAACTGGCAGAGTATATATTCAGAATATTCCTGGTCTTGACACTGAAAGCTGGATCCATGCTATACTTTTAATGTTTGTGTCCTCCCCAAATTCACATATTGAAATTCTAACCTCCAAAGGTGATGATATTAGGTGAGGCCTTAGGGAGTGATTAGGTCATGAGCTTAAAGCCCTCTTGAGTGGGGAAAGTGCTTTTATAAGAAACCCTGCAAAGTGGCCTAGCTCCCTCCATCATGTAAGGACATAGGAAGACGGTGCTGGCTATAAACCACAAAGTGAGACTTCACCAGAACGTGATGATTCTGGTTACTTTGCCTTGGACTCCCAGAGCCTAGAACTGTGAGGAATGAATTTTTGTTGTTTATAAGCTACCCAGTCTGTGATACTTTGTTGTAGCAGCCCAAGTGGACTAAAACAATCCATAAAAAGAACAACTGATAAATGGAAAACTCATCAAAATTAAAAACTTTCTCTATGAAAGCCCATGTGAAGAGTAAAAAAAAAATGAATTATAGACTGAAAGAATATATTTGCAAACCACATTTCTGATAAAGGATTAGCATCAAGAATATATAAAGAACTCTCAAAATGCAACAGTAAAAAAACAAAACAAAAAAAAACAACCCCAAGAAATCAAAATGAAAAATGAACAAAACCCACACCAGACCACCCGACATTTCATCAAAGAGAACATACAGGTAGCAAATAAACACATGAAAACATCATTAGCTGTTAGGAAATGCAGATTAAAGCCATCCAACATGGCAGGAAGTGTGACAGGCCACATCAAAGCAGAAATCAGCAGTGGTATTAACCACTTGGGGTTAAATTAGTTTACCTTTGCAAGCTTTACAAAAATCTACCACCACATGAATATATTGCTAGTGATCCCCTCAGGGCCATATGAGTGAGGGGTCTTGAGCCTCATCAAGCACCCTTAGATTTCCTGTAGGTCTGGTTCTGTCTGTGGCCCAGCAGTTGTCTCCATAACTGAGGTCACTGGCCTCTCCTTTGAAGGTTGATGCCTGGGTTGGGCTGATTATATTCTGAAACAGAAATGCTAATCTTTACATTTTTTAAAACGAAATTTTTGTTTGTTTATTCTGAATGCATGAAAATTAAAAGAATATAGTGGAGGCACGGCAGGGTACAAAGTGGTGTTTGCTCTAGGACACTGGGCTGTCATTTAGACCTTGGGAAAATGTGGGTTCATTGGAGGGATCTTTTCAGGGAGTTTATTTTCAGGAGAACCTAGAGTCCTAGTGAGAAGTCACTTTCACCTGTAAGGTGAGTCTGCTTTCTGAACTCCAAAGACAATGTCATCAAACCCCTTGACAAAGCAATGCATAAACTTATTCTGTTTATGCAGAATTCTAAACTATTTTTTGTGTGACTCCCCTGCCCCTTGGGATTAGTGGTGATTTATCTAACTGGTGGGATGGAAAAGGGAATCATGGGGCACATTATGCTCAGGCCTTTACGGACTCTTTCCTTTAGAGCTGCCTGCCCATAGGCCTCCTCTTCTTGTAGAAGGCTCAATGAGGTGTAGCTGGTGAGAGCGATGCTGGGGGGTATCCAGGGTTCTGTCTCTCCCTGAGTCAGGAGGCTCAGCTGGGAGGGGGACAGGAAGAAGAAGGGACTCCTTGCTGGCCCAGGCTTAATCCAAGAACTCTAATCCAACTGGACCAAGGATAAAGCTGGTGCAGGGATCATGATCCAACTCTTTTGTCTACTTACCAGTGGCTCAGAACCTGTAGTTCTGAGAAACATAATGAACTGGACCCTCAAGTACTGCACGTACACAGACAACTCACACTTATATTTGTCATGTACCAGACACAAGCCTTGTGATACTTGGTGAGCAATGCAGTCACGGCCCCCGGGAATCTGGCAGGCACATCTTGGTCCATCCCAGGTGATAAGCACCCTCTTTTGACTCTGGACACACTGTGGCTCTACCATTCGTCTACAGAGAGGAAAATTCCTTCAGTTCAGTACTGTACATTCCTCCAAGATTTTCTGAAGCAGCTGGCCTCAAGCCCAGCAGTCCGGGGGGAATTACTTGGCCACTCTGTCCCAGTCTCCCTCCCTAACATGTGGCAGTCAAGGAGAATATTCCCTTTATGATCTCAAGTCAGCTTCGAGTAAAACCAGCCCGGGCTGTAGGAGAGGAGGCTGTGGACAGGGCAAATAAATCACCGCACAGCAGCCAGCTGGGCTCCACCTCCCTACGCCTGGTGGGCCCCTGGCCATGCCTCCAAACTGCAGGAGACAGCAGGTCAGCTGAACACTGAGCAGCCCCCTCAGGTAACAACAGGGGACTTCCTTGGCCTCTTCCCACTCCTACCCCAAATTCAGGGGGTGAATAATTATTACAGTCTTTCTTTCTTCACTGTCTACTCCCTCCCCACCCACCTCTACCAGTATCATTTGCTTTGGGAAAGGCATTTACAAACACAGCTGGGGGCTTCATTTTGAGAATAAATTTTACTTTCCTAAGAACTTCAGAGTTCAGAGTTCTTGTGAGGACCAGTTGGCTATTAATACACGTCATTATTAATACAGAAGAGTAGGTCCCTATGCCTGCATTCAAGCCTACCCTTCGGGGGAGAGACTTCTTGTGGTTGGGGCAAGTGGAGAAGGGCCCGCGGAGCAGAAGAGCCCTGTTAGTAATAACCTGTGAGGACACCAGACTGATACCCAGTTAGGAAGACTGGACAGGTGAGCCCTTGCTCTGGGCCAGCTCCTGGCACTGCCCCTGACATCATCACGTTCCGGTGGATTCTCTGTGGGCTGTGAAAGGCTAGGCCTCCCCTTTGCACCAGCCGACTGGGCCTCTCAGAAAAGAAAATGAAATGTCGGGCTTGTGATGGGATAGAAATAGCACGAGGCGGAACTCGGGGGCCCTGCTTCTGCTTCTCACTTTGCCACTCGTGGAAGGGTGGTAGCTAGCTCAGGTTTCATCTGTGTCTCAGTTTCCCTGTCTGTGTGATGAGCCATCGGAGCAACGTGTCTCTGGCTTCTCCCAGCCTGCGCTGTCTGTGGTTTATGAGCGCTCTAGCTCGTAGAGAGGAAGGCAAGAGAGCTGTGTGCTGAGCATTGAGATGGATACTTGGCTCCTTTGGTCTGCAGAAAGCAGCACTCCAGTCCTACAGATGAATGAAATGAGGCTCAGTAAGGTGAAGTGACTTCGGCAATATCGTGCAACCGATTTATTAGGGAGCAGACGTCGTGTCGTGAGCGTCAGGAATTCCAAGTTGAGCTGGTTTAAGTAGAAAGAGAATATATTGGTTCTTGTAATGAGAGATTGCAAGAGCTTCTGGCTACAGGCATGGCTCGAGCTGGGAGTTTGAAGATGCGACCAAGGACTGACTTCTCTCCATCTCTCAGTTCCTTTTGCTTTCTGCTGGTTTCATTGTCAGGTTTCATGTGGTAACAATTGGCTGCAGTAGCCCCACTTCTCACATGCGGCCCCGGCATCTGTTTAGGGTGAACAAATGCCCTGATTTGCTTGGAATTGAGGGAGGAATCTCCGGGCAGGGGACTTTCATTTTTAAAGCCAGGAAATTCCCAGGCAAGATGTGACAAGCTGGTCCTTGTCATGGTCTCAGCTTCGAGTCCATCGGAAAAGAGCAAAGAGCATGCTTCTTTGAGTAGCTCCCGCAAGCTCTTTTGACTTGCACATTTACTGTCTTAGAACCAGGGCCTGTCCCGGGACCAGTCTCTGTACCCAGATGGCTGCAGGGCACTGACTGGCTTAGGCTTGGAAACAGCCTGGTCTGGACCACTGGCATGGTGGTGGGCAGGTGGGGCGGTGCCCCAAAAGGCAAGAGACCCTGTGGTCAGAAAGGGGAGTGAAGAGCCCTTGGAGGTGAATGGGAGAAACCTCTCTGCTGACAAATGGTAAGATCACGTTTCAAACCCTGGTGTCCTTACTGAAAGTGCAGTGTTCTTCCTCCAGAAGCACAGGGAGGTGGATGAGTCTGAGACATGCCGTGGCCCCTTTCCAGGAGAGGTCAAGGAAGAACGCCCAGCAGAGTTGGAGAATGGTGATTCTGACGCAAGAACTTTGGGAGTTCTTGGCTCCATGGCCTTTGAATAGAGAACAGATCCATTTCCTGGCCTCTACACCACAGAGGATTTATAGAGGCGGGTGGGCAGGGCGTGTGGGGGAGTGCGTGGCCAGTTCACACCACATGAGTGTGTTGGCGGCAGCCCTGAGTGGGGCTGCGCTCTGTGCATCCCTTCCGCATCTGAGAAGCCCTCATCCGATGCCAACGGTAGAGCCAAACCTACTCTCTGGGAGAAATGCAACCTCCCCAAGGGGAGAGGACATCTGCTTGGGAGACTGATACCCAAAGGAGTTTAAAAGATACCTTCTGTGCAATGCCAGCTTGGAGTGCCCTGGCTGCTTTTTATTAGAGCTTCCAGCAACACTCACTGGAGAGCTACTAGGCTAACAGGAAAGATTATTTTTGGCTCTCATACTTCCTGTTTTAGGAGAAAATGGTGTTCCAGAAAGACTTGACTTACCAAGACTGAAAAACTGCTAACATAATGACATTGAAGACAGGAGATAAATTTCACACTGAAATTTTTACTTCAAGTGAGAGAAAAAGTGTGAAAATTATTATAAGGGTGATGATAGAAACATGCTGTAATCAGGAAACAGAAATATGTTCTAGTTTGGAAGGCCTAATGTTAGAGGTATATTATACGGTTTTAGGGCCGTCTATCTTCCTGCATTCAGAAAACTTTCAGGAGTGTTACAAACAGGAATATGACTGTACAGTCAAATGATGATTCAAGTTGCCTTGGATTTGAACCTCTAGACACCTAGGGTTATTTGCCTGTCCTAACTTGAGCGGACATCTCTTATTTTTTGCCTGTCTAGCATTTATCTGTGCTCTTCTTCTGCAGCAATACCTTGATTTCATCTTCAGGAATTAACCTTAGCTGCCCCTATTCTCAAATCAAGTAGTTTCAGAAGGATTGAATTCTAGGGTCGGCCACATGATCAAAGCCTGGCCAGTAAGTCACTGTGATTGGCTTAGATCACATGACCCAATCCAGGCCAATTGAAATCAGCACTGAGACTTTTGCTCAGTTACTGGAGCAAAGGTACCTGGTTTCTGGTGGGATTGCTACACTGGTAGCAATAAGCACATAGGTGCTGGTGGCCAGCTGCCCGAGTGCAAAGGCGACATGGCAAAATGTAGAGCTAAAGATGTGGAAAGATGGAGCTTTGACAATATTATTTATATATGTGGATCTGGACATGCCTGAAGCAGGTGGACTTTTCATATGTAAGAGTCAATACATTCTTTATTTTGCTTGAGGCAATTTGATTTGGTCTTGGGTTACCTGCTAATGAAGCATTCCTAATTGACAGATGAGAATATAGTTAACCATATCATTCATTTAGAACTCAGTCGTCCAATTGCTGGATTATTGTGGAACAAAGAAAGGCATGAACTGAGCTCAATGGAACATGATATGTGCTAAGGGTTCTGGGTTGGACTCAAAGGCAAATCTTTTCTTTAGGGTGGCACGTAATAGAAGAGTCAAAATGCTCTCAGCAGTTTTGCTATTTTATTTTCAGACGTACAGAAGGTAAGGAGCAAATCTCAAGGCAAGGAAGGAGCAGCTCCGGGAAGGAAAGAGACAGGTAAGGAGCAACTGGGTAGTCTAACAAGACAAGAGCCGGAGAAGGACTCCCAGACCCGACAGTTGTAGTCATTTAACACAAAGGTCAAAAGGTCCCAGATTACATGTATGTTCTTTTTGTTTTTCAGATTTTATTTATTTATTTGAGAGAGAGAAAGAGAGCACATGTGCATGAGTGAGGGGGAGGGGCAGAGGGAGAAGCAGACTCCTTGCTGAGTGGGGACCCTGATGCAGAACCTGAACCCAGATCAAGGACCCCTAGCTCATGACCTGAGCTGAAGGCAGATGTGTAACTGACTGAGCCACTCAGACGTCCCTACCTGTATGTTCTTGATAATCCCCGAGTCATTAGGAAAAGACTGTCGCTCTGTGGTTTTCTGTTTGAAAAGGTATGAAGGGCATAACATGTTTTAGAGAGTTCCTACCATTTTAATTTTTCAAAAGATTTTACTTATTTATGTGAGAGACAGAGAGTGAGTGAGTCCAAGCAGGGGCAGGGGCAGAGGGAGAGGGACAAGCAGACTCCTCACTGGGCAGGGAGCCCAATGCAGGGATCATGACCTGGGCCTAAAGCAGGTGCTTAACCAATTGAGCCACCCAGGCACCCCCCTACCATTTTAATTTTTAAAAACAAGTTTTGGTTGTAGAAATGATAAATTTCACTAACTGGAAAAGCTCTCCACCAAGATCATTTTCCTGAAGATAATGGATAGCCCAGAAATGCTTTTATATTGATTTGGATGTAGTGGTGTCTGAGAACTTTTTCAGTTTACCACTAAATGAGGCAGCCTGTGTGTTTTGATTTTTTTCTGCTTCAGTTTAGCCACAAGATGGTTTTCGGGGTTGCTGGTAAAGGAGAGAGGGACCTGCCTACAGGACAGTGAAGCCTGAAGAGGCTGGTCTCAAAGGAGAGGCATTTTGAGCATTTATTCTAGGTGAAATATTTTATGTGGTAAGTAGATGCTCTCTGGGGTCTCTCTTAACTCAAAGGATCTATAACTGCAAGCTTTGTTTCTTTTTTCTTTTTTTTAATTGCCATTTAGTTTTAAGTGGTATCCTATGGGATAAATCTATTTCTTTAAGTCCTGTTTTTGAGTAGGCATACGATACCATAGCATTCTTTAAAAGTTTCAGCCATTTCAGCCATAAATAATGGCCTATCTTTACGAGAATGCCTGGGTCAGCGTGGGTTGTGGCCTAGAGAGACGTGTACCACAGTATCTGCTTCCCTTCCATGGCAGAAAATGATAGTCCAAGATAGGTCCCAGCTCCTCTAGCATCTAAGAATAACCATATCATTAATTTTCATCAATGGAACATAAACAGAAGTGGGTGTATCTTTTCCAGGATTTTTAGGAAGTGGGTGTGGCTTTTCCATCTTCACCCTTCCAGTTGGTTAAAGAGAACTCTGCAACACAAGAAGGAAAGCACCTGGGCCTGGAGTTGCCACTGGTTGGTGGGAGTTGGGCCTGGAGTTATTGGTTAGTGGGAGAAGAGACACTGACCAACTGACCAACCAGTAACGCCTTCACTAGATTGCTAGGTGGATGTGGTTTAGAAAGAGTTTCAAAAAAAAAAAAAAAAAAGAAATAGTTTCAGGTGGATCGTGGTTATAGAGTTAAATAGCATTGGCTTGGATAGACTATTTCCTTTTTCATCTGTTTTTTTCCTCAGTAGTGTTGTTCTACTGCGCCAGATTCTAATACTTCTCTAATATCAGTATTCTCTCATTTTAACAAAAAGGATAACAGGTCCCAGGCTGCAAGTCTTCTGATTAGCAAAATATAGATTTATTTTCATTGTGCTTATTTTAAGTCATCTTTTATTTATGCAGTGAATTCCTTTTCTGATTTTAATAAGGAAATCATTTTCCTTTTAAATACATGTATGTTAAGGAGGAGAGTGAGTTGGTTCAAAAATATGTTAAGTGGGTAATAGTAAGGTTTGTAGTTATGATGAATACATTACTGTAGAAATTCATTGATAAATACATTATTATAGAATACTACCATATTTTTTTCTACAGATTGTGGTATTGAGAATGAGGACTCTTCATACAAAATTTATTAGTAATATAACCACGCTAAGATAGTCAAATTGTAAGGATGATATATTCTACTCTGATAAAATAAATTTTATTTAAATCCTCAGGATACAGTTTTTCTTTCAGCCTGTCCTCAATTTGTTCAATGACTTTTATTAAAAACAACTTTATTGAGGTGGAATTCATATGGCACAAACTCACTCATTTAACACACACCATTCAATATTTTTTAGTGTATTTGCAGAGCTATGCGACCATTATCATAATCAATCTTAGAATATTTTCATTACCCCCCAAAAGAAGCCTATACTTATTAGTAGTCACTCCTCATTTGTTCCCAAACCTCTCGCCTGAAGCCCTAGGCAACCAATCACTCTGTTTATATAAATTAGCCTTTTCTGGACGTTTCATTTCTATCTATCTATCTATCTATCTATCTATCTATCTATCTATCTGTCTATCTATCTATCTATTATGCATTGAGTCATAAAATAAGTGGTGTTTTGTGACTTAAACTTAGCCAGGCTTCATCTATCTTGTAGCATGTATCAGTACTCCTTTTTATTGCCAAACAATATTCCATTATATCAATATAGCACATTTTGTTTATCCACTTATCAGTTGATGGACATTTGAGATATTTCTGCTTTTTAGCTATTACGAATAATATGAACATATGAACATTTTGTATCTTGAAGCTATGAACATTTCTGTATGTCTGTGCAGGCCTGTGTGTTCATTTCTGTTGGTAAGCACTTAGGAGTGAAATTTCTGGGTCATGTGGTAATTCTGCGTTTAACCTTTTGAGGATCTGCCCAACTGTTTTTCAAAACGGCTGCCACATTTTCCATTCCCGCCAGCAGGGACGGGGGGCTCCAATTTCTCCATATGTTTCCCAACACTTGTATTGTCCCTTTGATCATAACTATCCTTGTGGATGTGGAGTGATATCTTACTATGGTTTTGATTTTCATTTCCTTGCTGATCAGTGATTTTGGGTATCTTCTTATTAGCTTACTAGCCATGTGTATATCTTCTGTGGAGAAATGCCTGCTCAGATCACTTGTTCATTTTTAGTTGGGTTATCTTTTATTACTGAGTTTTTGGAGTTCTTCATATATTCTGGATACAAATTCCTTATCAGATATATGATCTGCAAATATTTTTTCCTGTTATTTTTTTTTAAAAAGATTTAATTAATTAATTGTACTATCAGAGAAAGAGAGAGAGAGAGAGAGCACAATCAAGGGCAGTGGTAGGCAGAAAGAGAGAGAGAGAGAGAGAAGCAGACCCCTTGCCAAGCAGGAAGCCTGATATGGGGCTCAATCTTAGGACCCTGGGATCATGACCTAAACCAAAGATAGATGCTTAACCAACTGAGCCACACAGGCTTCCCTTTTTTACGGTTCTGGGGATTGTCTTTTGCTCTCTTGGTGGTATATTTTGCAGCACTCAAGTTCCATGATTTCAGAATTCCATCCATCCATCCATCCATCCATCCATCCATCCATCCATCCAATGATTTATTGAGGTGATGAACCAAATCTTGACTGATTTACTTTTTTAGCTTGTAAGCAGGAGGATTTTCTGTGGTGTGATCAATCTAATTGAAGACTTACTAAGGAAGATGTTTTTCACTGGTTAACTAATTTAATACTTATTTAATGGGACCTTGTGCATTGAAGCATGGAGATATACCTGACACTTCTCCTCAGAAGAGAATGTAGCTTTGGAAGACATGTCAAGAAATTCAGATCCTTTTGAATACTGACTTCAGGGATCCCTGGGTGGCTTAGTGGTTTAACGCCTGCCTTTGGCCCAGGGTGTGATCCTGGAGTCCTGGCATCGAGTCCTGCATCAGGCTCCCTGCATGGAACCTGCTTCTCCCTCTGCCTGTGTCTCTGCCTCTCTCTCTCTCTCTCTCTCTCTGTGTGTCTCTCATGAATAAATAAATAAAATCTTAAAAAAAATAAATACTGACTTCAGAATTGTTTATATTTTGATGAAAGATTAATAGACTTTTGGAAAATCACTTTATCTAAAATGTTTACATTCACTTAGCACTCAACACAGAAATTATTCTTTTTATCTTAAAAACAACAAAAAAACTCCCAAAACTCACTTGCCCCTTTTCCTTTGGAAAAATCTAGGTACTTGAGAGCACTGAACTAAACTGCATTATGTTCATTTTAACTGGTAAGTGTGAGTAGTTATGATTAGTTTGTTCAATAAGTGAGAGAACCAAACTGTATGACCACACTTAGTTTTGCCTTTTTTTTTGACTTGTAGTCTGTGCCCCAAATTACAGATGGCCCCAATTTCATCACCTGTATCATGGATATAACAGCACTTACCTTGTAAAGATTTAAGGAAGATTAACTATGTGTACATGCCTTGTTCAGTGCCTGGCTTAGAGTAGATGCTCAATTAATGTTTATTAACTTTTATCTTTTCTTGATATTGGGTGCAGAGGGTCCAACTTTGAGGATGTGTCTAGATTAACTCTACAGAGAAAACAATTTATACAAGATGTGGATCAGGCCTCTGTATCCCAAATAAAACCAAAAAACCACAAAACAAACAATTACAACAAAAACCACACTTGCGAATGTATCTCTCCTTAAGGACTGGGTGGGGGTAGGGAGAGATGCAGTAAGAGATCAGGTGTATGGAATGCTTGGAAATGCCAGATTCTGACTCACAGCAGCCACAGCTTGCCTGCCTCATGGGTGGCCAGTGGAGACACATGCAGATCAGAGGGCTGGCTCTGGCCCCTGGCTCCCTGTGTGATCTCTCCAGGAACATCTGCTTTATGGAAAGAAGCAGATCAAATGGCTCAAGGAAAGATCAAAATCAGATGGGAAAAAATGAAATCTCTTCAGCCCTAGGCTTAAATTCATTTCCCCAAAAAGGCTGTGCTGTATTCAGTAGCATTTTTTCGAAGAATGTAACTTTTTGACATTAGTGTGATGTTCAGGAGTGTGTTCTTGAATCAGGATGGTATGTGGCTTGAAAGAAAATCAGAATCTTCAGATCAGGCTGAGTGCATGAGGAAGTTGTCACTTTTGTTTTATGATTCGTGATCTTGCCTCAGTTCTGGTTGATTATTTTTGATTTGAACTTCCTTTCTCACTTGAAGAATGGAGACAAGTATGTGCCATAAAGTTGAGCGTACGTACTCCAACAGCATGTATTTCTTGAACATCTGCTAGCTGCAAAGCATGATGTGAAGCTCTGTGTGGGGCTACAGACATCCAGGTATATGATACAGTCTTTTTTGGAAGAAGCTGGTAGTGGAGTTGAGGCGATAAGCAAGGTATCTGTAATGGTTAGTCTGATGTATTAATTTGGCTACACTATATCACCCCGTTATCTAAACAAACACTAATCTAGGTACTGCTGTGAAGTTATTTTGTAGAAGTGGTTAATATATACAATACATTGACTTTAAGTAAAGGAGATCAACCTTGATAGTGTGGGTAAGACTCATCCAATCAGTTGAAGCTCTTAAGAGCAAAAACCGAGGTTTCCCAAACAAGAAGAAATTTTGTCTCAAAACTGCACCAACTCCTATCTGAGTTTCCAGCCTCCTGGCCAGCCCGACAGATTTCAGACTTGCCAGCCCCCATTGTTGTGTGAGCCAATTCTTTAAAATTTATCTATGTATTTATGTATCCATCTGTCTAAATATTTATCTATCTCCTATTGGTTCTGTTTCTCTGGATAACTCTGGCTCATGGAGTATCAAAATAACACTCTTACTAGGCAGAAGAACGTACAGTTCGTGAGAGCAGAGACTCTATTTCATTCACTTGTGTATCTCAGCAATTAGAACAATGCCTGGCTCATGCTTGGCATTCAATAAATACTTTTTGGATGGATGGATAAGTGGCTGGCTGGCTGAACGGATGAAAAAAATGGTAAGGACATTAAGAACGGTACAGAGTATTATTAATTACCAAAGGAAAGTCATGAAATTCTTAAAGTCAACCTTTAATGTTGATTTTTACTCTAATCTTTTTTTTCTTAAATCTAGAATCTAGTAAATGTAACATAGTGATGAGTCTAAAACAAGGCATCCCATTCCGCTTGCCACTAGTTAGTGCTTTGATTCTGGATGGTAAAGAAACCTGTTGGGTGTTACTGGAAAATCTTTCCTCTCCTGAAACAAAATACCTTCTCTGGATATAAAGTTAATTATATGTGATGCTTTAAGTTCTCCAGCTGGAGAAGGGCTCAGCCAAGGGAATTACCCAGAAATAGAGTAAGAATCCTAATGTACCACATCTAGAATGCACCTTAACTTTACTTTATGTGTATGACATAATAAAGTTTCCTGTTGGTTAAGACTGTTTGAATCATGGTATTTTGTTATCTGAGCTCAAAGCCTCTTAATTCATTAAATGAATATAAAATCATGCTAGAATGGTTAGTAGTGGCTAGATGTTAAGACAACTTTAAAAATCAGAGTTTGTTTCCTATCACCAAGGATGAACTACTAACTAGGGTACTTTTGTTTCTGGTGAACATCAGTTACTTCTTAATTGTGAGGATTCTTGAAAACTAGTACAGAAAAGCTCTTGAAGAATCTAAACGAACACATGTGTCAGAGTGAAACAAATCCTAAAACACTGCAATTGGGTGTCTGTTACCCTAAAGCCAGTAGAGGTTATTTTCAAGGTATCCACAGATAGCAGACTGTGTAATTCTCAATAGCTCTTTACTATTCTTGAATGAATTAGTTCCTTTACTCCCTGGGCTGTTGCACCCAGACACCCCTACTGATAGCCTTCAGGGGTTATAGGAAGCTACCATGGAGATGGGGAGATTATGTTTGTGTCTGTCTTGTTGCTTTATTCTTCAGAGGCTTTCAAGACTAGTGGCTTTACCCTACTTGTAAATTAGGAAATTAGTCCATTACAGTGTCATGGATGATGGCAGGAGACATGAGACGTCAAGGTCAGAGACAAAGGACTTTATTATTCATTCTCAGCAGAGCAAGCATCGTGGGTGTCATATTTACTTTGGTCACTTGTCTCCCAAATCCATGGGGATAATGGAGAAGGTTCAGGTGGGTACTGGGCAGGTAGTAGGCTTGCATCATACCTGAGGAACTCTGAGCTTGGGAACCTGAACCTTGCATGATCGGTGCAGGCAACTTACTCTTTGCCCCAGAGAGAAGCATTGTATTCCCTAGAGGGAAGCACACTGGAGAGCAGGCAAATCTTCCCTTTGCTCTGGAAGGTGTCACTATCTCTATATTCCAGGACTTTTTATTAAACAAATATCCTTAAAAAGAGAGTCCAGAACAAAAGAGCAGTTAGTGCCACACCCCAGGACATCCAGAAATCCAAGAGTCCGGAGAAAACTGTCTTTCTGAAAGGGAGGAGGGATGGGCTTATGGAATCATGCAGGGAGTTTATAGGATGTAAGCGTGAGACCTATTTGTCTACCAATACGGTATAGAGTAGTGTTTAAGTGGATGGCTCTGTGACCGGAGGATATGATCTTCAGAGACAGTTTACAGTGATCACAAAATGAAAAGGAAAACTTGTTGTATTCCTCCCTTCAGGGCAATAATATATTCCATTGAGCTGCTTTAAATTAAGTGTTCTTTTCCATAATAATGAGAAGAGCAGCTCACATTTGTTAGGTGCATATTATATTCCAATGCTGATTCTAAACCTTTTGCTTAGATGAACTTATCATCACTATTAACATTGTGAAGTACTTCTCTCAATCATTACTTTATTGATGAAGAAAATGAGGAACAGAACAAGATTATGATGGTAAAAGATTAACTTTAGGAGAGATTAGGACTTGCCTGAAAAATGTCAGGGAAGGTACTTCCTGTCCAGGGCATTGTTCGGCTTGCTTGTCGGGATCAGGGTGTGGCTGGAGCTACCCAGAACTATACTGAAACATTCTTCCCTCTCCTTACCTTAAGCATACAACCAAGTTTGATAATTAAGATGTTTTTCAACCATGGGGAAGAGGATGTAGAACAAGAGTCAGTGCTATGCCTTCTCATATTTAGTATCCATCAACCCAAAGATTGGAAATTAGGAACTCACAGGAGATGGTGACATGGTTTGTGTTTCTGTCTGTCTTAATGAATGTCTTAGACAGTTTGGGCTGCTAAAACAAAATATTGTGAGCTATGTGGCTTAAACAACAAGCATTTGTTTCTCAGAGGTCTGGAGGCTAGATATCTGAGATCAGAGTATCAGCATAGTGGAATTCTTGGTGAAGGCTCTTTTGTTTACAGAAGGCCACCTTCTTGCTGTATCTTCATATGAGAAGAGAGAGAGAGCTTTGGTCTCTAGATCTTTTAAAGGCACCAATTCCATTATTGGGACTCTACCCTCATAACTTCCTCTAAATTTAATTATTTCCTAAAGACCTCACCTCTAAGTACCCTTACATTGGAGGTGAGGGCTTCAATACACGAATTTTGGGAGATACCAACATTTAATCCATAGCAATGGGTAGCTATGGTAAAAATATTCATCCCTGGTTTTCAGATAAGAAATTTAAACAGAAAAATTAACAATACCTATCTCACAAGATTAAAAAAGACAATGTTTTGTATAGTGTCTGGCATAATGGGTGCTCAGTACACATTAACCCCTCCCTTTCTAATGTAGCTCAGTTATCTGGTAGATGTGGTAACATTAGGTATATGTATAAACTATGGGTACTTCTCATTACATATACAGTATTGAGCTTCACAGGTGACGAATAGTGCATTCGTCTTATCCTGTCAATGGAAATTGTTCTATACTTTTTTGACAACATTTAGAGAAGTGCAATGGACCTGCAGGGGGTCTAGGCAGAATAAATGATTTGATGATGAGAGAGAAGCATTGATTTGTGACAAAGGTCCCTCTTCTCTGAAAGCAGCTGGTCTGTGGGAAAATAGGAACTTGAACCTGGGGAGTCTGGTTTCATTCTTGTGTTGCTACTGATAGGAGGGTCTTATTGGTTCTAGAATCTTTCCATTTCATAACTTTAGTCCTTTTCTGATGTTCAGCTGTATCACTATGCCTACATAGTATGTAATGTCGCCATATGCTTATAATAAATTCCTTGTGAAGGTGGCTGAAGTTAGTGTCTGTTACTTACACATAGAAGAAATTTAACGAAGACAGTTGTTGGCATGTGAAAGAAAAAGCCGTGAAAACTTCATGATTGTTTTTTGAGATATAAAAATCAATGTTATTCTCTAGCTGTATAGAATCCAAATTTAAGTTTATGGAAAGAGTGTTTTGTTCAACTGTTGGAGCCCACGCAAGTAACCTAATCAGTAAAAGAAAATCATGGACTAGGTTCTCAGCATCTTCAAACACTAGATAAATTCCAAACTTCTGTGGAGCAGAAGATCTTTTGAGGTCCTAGTTACATATTTATTTTTTTATTTTTTTAATTTTTATTTTTAAATTTTTATTTATTTATGATAGTCACATAGAGAGAGAGAGAGAGGCAGAGACACAGGCAGAGGGAGAAGCAGGCTCCATGCACCGGGAGCCCGACGTGGGATTTGATCCTGGATCTCCAGGATCGTGCCCTGGGCCAAAGGCAGGTGCCAAACTGCTGTGCCACCCAGGGATCCCATCTAGTTACATATTTCTAAAAATAAAAGACTGTGATTCCAACATTTGGAGAGCAGGGAGTAGAGGAGTTGACAGGTGGAACGCTCTCTGGAGACTTAATTTGAACTAAGACCCTTTAAATACAGTCTTTACAATGGTTAATCTTATGTGTCAACTAGACTGGGTGAAGGGATGCCCAGATAGCTGATTAAACATAATTTCTGAGTGTATCTGTGAGGATGTTTCTAGAAGAGATTACTATTTGAAACTGTAGACTGAGTAGGGAAGGCTCACCTTTACCAATGTGAATGGGCATCATCCAGCCTTGTCAGGGCTTGAATAGAACAAAAAGATGGAAGAAGGGCAAGCTCTTTCTCTCTTTTCTTGAGCTTGGACACCTACCTTCCTGCCTTCAGACATTAGAGCTCTTGGTTCTCAGGTCTTTGTCCTAGGGATGAATGATACCCCTGGCTTTCTTGGTTCCAAGCCGACTTGGAGATGGCAGACTGTGGGACTTCTTAGCCTCCATAATCAACTCCATGAGCCAATTCCTATAATAAATTTCTCCATCCCTCTGTCCTCTTTCAGTTGGTTCTGTTTCTCTGGAGAAGCTTGAAAGAACCCTGGAGAACAGTTTCCAATCCAACCTTCTTATTTAGGGAAATATTCTCAGGTAGAGAAACTGAAGTAGAAAGAATAGTGTCTGCCGTAGTAAAAGTTCTTTGAGGTCAGTCACTTTGTCTTTACTTTTCTTCTTTTCCCAATACTTGGAAAGCCATTATTTAATTCTGTTGATGATGACAACTGCAAAATTAATAAGAGGACATGAAGCTAATGCATCGTGTTTGACTTAGGTGTTTTTTTTTTTAGCTCATCAGTCTCTTCCATTTTAGGTTGGGGGAGCAGATGCTTCCTGACAATTTTAAATGATTAAATGAATTATTTGTGACTCAGATCCTTATTGGAAATCCTTTATCTAAATCACATGGCAACCTTTAGCCAGCCTCACCAAAACATGACATTTTTTCTTGGCTGGTGCATTTCAGAAGGGACTTAATTTCTTTGAGATGCTACAAAGAGTAACTGGAATGTTATCAGGTCCCCATGATGTGATTTATGTAAAAAGTAAACCACATGGATCTTGTGCTGTCTTGAAGAATTTACTTCAAGACTTAAAACCTCTGAGGGGAGATTACCAAAAATTCTTTGCATTTGAGACAGCCACTGGAATGCAAGATATGGTCTCTGATGTTCATTGGGCTCCTGAGAATGCATAATTCTCTTCACTTATTATCAGTGTATCAAAACCTATAGGAGAGATTTGAGCAGCCCACATGCCAAAGAGGAGCAGGCATTGTAAGAACTGCAGGTGAAGAAAATAGATTCTCATTAATTAAAAAGAAAAAAAGGTTATCAGTATGCTACAACTATAGTTCTCTTCACATTGGTGCATGTGAGCATCTTGAAGTCCACAATTATCTGGAAGCTTGGGCCTTCCCTGAATTCTGTGAAAGAATGATGACATGTACTTGGCATTTGAGAGGCCCTGTGCTGTTGTGATGTGAAAAGAAGTTGGGGTTTGGCATTGCTGGCATGTGCTCTATAATTCTGGGAAGTTGCTTACCCTCCCTGAGCTCTCATTTTCTCATCGATAAGCTGAGGATAAAAATAATACTTCCGAAGTTATTAAGAAACTCAGTGGAGTTCTGGAAGCAACAGCACTGACCAGCTGTGGGACCTGTGCAATGCTGAAGTATGTGAAGGAGGGAGGTAGTATTTCCAACTAGTCGGACCTACTTACTTCTGTTAATCCCACCTACTTAATTATTCAGAAATATTCATTAATTTGTTGAACAAATACCAAGATCCCCTATGAGTCAGATGCTATGCTGAAAGCAAGGGAGGGTGGTGAGTAAGACAGACATGGTCCTAACCTTGACGAGACTTAAATCTTATGAACAATGAGAATCTTAAGAAGACTTGGAGATCTACAGTTGCAAGGTACCCTCCCACGTTGACTTTATTATGTATTTTCCCCTTTGTACCTTATTTACCTTTGAGTCTGTAGATTACTTCTTTTAAATATTCCATCCAAATTTTTCTTTAATGCATTTCAGACATTTAAATAAAATTGTGGATTTTCATAAAAAGGCAAGGCATGTTGTCAAAACTTTTATATTTAATTTTAGTGCGATACTGCAATGGTAGATAATCCCCAGACAAATGAACCTTATTTAAAACATGGAGAATATTCCTCTATTTTTTCCTTAGAGCTTCCTGTAAAAATCAGGAATGCTAAGCAAACGTTACTTTCATGGGCCTGTACACTGCCAGAGGAAAGAGTCCGAAGGGAAACATAATTTGTAGAAGGAAAAACACCATGGAGATGAAAAAAAAACAAGTATCAAGACACTTAAAAAAAAAAAAAAAAAGGAATGGGTCTCAGCATGCAGAAGAGCTCTGGCTGAAGACCAGAAAACGCCAGGGGTTAGCATAGCCGAAAATACATATAAACATATTTTAGTTTTGAGAAATGGCTCATAGGAGACTTGATGGCTGTGAAAAGCCCCCTTTTATTTCACATAGGAAGGGGACTTAAAATAGCTCATTTATAGCACTGGGAAATCCCATCCCCAAAGGTCTTAGTTCACTTGAGCTCAACTAACAGTTGCAGAGAACCTGCTTTGTGCTAGGCATGGTGCTCTGGATGGACACAGGAAGGGGGAGACAGACCCCAGCCTGCAGAGGCTTCCAGTCTATGCGAAAGCAGGTATCTAAGTAGGAAATTTCTCTACATGGTGATAAGACCTGTGATAAGGGAAGCCTGGGTCGCCATGGATATGGAGCCTGGGGGGCAGGAAAGAGGCATCACAGAAGAATTTCTGGAGCAGGTAATGCCTCAGCTGAGTCCCCAAAGGGTGGGTAGCGAGTGGCTTTATTTGACCGACGTCCTATTTTCATCATGGAACCCTTAAAAAAATGAATGACGACTTCCGTGAGATGATACACTTGATGTTGAAACTTTCACAGTTGAATATTAAAGACAATAGTCATCTCTCTCTTTTGCTGAAGAGCAGAGGCAAAACCATTGAGCGGTGCATTTAGTAATTCACCTGCAAATATGTTGGTGTCGACTTTGCCAACTGCATTTTCTGAACTGTTCTCTTCCAACGACTTTCTGGTAGTTGACAAACTTTCCTCCCTGAAGAATCCTGTCGCTAGAGCTCTTTCTTGTTGCCAAGTAGCCAAAATCATCCTTATGAGGGGAACTGCAGTTTGACTTTCCTCATTGGGTGACCTGTGTCAGGTTCACAACATTCCCACAGGGTTATTTCAGGATAGCTATGAAAATAGATGGTGATTGCATTAACCCTTTCTCAGATGCTATTAGTTACTCAAATCTTATCAAGGGGAACATACTGGTTTGATTCACAAATTATGTTGCTGGTAAGATGAATTCATTGCTTTTCACTTTTAGGAAATCAAATAAGTCACATCTAAGTCAATAATAACATAAACCCATGACCTTTTCCTGGTTTCCCCTTCAGGAAAATACTTTGGTGGCACACAAGAGTTTTGGGAATGGGAAGTGAACATTTCTTGATTCTCTGAAAGTGCATCTGTTCTGAGAAATACCCAAAATTAAAAAAAATTGAATTTCTGAATAAATCTCTTTCACAACATTTAAACAACTTAAGAATTTGGGGATTTTCTTTATAATGCTTTTATAATAGAAGGTTCTCAATTCACACTTCTCCTCTCCATCCTCTTCTGCAAAAAAGGAGGAGGAGGGGGAAGAGAAGGAGGAGGAGAAGGAGGAGGAGGAGGAGGAGGAGGAGGAGGAGAAGGAGAAGCAGGGCAACCAGGAGAAAGGAAAAAGGAAAACAAAAAGAAGCATCCCACATTGCCATAGAGTATAATGAGTTGCCTTTCACCCAGCCATTCAAATTCTTATTCATTTCAAATATCTCAGTATTGGAGTAAAGGTATGGCTTGGGAGGGTTTCAGCCTCGTTGGAATTTCCATCAGTCCCATCTCAAATGAATATATACTGGGGGAAATGAGGTAATAAGTGCACAACCTTAAAAAAAAACAAATAAAAACTTGCAATGCACACATAGCTTCAAAAGGAGAACCCTGTACTACCAGCGCGCCCACCTTTTATGTGTCAGCCAACTCTTGAGAATTCTAGGATACATTTGGGGGATGCAGCTGTGGTCTGTATCTCTGGAGTTTAGAGCAGGTGCAGTGACTTGAATAGTAGACAACTGTTTTCATTCAGCCTGGTAGGATGCTTTAATTTCATGCTTTGCCAGGGTTCCCTTGGCTTCTAAATCCTATTTAGCTGTCACGAATGTGCTTCTGGGTTCCTTTTCTTAATTTTGCTCATTCTGAGAGAGTTGGCACACAACAGAGCTTTGAACATATGAATGCAATTTATAATCCTGCTGTTGTCTTTCAAATCATCAGGGGATGCAGGAGCCAGCTCTTGTTTTCTATCCCCGTAGGATGATAATGGTGAGCAGTGTGTAGGTATGGCTTGGGCATACTGAGGGGAAATCCCATCCGCATTTTTTATTTTATTCTATTGTTTTTAAAGTATTTAAGTGGAGAGAGGCAAAGGGTGAGGGAGAGAGAGAGAGAATCTCAAGTAGACTCTGCACTGAGCATGGAGCCCGAGGCAGGGCTCCATCCTAGGACCTTGAGATCATGACCTCAGCCGAAATCAAGAGCCAGATGCTCAACCTGCTGAGCCACCCAGATGCCCTCCATCCACATCTTTGAGATGTCTTTCTAGCTTGCAAAACTGAGGTCAATGCCATTGCCATTTTGATCTATATGATTGGACTTTTTTTGCTCCATACCCAAAGATAATTTGGAATCACTTTTTCATTATTCCTTACTGAAAAGTCATTTGCCTTTATTTTCATTGGATGTTCTGAACTGAATGTTTGTGTTCTCACTACAATTTATATGTTGAAGCCCTAGAACCCTGAAGTATTGGTATTTGGGAAGGGGGGAGCCTTGGGAAATAAGTAGATATAAAGGAAGTGCTGAGGATGGGGCTCCAGTATGGGATTAATGTCCTTATAAAAAGAGAAAGAGCCCAGAGCTCTCTTTTTCTACCATGTGAAGACATAGCAAGAAAGTCATTATCTGCAAGCCAGGAAGACCAGGGGATGATTTTCTGGCTCCTTGATCTTGGGCTTCTCAGCCTACAGAACTGTGAGAAAATAAATTTCTGTTGTTTAAATAATTGAATCTATAATATTTTGTTATAGAAACCTGAGCAAAACAAGATAGGCTGACATATTATTGCATCTAAAGGTCACTGAAACCTCAAGGATAGAGATTACCTTAACTGTATAAATGGATAGTCTGAGGCTCAGGGAAATTAAGTAACATTCCCACCACAGGATTAAAAACGCTTGGAAAGACCATATTTACCACAAAAGCCAGGACTGAGGCTGGAGTAAGAACCTATCTAGAGCTACAGTGTCCAATATGGTAGCCCCTAGCCACACGGGAAACTAAATTTCAATTTCAATAAAATGTTTA
The DNA here is from genome assembly GCF_018345385.1 of Vulpes lagopus. NCBI lineage: Eukaryota > Metazoa > Chordata > Mammalia > Carnivora > Canidae > Vulpes > Vulpes lagopus. Next base: position 29,200,802 of record NC_054845.1, read on the forward strand.
GTTTTCTAGGTTCAATAGCCACAGGTAGCCTCCAATTGGCTTTGAATTGGACCTTGCTACCAAACTGGGTAACACATTTCTGCCATCATAGAAATTCTATGGGACACTGTGGGGATCATCCTCTTACAAAGTGACTCAAAGTAACTAAAGGTAGACAATGTCCCTGCATTCCCTGACAGACACACGTAGCGCAGGAGGGAAATAACACTCAACACTGGTCACAAGGTATCACTCTTTTCTCCACACATCCTGCAGGGACAAAACACACTCAAAGAGCTCTAAAGGACAAAGGCTTGGGTTTCCATCAGGATCACAAATAATAACTGAATAATGCACATAGTAAAAGTGTTGTGGGGATCCCTGGGTGGCGCAGTGGTTTAGCGCCTGCCTTTGGCCCAGGGCACGATCCTGGAGACCCGGGATCGAATCCCGCGTCGGGCTCCCAGGTGCATGGAGCCTGCTTCTCCCTCTGTCTGTGTCTCTGCCTCTCTCTTTCTCTCTGTGTGACTATCATAAATAAATAAAAATTAAAAAAAAATAAAAGTGTTGTGATCAGAGACAGAAAGTAGAATGGTGGCTGCCGGGAACTAGAGGGAGGGGGGAATGGAGAGTTACTGTCTAACGGAGATAGAGTCTCAGCATTACAAGATGAAAAGAGTTATCAGGAGGAATGGTGGTGACGGTTGCACACCGATGTGAATATGTTTAATGCCACTGGCTGTACCCTCAGATTTTGTGTTATGTGCATTTTAACGCAATAAAACAAAACAAAGAAAAAGATTATACTGTACAAATAACACCATGGTATAAATACTGCAACATTTAAAAAAAAAGATATATGAGGAAAGTCTAATTTCCACTGCAGCCTATCCCCACCTATTGTCTCCCCTCTGGGGAAGATTTAGAGTTTGGGACAATCACAGGATGCATCGTGTGGTCCAAGCCACAATTCAGTGGCAGGGAACGGCGATGAGACCTCGGAAATAACATGACCTTGAGGTGCAGTCTCTCGGCAAGTTTGGGGCAGCAAGTCCATCCCGGGAGCGGATCAACTGCTCCTACACAGTGCTGCCGACCTCCCTCAAAGCAGAGGTGCCCCATGGCAATGAGACATGATGGTGACAATGGGCCGTTGACTCTGCGGGTCTCTCTCTGCCTGGCATTGGAGGTAATACTGGCTCTCAAGTACTCCCAGATCTGGGCCAAATGAGTCTTCAATTAGTTTTATAGTTTTGGGGGAGCACGTTTCAAGAAGAGACTGTTAGATTTCCCAAGAAAAGGCGAGGTCTTAGGTGATTAACCAAAGCTGCATGACTGTTACTCGTACCCTGTTTTTCGATTAGGTCAAACTATTTGCCCTTCCTACCTTGACTGCACCCTGAAATCATCTGGGGAGCTTTACACATAACTGCATGTGTCCTTCTCCAAAGATTCTGATTTAGTTGGCCTGGGGTGTGGCCTGGGTGTTAAAGGAAAACGACAACCAGAGACCTCCCGAAAAGTCCCTGGGTGATTCTAACGTACAGCAAAATTGACAACCGTGGGCCAGGGTGCGGAGGTTGTATCAAATGTATTCATGTGTGGAAGGTTCTTGGAAGATTTCCTGGCACATGGAAGAAACACATCGAATGTTACAGTTTTTATTGTTATCATCTGACCAGAACCAGAACAGACACTGAATGAAAGAACAGTATATCTCGGGGATCCCTGGGTGGCGCAATGGTTTGGCGCCTGCCTTTGGCCCAGGGCGCGATCCTGAAGACCCGGGATCGAATCCCACGTCGGGCTCCTGGTGCGTGGAGCCTGCTTCTCCCTCTGCCTGTGTCTCTGCCTCTCTCTCTCTCTGTGTGACTATCATAAATAAATAAAAATTAAAAAAAAAAAAGAACAGTATATCTCAATACTCCCGTGCCAACCGTAGCCTGGCCAAGGATCCAGCGTAGATCTCTGCTAGAAACAGTTACCCACGCTGGTGACCCGCATTTCTCTTTCTACGTAGGTCGTCTGCACGGGGAAGATGTGACTTCCTCTGCCTATGCCTGCAGAGAGAAGGTTTAGGGACTCTGGTCTCTAAGATGAGAAAGGCAAGTTTGTGAAATTGAGAAGTTTCTTTATTTGTTAACAGGTCAAAAGCTCAGAAGACAATTTAAGGTAAACACCCAGCGAGCCTTAGGAGTACGCTGGGAGGAAGCACACCTGCCACTGGCTCCTCTCCTGTGGGGACATTATTGCTGATTCATTTGCGCTGAGCACCCGCTATTGTAGGGTCACTCTGGACACTCAGTGTATGACATAAAAACACGAGACCTGACCTTCTCAACTAAGGAGCTTCTGATATTCATCTCTAACACGGATAAAATTTTAATGAGAGGAGAATTCATTTTATGCACTTAAATAAAAATCACTGGGCTATTTCTTCGAGAGTCGTGGAAAGTCGACTCAGCTAGCAAGACGGGTCTCCCGCCACTTTGCTACTTGCGGCTGGTAACGGTCCACAGAGGCCCAGTGGGCTTTCTCATCCTCTTTCCTTTTCGGAGAAAGAAGAAACATTCACCTGTAAATAATTAAAAAAAAAAAAAAAAAAACCTTTTCTTTCCAGTTTTTACTATTTTAAAATTTTACATCTTTCTTTCATGAATTGACGCGGCCCAAAGAAACAGTTTCAGGGCAGCCTGGAGAGTGGCTCTCAGCGGCCTGTATCTTAGGACCCAGAACATCCGCGGGCTGGGGCCGACCTGGGGCAGCGGGGCGCCCGGGGGACGGGGACGGGGGACGGGGACGGGGAACGGGACGGGGAACGGGGCGGGGACGGGAACGGGACGGGGACGGGAACGGGGACGGGGACGGGGGACGGGGACGGGGGACGGGGACGGGAACGGGACGGGGACGGGAACGGGACGGGGACGGGAACGGGACGGGGACGGGAACGGGGACGGGGACGGGACGGGGACGGGGGACGGGGACGGGAACGGGACGGGGACGGGGGACGGGGACGGGGAACGGGACGGGGACGGGAACGGGACGGGGACGGGAACGGGACGGGGACGGGGGACGGGGGACGGGGGACGGGGACGGGAACGGGAACGGGAACGGGACGGGGGACGGGGACCGGGACAGGGACCGGGACGGGGCCCTGGGGCGCCTGCCGATTGCTGAGCTGTGGCTTGAGCCGTCACAGGAAGGCCCAGCTGGGAGGTGACGCAGTGGCCCAGCCGCTCCAGAGGGAAAGCACAGTCCTGGCTCCGGCTCCGCAGGAGGCCCGCCCGCCGCCTGGGGCCTCTTTTCAAATACAAACTGGAGCCTGTCGGCGTGGACGCGGTGGCTCCGGGTGTGGACGCGGCGCTCGGGCCTCTCGGTGCCCACAGTTCTGCCGGCGACAACTCGTCCCCGTGAGATCTGTGCAAGGCGACACTTAGAGGGTCGCTTTGTAAACGACCTTTTTTCAACCCAATCATGCCAACAGGTCCCCCCCCCCCTTTTTTTTTTTTGCAAACTGACGTTGCAAAGAGGAAACCGGGTGGAGTCGGGTCTCTATCGCTGGTCAGTAATTCGCTCGCTTATTTGTTCACTTCATTCGTTCAGACAAATCTTCATCGAATGAAAACCTGGCGCCAGGCCAGCACCCGACAGACGCCCCGAGAGAACCTCCAGGGCCACTGCCTGCTTGGGTGGCCTGACCCTGTGACCTGGCGGTCCTGCCTATGGGAAGAGGCCACATTCCCACTTCATTCTGATGAAGTCTGACGTCATCACGTGATGGGCCTCGACCCATGAGATGGGCAAAAGTGAGGCCCATCACCTCCACGTGGGAACTTCAAGAGCTTGCCCTGGGTCAGCCACCTCGATCCGTCTTGCCCCTTGGAGGCCCAACTCTGTCCCTAGCACGGGCCACTCCTTCTTTTTGGGTCCAGGAGTGAAGGTCAGTAGGTGGGAGCTTTCACCTGATAGCCAGGATCGCAGGAGAAGAAAACATTCTTGAGATTTTTTTGAGTCATTTGTCATCCCAGCCTAAGCCAGTACGTCCTGCTGAGGAAATGGGTATTACTTCAGCACTGCTGCCCCCCTACAGCTGGGGTCTGAGTGTCACTTCCCAGTAAGCTGCTCCACCTGCCCCCTGCCCCCCATGCAGAACCCACCGGAGCCTGCATCATCCCCTCAGCCATGTTCTTTTATATTTTGAAATTTTCCTAAGTGAAGCTTGTCTGCTGCACACTTGCATTACTCACACAGAGTCTCTGCTACTCAGCGGGGGGAGCCGGGAATATGGGAGGGGAAGGGGATGCAGAGCTCGCTGGGGGAGTTTGGATGAGCCTGGAGGATGGCTGCGGATCTCCTTCAAGGACTGCATCTGCAGGAACTTCTGCTCGATTCTTGCCCCAGATGTCACGGTCCACAGCTGCTTCCAATCACTGGATGCATGCATTTCCTGTCCAACCCAAAGAATAAAAAAGAAGAGACGCACACCGCCAGAACCCTCATCTCCCTTTCCCCTTCCAAAGCTCTGCACTTACATTTCTGGTTTTAAACGAACACATTCAGAAAGGTAGTGCACTGTTACTTGGGAAAACAAAATACTTTCTTCAAATCATTTTCTTTTTTGAAAAAGAGCTGCTTCTGGAGTCAGAAGTGACTGCTGAGCTGGTGGTGTAATTGTTCTCTGAGCAGCGGGTGTTGGCCTCAGGATTCAAATCTGATGCCTGAGCATGTGCTCTGACCTAGTCCCCTGGGGGAGGGAGGGATTGAGGAGCACTTGGAGGAAAATTAAAAGCCTTTGGCCAATGCTCTCTCTCTGGTTTTAACCTCAGCTTATCCTTTAGCCCATTAATTTGGTGAAAATAGTATTAATGCAATCATTCTACAATTATCCACAGAGCACTTACTATGTACCAAGATGTTTTTAGATCCTGGTTATAATGACTTTTCTGATTCCTCTGTGGCTTTCAAATGAACCTATAAAGCACACTGCCCCTTATTTTATAATGCCGCCTTTGGAATCATATTGAGGATCCTCGAGAATCCAGTTCATCTCTAGATGACCACCATCTGCTTTGAATGGCGCCTCAGGTTGAGTTTTCAAGGAAACGGATTCTGCAACTGAACTTTGCATATCTATGCAAATTTTATTGGGGAGCTTGTTTGGCAAGAACACTTTGCACACGTCAGGAGTATGTTCAGCAGCAACACCTGTGAGAGAGAGAGGGAAGTAGGGCTGGGCAGAGGGAGGAGGTGGCCTTGGAGAAGCAGTGATAGAGATCTGGCCAAGCCCAGTGGAGCTGAGGAGCTGAGGTGGCTCTTTGTTGTTCTACAAAGAGGAGGAGGCTTCTATTCTTTCCTTCTTATTATCTACAGGTTGTTGGATGTGGATGGCTCCTGGGGGAGGGAATGGAACCTTGGGAGTGCCTCCCTTTGATGGAGGGTAATTTTAAAATTCCACTTGGGTCAGAAGCTGTCACTTCCAGTAGCTGGGGGATGATCCCTAAGGGGCCCTGGGCAGCTCACTGAAACAGCCACTGCAGAGAGAATCAAAGCAGGACCACCACCTACCACCGTTTTCCATAAAGGATCTGCCGGAGTCAAACTTGTGAGCTAGTAGACCTTGTCTTTAGCCCCCACTCTCTTAACTCTGGATACTTTCCTGGTATTCTCATTTGATTCACTGAGAAACCAGTCACTGGATAAAAATTTCCTTTAAAAATTATTGGTTTTTTAATTTGCTTGGAGGAGGATACTATAATCTTGGAGGAATGTGTCTGCACTAATGCTTCAAAGAAATAATGTTTATGTCTCAGTAGCACATTTCAGGATAGAAAGCTCATGTTCTCATTATTCTTTCCAGAAATGTCATGTGAGCCAGGCAGGCAGTTTCACAGATGTAGCACTGAGGCAGGAGGAAGGGAAAGGACCTGCCCAGCATGCGTCTACAGCCAGGGCTGCACTCAGGGCTGAGCCCACGCTTGAGCACTTTCACGGCAGCAAGTTGTTCCTAAATTCCAAAGTCAACAGGTGGACAGGCAGGGGGGTCTCAGGCGCAGGATACCTCTTCTGCCTTGAGTCCAACCTTGGTCTTCTTGCTTTGAGGTTGTAATGTTAATGATGTCCAAGGCCATTTTCTAAGTTAGGTGGATTTACTTTCTTCTTCCTTTTATTCTGGGAAGGAATGTCCATGTTTGATTTTTACTAACAATATGAATTTTGGGTCATTAGAAGAGAAAGTGTTCATTGATAGACAGATTGGACTGATGCATCTAGTAAATATTCATTAAGGACTACGTGCCAGGTACCATACTGGAAACTGAATGAAAGGAGGTCTGTTGTTCCTCTTATACATAACGTTTTTCATTCAGTGATTTGTTTTAGAAAAATCATAGAAAAAACTGATAGTATCAAATACTCTTCTAATTAGAAATTATCTGAGGGGCGCCTGTGTGGTTCAGTCTGTAAGTGTCTGCCTTCAGCTCAGGTCATGATCTCAGGGTCCTGGGATGGAGCCCTGCTTTGGGCTCCTTGTCCAGTGGGGAGTCTGCTTCTCCCTCTCCCTATGTCCCTCTGCCCACTGTGTTCTCTCTCTCTAAAATAATAAAATAAAAATAAATAAAATAAAATAAAATACATTACTTGAAAATATATCTCACTGGTTTCAATGTTCTCATCAGAAAGATTTTGGACTAGGGGGTTAAATTGGGTAAATAGAGAAGGAAATGCCTAAACATCTTAAATTCAATTTGCCATGAAATCCAACCTCCTAAAACCTAAAAGGAGCTAAAAATTTTTCCACATGAGTATGTGTTATCTGGAATTTTAGATTACTTTCAATAGAATTTGATATGTGCGTAGAGATCACAAAGGCAGGCAGTTATAGAGAGTGACAGCTGTGGTATACAGAATCGCCAGTTTTCAGTTTCACTATTTTTTTTTAATGTATGATGGGGGATAGACACTATATCCATTCAACAGAAAAACAGAATCAAAATTAAAATCTTAACTCTTCTATGTTCCAATAGATAAAAGTTTGCTCCTTTCTTTAGCATTCAGGATATTGATTTCTACAAGGTTAGCAAATCTTGCCTCATTGAACTAATCCTAGGAACAGACACTTGTAGTAAGTGTTGTTTTGTTTCACAACCTGGCCCTATACATGGAGGGCAAGGAGAGACCAAAGGAAGAGACAGAACACTCCAGATTCGTAGGTGGCAAGGGGACTTAGAAGGCTGGTCTTAAGGTGGCACAGGGTAAGTTAATTCCTGCACCTGCCCAACCAGAATCTTGAAAGTTGATATAGAGGACTTAATTGAGTTCAGTCATGTATTCAATGCAGATGATCTCAGCAATCCCTTGCTCTCTCAAGGCTCTGTCTTTGGAATAGCTTCAGCTATGGGAACTCTGGACAGAGCATACTTTCCAAGATGGGAGGAGTCAGGAGCCTCCAAGAATCCATGGCCTGAGTCCAGCTTGCAGGTCAACCAGTAGTCACATCCTCTTGAAGACCTCCTCCAATAGCAATTGCCTCCCTCGGGAGCTCTGCAGGTAAAAAGGGCTTCCAAGGGGACAGATTACCTCGAGAGCATCCACGTGAACAGATATAAGACATCCAGGTCTATATAGATACAAGGAAATGGGGCATTTTTATTCACTAGATTCAGGGGTGCTCATTAAGAGAAAAGTGGGGTTGGAGCTAATGTCCAGAAGAACTTCATGCTATGAAGAGGGGGTGTGCTGACAGCATGAAGGAGGCAGAAGCTACATGGCAGCAAGTAGAGAAAATGAGTACAGATGCCTCATGCTGATGGCTGAGCTACATGGAAGATGAAAAGAGGGAAGCAACCACTACATGGTGAGGAATTTTGGGAGAAGGAGAGAGGTTTAGAGTGGATTTTTATAAAGTTTTCATGTGTCGTTGTCCTGTAAAATCTACACCAAAGTGCAGTGTGATTTTTCAAGACCTTTGGATGACAGATAGGAATGAACCAATGGCTGTCTCTGCAGCCAGAGACATGCCCACAGGAGGGTCTGGGACTGGTCACATTATGTGCTCACGGAGGAGAAACACCTTACACACAGCAGATTCCCGTTGTCACTTCAGTGCTGGGGAGATGGGTTTTGTAGCCCAACCACATGTCAAGGATTGAGAAGAGTTAGAGCTACTAATCTAGTCCCCACTCCCACCCCCCAGTTTATTGGTGAAAAAAACTGATGGGCAATCATTTAGTTGCTTTGATAGTTGTCCCACAGCTGTCCTACGGCTGATCAATCAGTGCAGAGTTGGAAGAGAACTCAGAACCCTGAAATCCTGATTCTTCTTCAGTTCTTTCTAATTTCCACTGTGCATACACTGGTTTTTAAAAAGTAGAAGGGAAATGAAGAAATAATTTAGCCTGGAAAAAACTGATAAAGCAATTCCTTCTCTATCTTAACTATGAGAAAGGTGACTTATTTATGCAAATATATATTTATGTAATTTTTGATATATATTGGAGTAAATATTATATATAATTTTCTGAGATATTATAAAGTTATTTGCCTGATGAGGAAGTTTTGAAAATTCAAATTATGAAGAATGCTATGCATAGAAAATTGGCAGTTTAGCAAGGCCTGAATTCCTCCTTTATTCTTCTTTTACATCATCTCAGAATGCTTGGCTTTGATGTTCAGAGTTGTCACTGCATATTTATATTGCTGCAAAATGGTATTCGGATCCTTTCATATTCAAACCTTACCAAACAGGGTTAGATTTTATTCCTGAGGATTTAGATACTGACCTAGACAAGCATCTTCACCCTGGAAATGGGATTTTGGCTCATAATTTAACCAGAGTTAGGTTAGTTCTTCCCATTAGAATGTGTTTATTTAGTGGAACAGCTAGCTTGAAATTGATGACAGCATTGCGATGTCACATTTGTCTAATCTTCCACGGTCTATTATATCACTGACTACACAAACTGCACAAGAGTAAACTAAGCTAGTATTTAAAGATTCATTAGGAAATTTTCTTGGAGGAAACTATGTTTTCTGACAGAAGTAATCTCTATGCCTTCAAATTTATTTTGTAGATGAGACTACAGAAAGAGATAGTTTTATTGAATGAGATGCATGACATCACCGCCTCTTTATTCCTCAGATTCAGTTTGTTATTATGTCAAGCTAGGAATGTGGATGGGCGGCTCGGAATGGTGGAAAGCCTCAAGACATTCTTTTCATTGAAATAACAATAATAAGAAGCCCCATTCTTCAGATCCTCTGTCTTCCACTCTTCAATGGGCATGGAATTGGTAAAAATCTGCCTAAGTCACCCCAGCCAGATTTCAAAATCATAGGAAAGAAGAATCTACACATTTCTTTGGCAAATCTTTCCAGATGAAATAGATTGTAGAACCCTTAACCACAGGCATTTTTAAAATCGAATCTGAATCGTTGCTATAGAAAACGTCCCCTTTCCATGAAATTCCCTGAGTAGTCAGAGATCCTAAGAACTTTCTGAAATCTAGAAGTGTCCTCTGGGATCCCTGGGTGGCGCAGCGGTTTGGCGCCTGCCTTTAGCCCAGGGTGCGATCCTGGAGACCCAGGATCGAATCCCACATCGGGCTCCCAGTGCATGGAGCCTGCTTCTCCCTCTGCCTGTGTCTCTGCCTCTCTCTCTCTCTGTGACTATCATAAATAAATAAAAATTAAAAAAAAAATAGAAGTGTCCTCTGTTGTGAGCCATGTTTTGAGTATGTGTCCAAGTCTGAGATATTTACTCAAAACATGAGTGAAATACAGTCTATTAACAAATAAAGGCTTATTAACTAATCAAGGCTTATTAACTTTATTTATAGAAATGCTCATAGTTGTAAGCCTAGCGAATGAATTACTGAACAAATTACTGAGAGAATCACTGAGATGACTGATATTAAATCATTCTTGAGGTGTGGACTATGGACTCACATAGAATTTTAATTCCAAGCTGAAATGCCAGACCATGACCCTTAGTTTTTTTAACTCAGTGGTTTCAAGAAAACAAAGGTACTTTTAAGAAGCACAGGTGTCCTTAGCATTGTTTAGAAGAGAGCCACATTGAAGAAGAACTTTCTTTTTAAAGATTTATTTATTCATTTTAGAAAGAGAGCATGGGTATGCATGTATGTGTGGGGGGGGGGGGGGCGGCGGGAAGAGGCAGAGGGAGCCAGAGACAGAGAATCCTCAAGCAGACTACCCCCTGAGTGCAGAGTCTGCTGCTGGGCATGATAACACAATCCTGAGATCATGACCGGAGCCCAAATCAAGTTAGCCGCTCTACCAGTTGAGCCACCCAGACGCCCAAGAAGAAGAAATTATGAGATAAATGTTTTCTTGATCAGCAGAACACTTTTTTGTTACCTACTCATTTCATCTCGGTCTCCTTTTTATCTGCACCAAAGTTTCCATTTAAGTAGAGCCCTCAGATGGGTTGGGTCCATTATCACCCACAGCTTCGGGGTTGGCCTTGATTGGTTGAAGCACAGAGCACTTCCCCTCCCCAAAGTGGTTGACATCCCGGTGGGTGAGTAAGTGAAAGTCCAATTGCTGTTGAGCCTAGGCCTTTCTTTTTTAATATTTATCTTTTCATGGTTGAAGGAGAATGAATCCTTCTTCATTCCCTTGCTTTCCCATCATCCTCTTTCGCTTGCGAAATAATGAGTCCTGACTGACATGTGGGCAGAGGTTTTTTTTTTTTTTTCCCCAGTAAAATTAATTTCTCTTGAAACTGAGCTATAATGATAGGAGAGATGCTTGAAAATCTGGACACATTCTGAGATGCATTCTTGGAATTTTCCATAGAAAATTAAAACCTGATCCACAGTGACACATTCAGCAAGTATTTGCTTAGTGCAACCTCTTCTGAATTGGTGAGATAGATCTGAAGTGCTTTAAATCTAGGATTCTCTGATGAGCTTTGGGTCGTTTAACATGGTAAAAGGATGCTGGATGAATGTTTGGAAATTAATCACATGAGCTACTGGAGGAGCTCACAGGGCAGGTCTCCAGAAAACTTTACTTCCAAAATCTTTGAGGCCAAAGGGCTCTTGATCCTAGGAAGTAAGTAGTTCACTGAATTTCTTGGAATTTCAGAATTTAGCCATTTGATTAGATTAGCATAAGCTAAATTTTTGTATTCTACTTCAATCTCATCTAAAATGTTCTGTAAGTTGACAATGGTGACTAATGATACGAACATGATGAAATCTCACCATTTTGGTTTCTTCCCTACACACAACGGGATGAACAAGATTTGTAGAGTTAGTATATAGACAGTACACACCCACTGGCTGAGTGACACAGTAGAAGCTATGCATACAAATCTCCTTTGAAGATTTTACTTATTTATTCATGAGAGACACAGAGAGAGAGGCAGAGACACAGGCAGAGGGAGAAGCAGGCTCCCTGCAGAGCCCGATGTGGAACTCGATCCTGGGACTCCAGGATCACTTCCTGAGACCAAGGCAGATGCTTAACCGCTGAGCTACCCAGGTGTCCCACAAATCTCCTTTGATTACTAAAATGTCCTTCTTTTTACTGCCTAGTCATACATGCAGCTAATTAGAGTTGCTTATATTTAAAAATCTCAGTGGATTTCATTTTTATTCACTCTCAGTGGTACCTTGGTTCTAACCTGTCATAGAAAATTCGTAGAGCTATTCCTCAGCCCTCTCTATCACCAAGATATGGTTGACTTTATCAACTCTTAACATGTATGCTTTGTAACTGGTCTAAAAAAATTTCACTAATTTGCCTCAACCTCTAAGTGTAAGCAAGCATTCCTTTCCTTTAATGTAGGACTCTAAAAGACTTGTACCAATGATCCAAAATCTGTTTCCAAATTTGAAAACACTTTTGAGTTTTTCTTTTGGAATTGCCATCCTAAAATACTTGAAATAGTGTAAATTTTTACTTTTTGAGGATGGATTAGACTTTTAGAAATTTATGCGGGCTTGGTTCTAGATTCTGAGCTGAATCTAGAGCCAGATCAAGCTGGCTAGTCTTTTTGGACAAAAAGGAGGTAATAGTATAAAGAAATGGGTTAGCTCTGTGTGTATGTGTGTGTGTGTGTGTGCATGTGCTCATGGGCAAGGACATGGATGTGCACATCCATGCCCAAAGGCAGTTTAAAAAGTTGAGTGTTGGGACGCCTGGGTGGCTCAGTGGTTGAGTGTCTGCCTTCGGCTCAGGCTGTGACCCCGGGATCCAAGACTAAGTCCCATGTCAGGCTCCCTGCACTGAGCCTGCTTCTCCTGCCTGTGTCTCTGCCTCTCTCTCTGTGTCTCTCATGAATATGTAAATGCAATCTTAAAAAAAAAAGTTGAGCGCTCTCAGTTGAGGCAACATTACCTCTGTGAGCACACATATTCCCAAGTTTGAAGAGGACAAAGTTCATTTTTATTTGTTAAATTCCTTATAGTTAAAAAAATTTTATCATTACATAAGTATATTCTGTATGTAAGAAAAGGTGATTGATTAGATTTTTTACTTTTCTTGCTTTTATTATCTTTACTGCCTCTGCATCTAACTTACGGCCTTGCGGGCAGGCACATGGGTGCATGTGTAAATCTTTGTGTAGGCTCTGCTGTAGCAGAATGTGGAAACAGTTGGTCACCGAGTTTCCTTGATAATTGTTTTTTTTTAAATTTTTAAAAGGTTTTGTTTATTTATTCATTAGAGACACACACAGAGAGAGGCAGAGACACAGGCAGAGGGAGAAGCAGGCTTCCTTTTTTGTTAAAATGGGGATTTGTATATCTCACATAGAGGATCTATGAGGATTGCTTGAATAATGCAAATAAACCACAGGGCCCTTGAAGCATAGTTGGTACTTACTAAACTTTAATTTCCATCCTCTTCCTTATGCTTCTCATTTCTCTGGCTCTTATATAACCTATTTCTGCTGTATCTAGGAAGCTACCAAAAAAAGCATGTAGCAATCTATAGCCTACAGAATTTAAAACTCATAGCATTGTTTCTGTTAATGAAGAAGAAAACAAAAACCTCAGGGAAATATTCCTCACCTGGGAAGAGGGTTTAAGTGAGTTGACTAAGCTGCTCAAGACTTGTGAGAAAGTAGAGGTAAGAGGAACTTACCAAGGATGGGAGTGAAAATTGATATTAAGGCAAGCATGTGATGTGATGAGCACTGGGTATTATATGCAACTCATGAATATTAAAAACTACATCTGAAACTGATGATGCACTGTATGTTGGTGAATTGAATTTAAATTAAAAAAAAAAAGAAAATTGATATCATCACTTTGGGAAGTATTTCAGAATTAACTTTTTTTTTTTTTATGAGGACATTGCTTTCCTCAATGTCAAGATTTTCAACTTTAGAACTTTAGATAGTTTTTTTAAAATACAAGTAGAGAGATATAAAAGCTTTAGAGGATAAATTTCTACTAATTAACAGTTTCAAATGGGCAGAAAATGTAGATTTTCCTTGTACAGAAATGTTAATTCTGTAGTGTCATTTTTTATAGATACAGAGTTTTACATTGGGAAATAGATGTCTTCTAATTGAACAGTTTCCCAAAGTATACAGACACAAACTGAAGTTTTTTTTTTTAATTTTTATTTTGTAAAAAGATTTTATTTATTTATTCATGAGAGACACAGACAGAGGCAGAGACACAGGCAGAGGGAGGAGCAGGCTCCATGCAGGGAGCCCGATCCAGGGAACAGGATCACTCCCTGGGCCAAAGGCAGATGCTTAACCGCTGAGCCACCCAGGTGTCCCTCAAGTTTTTTTTTTTTTTTAATATTTTTATTTATTTATTTGAGACATGAAGAGAGAGAATGAATGAGCAGTGGGAGGGACAAAGGGAGAGGGAGAAGGAGACTCCCCACTGAGCAGGAAGCCCAATTCGGGCCTTAATTCCAGGACCCCAGGATCATGGCCTGAGCCAAAGGCAGCTGCTTAACCAACTAAGCCCCCCAGGTACCCAACAAGCTTAAGTTTTATCCACTAATCTTGACTTCAAACTTCACAGTCTTCATATAAGAACACAGTAGAAAGCACAGTCTATCTTTCATACTCTGATCGTCAAAATCTGCTTAATTATTTTTGTTTGCTGTTCAAGGTCAGGAAATATCCTTAGAAGGACTTCTCTCATCTGGTTGGTTTCTGCAGTGGCTCTTAGTGCTGGCGTGGTGGTTCTGCTGGATACTGAGAAGGTTCTGTTGGTGTAGGAAGTAGAGTTTCTGGGAAAACCATGAATTGGAGATGCTCCCTGATTCTTTGCTGGAGGCTGGAGATGGATGTGAAAGCATGGGTTGAACATGCCCTTGTTTGGCAGGGCACTGAGGAGTGGCTGGCTGCATATGCCTGGAGAAGGCTTTCAGAGAAATTCTTCTACGCCATGTTATGGCTTTATCTTTTAATGGCCAGAAAACATGAGGAATATGCCAACCTTATTAGTTACTGGGTAAATGCAAATAACATCACAATTTTATAACATCAGGTTCACAAAAATGAAAACATCTGATGAGGAAGAACAGGAACTCATGGAAAGCTGGCAAGAACATAAATTGCTAAAATTGCTTTTGGAAACAATTTAGCATTGCTCTGTAAAAATAAAAATGCACATGATTTTTCAGCCAGAATTTGATCTTTCAGGTCTATACCCAAGAAACTCTTGTGGATGTACACTTCTGGATACACACATAATGATTTACATACAGAATTATTCCAAACACCTAAAAACTGGAAACATGCCAAACATTCCTCAACATTAGGGTGTATAAATAACTCCTATATTTAGACAGTGAAATATTCTATAGCAATGGAAATGAATAAACCATGACTAAGTATACCAATGTAGTTGTGTTTAAAATACATAATAATCGGGGGCACCTGCGTGGCTCAGTGGCTTAGCGTCTGCCTTCGGTTCAGGTTGTGATCCTGGGGTCCTGGGAAAGAGTCCCACATCGGGCTCCCTGCAGGGAGGCTGCTTGCCCCTCTGGCTGCATCTCTGCCTCTTTCTCTATGTGTCTCATGAATAAATAAATAAAATCTTAAAAAAAAACCCCAAACCCCATAATAATTGAAAAGCAAGGTAGGGAGTCAGTTTATATGAAGTTCAAAAATATAAAAACTTTGTCAACATATTGTTTTAGGAGAATGGTAAATGATAAATGAAAAACAACGTATGATAAGGACAAAATTCAGAATAGATGGAGAGGTAGAGAGGTATGAGAAACACCGGTGGCTACAAGATATTGTTTTTTTTTTTTTCTTGAACCTTCATGGTACCTGTACATCTTAGGTGTAAGATAATATACATAATATGTTATATAATAAATAATTATGTGAAAATATATATTATCAAAATTATATTATTACAAATGATGATGAGGTTATCCTCACTGTAAATTCTTATGTAACAGGAACTTGAAACTCTGTTTGAAGCAATACAAAGTGTAGTTGACAAAGAGGAGAGGGGTTCCCACTATTGCCATCACAGCATTGCATTATAACCTGAACAAATCCTCCTGGCCCTCCAAGCAGTCAGGATCTTTAAATAGTCATTTTACTCTTTGCCTTTATTGAGATGTAACTGATATATAACATTGTGTAGGCCTACGGAGTGCAACGTATTGATCAATACATTTAAGTATCACAAAGTGATTACTACCGTAGCCTTAGCTAACACCTCCATCCAGTCACATACTTGCCATTTCTTTTTTTTGTGGTTGAGAACATGTAAGGTCTACTCTCTTAGCAATGTTCAAGTGGATGATACAGTATTATTAGCTATAATCCCAGAACTTGTTAATTTTATAACTGGAAGTTTGTCTCCATGACACCAGCATCTCCCCATTCCCCTGAACCCCCCACCCTTGACAAGCACCCCTACTACTGTCTGTTTCTCCAGGTTTGATTTTTAGTTTTTAAAATTTTTAATTATCATTTTAAAATATTTTAGTTCCAGTGTAATTAGTACACAGTGTTAGTTTTGGGTGTATAATACAGTGACTCAACAATTCTGTGCATTACTCAGTGCTCATCATGAAAAGTGTACTCTTAATCCTCTTCACCCATCCCCCCACGACCTCCCCTCTGATAACTACCAGTTTGTTTTCCATAGTTAAGAGTTTTTTTGTTTGTCTCTTTTTTTCTTGTTCATTTGTTTTGTTTCTTAAATTATCAGTGAAATTGTATGGTATTTGTCTTTCTCTGACTTACTTCACTTAGCATTATACTCTCTAGATCTATCCAGTTGTCACAAATGGCCAGATTTCATTCTTTTTTTACGGCCGAGTAGTATTCCATTATATGTATACACCACATCTTCTTTATCCATTCATCAGTTGATGGACACTTGGTCTGTTTCCATACTCTGGCTACTGTCGATAGCACTGCTATAAACATTGGGGTGCATGCAATCCTTTGAATTTGTATTTTTGTATTCTTTGGGTAAAAACCTAAGAAGTACAACTGCTGGATTATAGAGTAGCTCTATTTTTGACTTTTGGGGGATAATCCATGCTGTTTTCCAGAGTGGCTGCCCCAGTTTGCATTACAGCCAACAATGCAAAAGTCTTCCCTTTTCTCCACATCCTCACCAACACCTGCTGTTTCTTGTATTGATTCTTATAGGTGTGAGGTTAATACCTATAAGAAAATGATTTGCATTTCCCTGATGATCAGTGATGTTGAGTATCTTTTCATGCTGTTGGCCATCTGTATGTCTTCTTTGGAGAAATGTCTGTTCATGTCTTCTGCCCATTTTTAAATTGGATTATATGTGTTTTTTGGGGATTGAATTGTAGAAGTTGTTTATATATTTTGGATAGTAACCTTTATCAGATATGTCATTTGCAAATATCTTCTCCCATTCAAGAGGTTGTCTTTTAGCTTTGTTGATATTTCCTTTGCCTTGAAGAAGCTTTTTATTCCAATGTAGTCTCAATAATTTATTTTTGCTTTCATTTTCCTTGCCTCAGGAGTCCTATCTAGAAAAATGTTGCTACAGGTGATGTCAAAGATGTTACTGCCTGTGTTCTCTTCTAAGGTTTTTATGGTTTCAGGTCTCACATGTAGGTCTTTCATCCATTCTTTTTTTTTTTTTTTTTAAGATTTTATTTATTTATTCATGAGAGACACAAAGAGAGAGGCAAGGACACAGGCAGAGGGAGAAGCAGGCCCCCTGCCAGAACCTGATGTGGGACTCGATCCTGGGACTCCAGGACCATGCCTTGGGCCAAAGGCAGACACCCAACCACTGAGTCACCCCGGTATCCCTCTTTTATCCATTCTGAGTTTATTTTTGTATATGATATAAGAAAGTGGGCCAGTTTCATTCTTTGGCCTGTAGCTGTCCAGGTTTCCCAGCACCATTTGTCGAAGAGACTGTCATTTTCCCATTGCATAATTTTGCCTCTTTTGTCAAAGATTAATTGACCTTTTAATTGTGGGTTTCTTTCTGGGCTCTCTATTCTGTTCTACTGATCTATGTGTCTGTTTTTGTGCCAGAACCATACTATTTTGATTACTACAGCTTTGTAGTATATCTTGAAATCTAGGATTGTGGTAACTCCAGTTTTGTTCTTCTTTTTCAAGATCACTTTGACTATTTGGGGTCTTTTGTGGTTCCATACAAATTTTAGGATTATTTGTTTTAATTCTGTAAGAAAAAATGCTGTTAATGGGATGCCTGTGTGGCTCAGTTGGTTAGGTGTCTGACTTCGACTTAGGTCATGGTCTCGGGGTCCTGGGATCGAGCCCTGCATTGGGCTCTCCACTCAGCAGGGAGTCTGAGTTCTCTCTCTCCCTCTGCCCCTCCTCCTGCTCTTTTTTTCTCTCTCTCAAATAAGTAAATAAAATCTGTTTAGAAATGCTATTGATATTTTGTAGAGATTGCATTAGATATATGGATTGCTTTGGGTAGTATGGACATTTTAACAATATTTGTTCTTTCGGTGCATGAGCAGAGAATATCTTTCCATTTGTTTAATTTTTAATTTCTTTCATCAACAGATTAGTTTTCAGAGTATAGGTCTTTTCTCTCCATTAAGTTTGTTTCTAGGTATTTTATTATTTTTGGTGCAATTGTAAATGGGACTATTTTCTTATTTTCTATTTCTGGTGCTTCATTATCAGTGTATAGAAATACAACAGATTTGTATATATTGATTTCAGATCAAGCAACCTTACTGAATTCATGCATTGTCATGGTATCATGACGTCTGCAAATAGTGAACATTTTACTTTTTCCTTACTGACTTAGATGTCTTTTATTTCTTTTTGTTGTCTGATTGGTGTGGCAGCTGGGACTTCAAGTACTATGTTGAGTAAAAGTGGTGAGAATGGACAGTCTTGTCTTGTTCATGATCTAAGGAAAAATCCTCAGTTTTTCACCATCTAGTATGATGTTAGCTGTCAGTTTTCCATATACTGTCTTTATTATGCTGAGGTATGTTCCCTTTAATCCTCCTTTGTTGAGGGTTTTCATCACAAATGGATGTTGTACTTGTCAAATGCTTTTTCTGCATCCATTAAAATCATCATATGGCTTTTATCCTTTCTCTTGTTGATGTGGATGATGTTGTATAATGTTGATAGACTTGTAAATATTGAATGACCCTTGCATCCCAGGAATAAGTCCCACTTGATTGTGGTGAATGATTTTTTAAAATGTGTTGTTGATTTGGTTTGCTAATATTTTGTTGAGGATTTTCACATCTGTGTCCATTAGAGATACTGGCCTGTAGCTCTGTCTATGTTTGTAGTGCCTTTATCTGTTTTTACTATCAGGGTTATCTGGGCTCAGAGTGAATTTGGAAGCTTTCCTTCCTTTTCTATATTTGGAGTAGTTTGAGAAAAATAGGTATTAAATCTTTAAAAAAAATTATTTTTTAGAGAGAGTGTGTACATGAACAGTGGGGTCAGGGACAGAGGGAGAGAGAAAATCTCAAGCAGATTACAAATTGAGTGTGGAGCCAGAAACGGGGCTCAATCTAATGACTGTGAGATCATGACCTGAGCCAAAGTTGGATGCTTACCCAACTGAACCCCCCAAATGCCCCTTAACTCTTTTATTTTTTTTCCCCTTAACTCTTTTAAATGTTCATTAGAATTCACCTGTGAAGCTGTTGGTTCCTGGATTTTTGTTTGTTGGGAGGTTTTTTTTTTTTTTTTAATTTTTATTACTGATTCAATTTCATTCCTGGTCATCAATCTGTTCAAATTTCCTATTTCTTCCTGATTCCATTTTGGAAGATGATATATTTTTAGTAATTTATCCATTTCTTCTAGGTTGTCCAATTTGTTGGCATATCATTTTTCATAATATTCTCTTACAATCTGTTGTATTTTGTGGTGTCAATTGTTATTTCTCCTCTTTCGTTTCTGATTTTTTTTTTTTCTTTTTGGGTCCTCTCTCTTTTTTCTTTCTGATAAGTCTGGCTAAAGTTTTACCAATTGTGTTGATCTTATCAAAGGACCAGCTCCTGGTTTCATTGATCTGTTTTATTTTGTTGTTGTTGTTTCTATTTCCTTTATTCTGCTCTAATTATTATTTCATTCTTTCTACTGGTTTTGCATTTTTGTTCTTTTTATAGCTCCTTCAGATGTAAGATTGGGTTGTTTATTTGAAGTTTTCCTTGCTTCGTGAGGTAGGACTGTATTAATATAAACTTCTCTCTTAGAACAGCTTTTGCTGCATCCCAAAGATTTTGGACCAATGTGTTTTCATTTTCATCTGTCTTCCTGTATGTTTCTTTGATTTTTGGCTGACTCATTCATTGCTTAGTAGCATGTTACTTAACCTCCATGTATTTGTGCTCTTCAGATTTTTCCTTGTGGTAGATTTCTAGTTTCATAGTGTTGTGGTCAGAAAAGATACATGGTAGGGATCCCTGGGTGGTGCAGCGGTTTGGCGCCTGCCTTTGGCCCAGGGCATGATCCTGGAGACCCGGGATCGAATCCCGCGTCGGGCTCCCGGTGCATGGAGCCTGCTTCTCCCTCTGCCTGTGTCTCTGCCTCTCTCTCTATCTCTCTGTGACTATCATAAATAAATAAAAAATATTAAAAAAAAAAAAGAAAAGATACATGGTATAACTTCAGTCTTTGTGAATTTGTTGAGACGTGTTTTGTGGCCTAACACGTGATTTATTCTGGAGAATATTTCATATGCACTTGAAAAGAATGTGTATTATGCTGTTTTATGATGCAATGTTCTGAATATGTCTGTTAGATACCTCTGGTCCAATGTGTCATTCAAAGAACTTTTTCTCTGATTTTTCTGTTTTGGATGATCTCTCCATTAATGTAAGTGACCTATTAAAGTCTTCTGCTAATGTTGTATTACTATCTTTATTTCCTTTACATTTGTTAATAGCTGCTTTATGTAATTGGGTGCTCCCATGTTGATGCAAATATTGTCAAATATTGACAGTTATTATATCTTCTTGCTGGATTGTGGTTAACTCCATTTACTTTCAAAGTAATTATTGATAAGTATGTACTTATTGACATTTTTTACTTGTTTTACGGTTGTTGTGTAGTTTTTCTCTGTTCTTCTCTTGTTCTCTCCTCTGATGATTTGCTGGTTTTCTTTAGTGATATACTTGGATTTCCTTTCTGTTTATTTTTTGCATTATCTTTTAGCAGTTTTTGATTTGTGGTTACCATTAGGTTTGTATATAACATTCTATGCATACAGTAGTCTATATTAAGTTGATGGTTGCTTAAGTTTAAACCCATTCTTTTAAAAGCACTAAATTTTTACTCTCACCACTCAATGTTTAGGATATATGGTATCATACTTTACGTATTTTATTCTGTGAATCCCTTGACTGACTTTTATAGATATACTTTATTTTACTGCTTCTGTACTTCCTGCTTTTCTTACTCCTTCTTATTGTCTTTGCCCACTCAAAGTGTCCTCTTTAACATTTCTTGTAATGCTGGTTTAGTCATGATGAATTCCTTTAACTTTGTTTGTCTGGGAAACTCTATCTGTCCTTTTACACTGAATGATAACTTTGCTGGATAGATTTTTCTTGGTTGCATTTTTTTTTAAATTTCAGCACTTTGAATATATTATGCTATTCTCTTCTGGTTTCCACAATTTCTGCTAAAAAAAAAAATCAGTTGAGAGCCCTCATGGGATCTCCCTTGTATGAACTATTTTATCTTCTCTTGGTGCTTTAAAATTTTCTCTTTATTACTACTTTTTACCTTCTTAATTACTACTTGTCTTGATGTGGACTTCCTTAGGTTGATTTTGTTGAAGGCTCTCATGCCTCCTGGATCTGGATTTCTTTTCCTTCCTTAGATCCAGGAAGTTTTCAGCTATTATTTCTAGGAAAACTCTTGCTGAGGCCAGCCAAGTTGGATTGGATAGGGTGGATCCACAGAAGTTCATGGGTTTGGGGCATGCTGTTAGCAAGGTAGGTGGAGAGTGTTGTCACTGTGTTGGTTGCCCCAGTTGTCCTTGTATCTAGGCTGGCAAGTGGGGTAGGGAAATAGTACCTGCCAGTTCCTTTGTTCTTGGAGAAGTCTTGCAAAGATCCCTGCCCCTCCAGCATAGGTTCTCAGATTATTAAATAAATCTCCTTCCCATATACCCCCAGTGCTTCTCAAACTACTGCTTCTGTGGTATATCTCAGTGGGGCCATTTGTTATGCTGTCTCTTGAAAGACATAGATTCAGTTTCCTATCACCCTCCAGCTCTCCCAGAGCTGAGCTTGCTGATTTTTAAAGTTTTAGGCATCAAGCTCCACTGATTGTAAAAACTTATGAAACCAGGCTCTTCTGGATCTCAAAGCCAAATGTTATGCGGATTCATCTCTTCAGTGCAGGTCCCTCCAGTGCCTGGCTTGGGGTCTGCTCCTCTTCCTTCTCCATGCCCACAGCATCCCTCTCTCCCATAGGCAGTTCTGCAGGTCCATTGTATCTAGACCACATCTCTGCCCTTCCTACCCTCTTCAATGTGGCTTCTTTCTACATTTAGCTGTGGAGTCTGTCTGCCAGGCTTCAGGTTGTTTTCTGGCTTATTTACACTGTGGTGGGTGCTAATCTAGTTGTATACATGGGGTAAGGAGAGCTCAGGATCCTCCTACCCTGTCATCTTCCCCAGAAGTCTGAGTTTGTCTTTTCAGATTCCACACATAACTGATATCATACTTTATTTGGTTCTTTTTTTCTGTCTGACTTATTTCACTTAGCATATACAGTCATTTTTTTTTTTAAAGAACAAATTCTAGTAGCCAAAAGTTATTAAAATAGGGTTGAAATGTTTTATTTGGGATTCTCAAAAAGGTTAAAGGAAACCCAGATTGTAACTAAGGGAAATATTCTCCTTTTCTACCTTCTCCATTGTCTCACAGCCTGTGACAGATAACTGGCCAACTGCGCCTCCTCTCCACAAGTTCCCCTAACAGATCAGATCCTGCCTTTATATTAATGATAGTCTCTATTTTTAAAAAATATTTTATTTATTTATTCATGAGAGACATACAGAGAGAGGCAGAGACACAGGCAGAGGGAGAAGCAGGCTCCACACAGGAAGTCCAACGTGGGACTCAATCCCAGGTCACCAGGATCATGCCGGGGGCCAAAGGCGGCACCAAACTGACTAGCCACCTGGGCTGCCCGATAATCTCTCTTTCTTTTCTCTCATTGAAGAATAGACTAGCTACGTAAAATGTATTGAGTATATTTTCCTTTTTTTCTACTTGCTGGTATGGTTTGTGTAAGATTGAAATTTTTTCTTCCTTTTTGAAAATTCTTCTCCAAAACCTAGACTTATGCATTCTGGGAGTTGGTTTCTGATGACCAATCCAATTTATATGTTTCTGGTTTCTTTGGGGTTTCTATTTTGCCTTAAGTCATTTTTGTTAATTAGTATTTAAAATTTTTAATTTTTATTTATGATGTGTAGAATAATGAACTGTAGCTTTTCCTAGTAATCTCATTATTTCAAAATTATTTATTGGGTATGAGTTTTGACCCATTTTTCATTCCAGTATTGTTTCTTTATACCTCTTTTCCTCAGAGGTTTTTCTATATTATATCTTTCCCGAAAAAACCTAGTTTAGGGCACCCCCGGTGGCTCATCGGTTTAGCGCCGCCTTCAGCCCAGGGTGAGATCCTGGAGACCCCGATGGAGTCCCACATCAGGCTCCCCATAGGTAGCCTGCTTCTCCCTCTGCCTGTGTCTCTGCCTCTCTCTCTGTGTCTCTCATGAATAAATAAATAAAATCTTTAAAAAAAAAACCTAGTTTAAAAAATACTCTTCTTTTAAAAATAGTTCATGTCTTTCTTCTATTGTATTTATCTCTTCTATTTTATTTGTAACTACTTTGCTTATTTTTCTATTTTCTTGATTCAAATGTCTAGATCAATGATTTTCAAAACTTGAAAAGATCTATCTATATATATATATGGAAGACAAAAGGCTCTGCATTCTGTTTTTAACTTTAGAAATGATCAGAGGCACTTTTATCTAATTCAAACTTGTTATAAATAGTTGTAGCAGGAGACAGGAAATATCAGGCAATATTTCAGAATACTAGAGGTTGTACTGGATTTTTATGATGGATCAGAAATAAAAACTTCAGTCTAAGATGAAAAAAAGAGAAAAAATATCTTTTTGTCCTCTCAGTTCTGTTATATCTGAAGTGATAAATATAGGTATTACTAATGAATTATCACGTTTTATGACTTCCCACAATTATTCAAATATGTTTCAAATATACTCGAACATAAACATTTTTATTTCCCTTGGATAAAGACAGGCTCTGCAATAAAACAATTTAACAACAAGAGAATTTTTATTTCTCCAAGTCGAATGGCAATGAAGAAGGAAATGTGAGCTTCAACAAGAGAAGAACAAAAGACCCAACAGAGGAGTCTATTCCATCTTAAAAACCCCAGGGATAATCAGCGTGGATGCTACTTGGGAACTCGGCCTTGTTGGTCAGCTAGCCCTGCAGCTGTTTGTTTAAGTTCCCGGGTCATGAATTCAGCTTCCCTTATGTAACAGTGTAAGACAACTAACAGCCCATCTAAATAAACACAGGATTTTCTTATGTCATTTATTTTAATTTCTATACACAAGGTAGCCTTTCTTAAACTGTTTGGTCAGATTTCTGGGTTTTGTTCATGACATGAAAAAGGAATTTAGAAAATTCACATTTCAGGAATGCTGCTTGTTAAGAGCTTTAAGAAGTCGGTTTTACCACTGATATCTTTGAAAAATGACCCCTTGCAGAATGTGTCAGCTCTCACCCTGAGGCAATGAATACCAGCGGCTCTGGCAGTGGGTGGCCACAGGGAATAGCAGGTAAGACAGAGGAGGAATGGGCTTCTCAGGGTCTTAAGTGTGTCTCAGCACACAGGGCACCTGACCGGCAGCATGGAGGGCAGCTCTGGCAACTTGGGGACAAAGGAAGACAGCTTTCTTGGCATGGACACCCTTGATGATAAGCCTGGAAAATACAAGAACAGACAAATCAGAGGGAACTGAATAGGGAGAAGGAAAATGGCAGGTGTCATATTACAACCAAAGATGCCTATTCATGAGCACTCCCTGGGGATTTTGTAAAATAATTGAGAGGGACTAGGACTCCGTTGCTTGTTGGGTTTATTGTGTCATGGGGAAACATAGGCAACATATTTCGAAGGCCCTGATGCCTAGAGTTGGAGTAGGAGAATATGGGTTAAGTAGAAGCAACAATAATAATAACTAGAATATCCAGCTTCTAAAGCTTTGCCTTATGTCACTTAATTTGATTGGAATCTCTCAGTAATTGAACACATGAGGAAGGGAAAAATTTTAACATTGCTACTACAGATCGTGAAGCATATAAAGGTTATTTGACTTGCTTGGGGTCACATATTAAAATGCAGTAGCAACGTTTGAACC
Source organism: Vulpes lagopus (assembly GCF_018345385.1). NCBI lineage: Eukaryota > Metazoa > Chordata > Mammalia > Carnivora > Canidae > Vulpes > Vulpes lagopus. The sequence continues at coordinate 29,225,677 of NC_054845.1, forward strand.
TGAGGATTTCTGCCTTTGGAAGCCAGGGCCATCTCTGCTTCTGTAAGTAGTGCTGGTTTGGGACCAGGAAGGAAGCAGGAGTCCAGAAATTTTTGGTGCTGCTCATAGCAACCTCAAGGGGAATGTTTGAGTGTAGGCTCAACGTAGGATACCGTGAGACTAGCCTTTCCGGAAAGAGGTTCAGCAGTAAAACTGTCCATGACAAAAGAAGGAGGAGGTGGTTGCCCCAGGAAGCCTGGGAAAGAAAGTATGAGCAGCAATCGGAGCTGTAAGCCCAGCCTGTAAGGACAAGGTGCATATGATGCACTGTGATACTTGCATGTGAAAGACAAGTGGAACTAGGGCTTTCTGTTCCCCTAAAAGTTGAGGTTTCCTTTGCTTTGCGTTTGTCACCATCCCACCTTTGTGCATTTGGTTTTCTTGGTATTTTGCATATTTAGAGCTTTTAAATCTTTATCCATTCATCAGTCAATGGACATTTGGGCTCTTTCCATAATTCAGCCATTGTAGATAATGCTGCTATAAACATTAGGGTCTTACAGACCTTTTCAGGCTTTCCTGAAACCTAGAGTGAGATCAAGTGTCCCAACACTGTGGTTCTTTATGTTCACAACTGTCTGGAAACCAATATTTACAGAGCCATGTGATCAGTGGTTGGAGCACAAACTTTCTTCTCAGAAATGAAGATGAACCTGACTCATGGTGAATTCTTCTCCTTCCCAAAGAAGCTGCCAGCATCAGGGGAGAAAAAAGTGGGGAGCAAAAGGGAAAGGAACTATCCAAACACCTATGATGAGCTCAGCACTGTGATAGGTGCTTTATGTGTTTTCATTTACTGGTCTTCTTAGAAATCCTATGATTTACACATTGTTATTCACATTTTATAAATGAGGACAGTCAGTCTCAGAGATACCAACTGACTTCCTATCAGTTTTCCAGCATGAAATAGAACTAGAATTCAAGATCATCCTGAGTTACTCTAAATCCCAAAAACTGAATGCCCTAGAAGCACCACCAGGACCAGACTCCAGTGGCTGCTGCTAGACAACTCCTGACCCCTCCTTACTAGGGGAATAAGTCTCTTAAAAAACGGTGGAAGCAGTGAGAGGGCTTGATTTCATCAGGTGACTGGGTGGGGGAAGAAGAAAATCAGCAATGAGGCACAAATAACATCTTCAGTCCCCAAGTCAGCTTGCATTTCCTGCTTCTCTTTTCTGGGGTCAGTCTGATAACCAAGAGAGAGTGCTGAGAGATGGACACAGGGTACACTAGTCAGAGAGCAGAGGATTTCTGGATGTTTCCTGGAGAACTTATCTAAAGCTAGTTTGACTAAGAAGATCTATTTTTTTTTAAGATTTTTTTAATTTTTTTTTTTTTTTTATTCATGAGAGACACAGAGAGAGACGGAGAGGCAGAGGGAGAAGCAGGCTCCCTGCGGGGACGCTGATGTGGGACTCAATCCCAGGACCCTGGAATCACGACCCGAACCAAAGACAGATGCTCAACCACTGAGGCACCCAGGTGCCCCTTAACTAAGAAGATTTGAAAGTCACAATTTGGAATTTACCACAAGAGAAATTGAGATTCAAATCAAAAGAATTTCCAGAGTCAGAAGAGCTCACCAATGTCCAGGAGTCCTATTGGTCTCCCTACTGTGACATCACCAAGCTACTTAGTTTTTTAGAAGGAGGTGGGGGATATACAATTATTGTCCTAGAAATATGATTGAAGTATAATTAACATACAATATCCTGTTAATTTCAGATGTACAGCATAGTGATTTGATACTTTTATTTATTTTAGAACGATACCCATAAGTGTAGTTACCATCTGTCACCACACAAAGTTATTATAGTATTATTGACTATATTCCCTATGCTGTACATTACAATTCCCTGACTTATTTATTTCATAACTCAAATTTTGTACTTTGTAATCCATTTCCCCTACTTCATCTGCCCCGCAACCCTCCCGCTCTAGTAACCAACAGTGTGTTTCCTGTATCTAGGAGTCTGTTTCCATTTTGTTTTGTTTTTTAGATTCCATATATAAGTGAAATCATACAATATTTGTCTTTCTCTGACTTATTTTTCTCTGCACAATACCCTCTCGGTCTATTCATGCTGTCACAAATGGCAAGATCTCATTCTTCTTTAGTAATGGAAATAATATTTCATACATATATCTCACTTTTTCTTTATCCATTCATCTATTGATGGACACTTGGGTTGCTTCTACATCTTGGCTGTTGTGAATGATGTTGCAATGAACTAGGATTGTATCTCTCTCTTCTGGTGGGTGATTCTATTTTCTTTGGAGACATAATCAGAAATAGAATTGTTGGATCATAGGGTAGTTCTATTTTTGAGGAGCCTCCATACTATTTTCCATAGTGGCTGCACCAACTAACATTCCCATCAACAATGCACGTATATATGTATATATGTTTGATAATAGACAATCTAACAGCTGTGAGGTGATAGCTTAGTGTGGCATTTTCTTGATGATGAGTGATTTTGAAAATTTTTTCATGTCTGTTGACTATCTGCATGTCTTCTTTGCAGAAATGTCTCTTCAAGTCCTCTGCCTATGTTTTTAACCAGGTTGCTTTCTTTCTATTAAGTTGTGTAAGTTCTTTACGTATCTTACACCTTATTGGATGTCTCATTTGCAGATATCTTCTTCCATTCAGTAGGTTGTGTTTTTGTTTTGTTGATGGTGTTTCTTTCACTGTCCAAAAGTTTTTTAGTGTGATGTGGTCCCATTTGTTTATTTTAGCTTTTGTTGCTCTTGCTTGAGGAGATGAGTCCAAGAAAAATATTTTTAATACTGATGTCAAAGACTTTCTGCCTGCTTTCTTCTAGGAGTTTTATGGTTTCAGGTCTTACATTCAAGTCTTTTATCCATTTTGAGTTTATTTTTTTGTATGGTGTAAAATAGTAGACCCGTTCCATTCTTTTTCATGTTGCTGTGTAGTTCAATCATTGATTGAAAACACTGTCTTTTCTCTATTGTATAGTTGCCTCCTCTGGCATAGATTAATTTAACATGTATGTATGGGATGATTTCCAAGCTCTCCATTTCACTCCATTGATCCATGTGTCTGTTTTGTGTCAGTACATTACTGTTTTGATTACTCTAGCTTTGTAGAATAGTTTGAAACCAGGAAGCATAGTATCTCCACCTTGTTTACTTTGTATGATGGGGGTTTATACAGCAACTGCAAAGAAATACATGTCATAAATATAAATATTTGTTAAATTTTTCCACAATAGGTCTTTTAGCCTGTTTTCTGGTATAGACCCAATTTTTATCTTATGGTCAAGAAACTAATACAATGCCTAGTGCTTAATATAGTGACTAGAACTTGTTAAGAACTTACGAGACATTTAAAGATTAAATGTGTTGGGAAAAACTTTTTATTTATCTGTTCTTATATTCTTTCTCTCATTGTCTTTGGAATTCCACTTAGCCTTTTGATGTTCTACATGATTGCAATCATTCATCTTTATTTTGTTGATTAAAATTCATTATTTCTTTTAAAAAAATTCCAACAAGAACAGAAAGATGAAGAGTTGTGAAATAAGAGGGTTGCCTTTGGAACCTGAAGTCAGTAGGCAGATTGTTGCAGCTTCCCAGAGTTCAACTGCTTTTAAGGGCTGTTTTTGTTATGTTTAAGCATTTCCATCAGTCATGGCAGTGATTTTCGAAAAGTACATCTCCTCCAACACTTGTCAGCAGCTGGTTCTGCCAGAAAATGCAACTTTCGGAGCCTTTTGGCATTTCAACCATCAGGAGGGAAAGTTGCCTACTGTGTGGTTATCATTAACGAATGAGGTCGCCCTTCCTGGGTACTCCTCCATGTTGGGCAGTATGCAAGGCATGGAGGGGAACAAAGATTTTAGAAAGTGTAGTTTCTACCCTCAGTATGGCATGACCTAGATAGAATAAAGTCTTTCATTTCCATTTTATTTTCAAATCCATTCAGTTGACTTTATATTCATCTAACATTTCAACTGAGAGTCACAATAAAGGTCAATGACGAAGCTATTTTCCTATCTAATTCAATCAGTGTCAAGAAGATTTGTAACACTTTGAACTCTACTTCCTCTCTTCTGGGAGAGTGAAGAGTTTTCAATTAAAGGAAGGGCCAAGGGTTTTTCCTAAGGGGACAGAGTGTCTCTGGAGAGATCCCTCAGATGGATTGATCTACTCAGGGCCTCACTGACTGATTGTAACCAGTCCTTCATCTCTGGAAGGAGATTTGTCAGTACATACTGGGGCATGCTCTGGGACCTTTTCTGCTGCTTAGTGGCCAAGTAACGAAGCTCTAGTTAGCTTCTTCTCACAGTTGAAATACTCTGTTGGCAGCAGGATGTGGATGGATTGTACTGGATAATCTGGGAGAGAGTGGCTCCGTGTGAGCTAAAACTCATAGCATTCTCAGTGTTCAAAAAGATCAAATTCCTTTCCTGATCACATATATTCAATTTCTTATTGTATTCATCATTGGAAATCTCAAAATTTGTGAATAGGAGGATAGCTTAGGGGTAACAGTCTTTTTGAAAGGGTGGGCTAGACGTTTTGTCTCAAAGGTGTAGACAATGTGATTTTTTAAGGTGCAGGTGATTATTTGAATATTTATATAGGATGCTTTGGAGAGAGATTTTGGTGAGGGGAACATGAGCCTCACTCCCCATCACCCTGTTCTTACTACTGTAGTTATCACAACGCAAATGACAGTCAATACAAAGCTTTGACAGAGGACAATTCTAAGGTTAAGGTTTCCTTTTATACTCTCAAGATCTCCATCCCTTCCTGCTTTCTTCACTCTCATTCACCAACATTGTCTTTAGAGGGGGATTTCCTCAACTTCTGTCTTCAAAACTGTATCTTAATCCAGCCTCTTTCCTTTTTGTTACCATGGAAGTTGTGCTCATTTTCTGTTCAAAAGCAAGTGTTTTGGATTGCATTTCCTTCAGTCTTCTCTGACACCTTTTTTAAACTTTCTCCTTGAATGGAACTTTCTCCATGTGGTCTATGAATGTGTTTTATTTTATTTGTAAATCCCTTAAAATTATTTGCAAAAAATTCTTTATGGGTATTTTTTGTTTAATTAATTTTTTTTAAAGATTGTATTTATTTATTCATGAGAGACACAAAGAGAGAGAGAGAGAGAGAGAGAGAGAGAGAGAGAGAGAGAGAGAGAGAGGCACAGACATAGGCAGAGGGAGAAGCAGGCTCCATTCCATGCAGGGAGCCTGACATGGGACTCGATTCTTCAGGATCACACCCCTGGCCAAAGGCGGTGCTAAACTGCTGAGCCACCCAGGCTGCCCTGTTTAATTAATTTTAATTTATTTAAGTTTAACTTAATTTGTATACAAGTGATATCTGCATATAGTCGAATAATACTTATAAACTTAGAATGAAAAAATTCACAATCTCCCTACTTTTTCCAAACCCACCAGTTTTACTCCAAAGGGTAACTGTTCACAACTCTTAGCTATTTTTACGTTCCTCCAAATTTATAAATAAAGTGTTCAAATTTTCCATTTGATAGATTTTCAATGAGAAACATTATCTTTTGGGATTTCTATCATGTTGGCTAAGGATTTAGCTCCACTGAGCCACCCATATGCCCAGTTCATCTTCCTCTATCTTGCCAATACAGTTGTATTACAGTTTTTGATAACATTATTTTACCTTTTTAATATGATTATTGCTTCACTAAGGTTTTCTTTTCTCATGAGAGTTAATTTTTTGTGTTCTTGCAATTCCACTCTGGCATTTGGTGGACAGTTGTAGCATAGAATTTTCACTGAAAATCATTTGAAGATTTAGCTCTTAGTAGTTTTTTTTTAATCATTAGTGTACTTAAATTTCACAATAATGTATTTGATGCAGATCTTTTTCATGAATTTTGCCAGATCCTCACTGAAACTGTTTACCCTAAAAATCCAGGTTCTTCAGCTCTGGGATTTTTTTTTGCTTTTTTGGTATTATCTCTTTGACAACTTCTTCCTCTTAGTTTCTGTTTCTTTTCTAGAATTCCTGTTAGATAGATGTTGGAATTTGTTTGTAATTTTAGTTTTCTAAACTTTAAAATTTTCATTATTTTTATTTTTCTGTTCTATTTTATGGGAAGTGATATTTACCTTATATTTAAATCCCTATATTTAATTTAAAATTTTGTTTACTGTATTATTTAACTTCTAAGAGATTTTCTTATTTTGTAACCATTTATTTAAAAAAACTCTTATAGAGGGGCACCAGGGCAGCTCAGTCAGTTAAGCATCTGCCTTCAGCTCAAGTCATGATCCCCAGGTCCTGGGATCGAGCCCTGGGTTGGGCTCCATGCTCAGTGGAGAAATTGCTTCTCCCTCTCCCCCTGCCTGCTGCTCTCCCTCTTTGTGCTTGCTCTTTCTCAGTGTCAAATGAATAAATAAAATCTTAAAAAAAAAAGTTTTGTAGACACACTAAGTGGTATGGAGAAACATAATGAGTAACACACAGCACTAATTAAAAAAAAATCACTACAGGTAGAGTTGAAATCCTTTGTAAATAGTTTCCTAATTACAGTGCCTTTTTTCTCTTTCCACCAATAACTGTATTGATCTTTATCACTGCCGTGGATATTTTCCCCTATGTATTTTATATTCTTAAACATTTTATATGAATGGTTTCATATTGTAACAACTGTAATGTAGTTTGCTTTTTAGCTCAAAATTGTGTTTGTGAGGCTTACTCATGGTGATATATGTAGCTCTCATTTATTCATTTTCATAGTGCCTACTGTAAGACCATAGTATATTTTACTGATTCATATTCCTCTTGATGAACATTTGGTTGTTTCCATTTTTCTTTTTCTTCTTTGGTATTTCAAATAATGTCACCATGAACATTTTGTTCCAGGTTCCTTGTATGAATCTTTAAGACTTTTTCTAGGGTTCATACCTGAAAGCGGAATTACTAGTCATAGGATATGCTTATGTTCATGCTGGCAAGGTACTACTTTAAAAATTTACTTTCCTACTACCAAACTTTTGTCATCTCATATCTTTGTCAACACTTAATTTTGTCAGACTTTTACATTTTCTCCAATGATTGTGAAGTTGTATTGTACAGAGTGTCCAATAAGTACAGGTTTTAATTTTCATTTTTCTCATCACTAGTGACCTTAGGTATTTATACTTTCCTTTTTTAAAAAAATTGTTGGCTCATAGTCTTTGCTTCTTCTTCTTCTACTGGGTTGTATATACTTTTTATATTGTTTAGTATGATCATTCTTTTTGGATATCACTTTTTTTCTTTATAGATGCAATATCTTATGTTAGAGAATATTAATTATACTTTTAAATTTTTTTCTAGTTAAAATATTGATTTTGCTTTTTCTTGGTCTTTATATTTTTCATTCACATTTGTGTATTTCCTCAAATATCTGGTGATCTTTGGTTATCTGTTCATATTTAAGGGTGAGGCTTATAAAACTAATATGCAGCTTTATGAGTTTGGGCAGGGAGACCAAGTGCAGGGGTACATATTGGCCAATTTGCCTTATTATAAAGGACTATTGTTTAGGGCCATTTAGGCTTTCTAAGGAATTGTCCATCATTTGTCTTGGAATCCTTGGATATACTGGGAGCAGGCTGGATATCTTAATATACATTGTGAACAAAGTGGATATCCTAAGATATACTGGGAGCAGAGTGAGAGATTGGTCCCTCCAATTAGTGTGTAGAATTATTCTTAGTTCTTTAGGAGACAGGCTCTGGAATTTCTTGGATTTTCAAACCTATCATTATCATTTGTGGGGCCACAGGGAAGTTAATCAGCAATATGTGCCTAATTCTCTTCATTTGTAAAGTGAGAATAAAATCAGTACTACCTTGAGGGTTGTTTTAAGAACTAACATATTCAGGAGTAGTTGTATAATATACTCATTAAAAACCCTAATCAGAAAAAGAAAACTCAGATATTCAGAAAAATACCTCAAGAGCTAATGACAAATCTTTACACTTTGGTCCATGTCCCAGAGCATCCCTACAGCCATAATCATGAAAATATAACTATGGTAAAAACAAACAAACATACACAAAACCCTGGCAACTGAGAAGGTGAATGCTCATGCAAACCTCAGGAAATTCCAGTTTGCTTTTCTACTTACACTCACCCATATAACAAGCTCTCATGATTCTCTCCTCTAGGGTGGCAGGGAATCATCAGTCAGATGCCTCAGTATCAGATTAGGTTCCCAGAACATTATCACTGAAGTCTGAGCCCTGAGCTGGGCTATCCCAGAAACAACCAGTGGTGACTGCCTTCCTACAGTAAATGGACCAAAGATTTCTTCCCAGAAAAAGTTTATTTACTGAAATTAACTCCTCCACTTCCTAATTCTTAATCTTTGAGCAGCTGGAAATAGATCAAAATGGAGTAACTCTCTGTCTTTAGAGTAAGCATAGATCATCAAGAACCCAGAGGTAGATGAATAATTACTGTTTCAGGCAAAGAATCTTAATTTAATAAGAGACTTTAAGTAGATGTTGAAGTTTAACCAATTTTTAAAACTTATTCTGGTTTGCAGATAAAAGATTTTATTATCTGGAAAAAAAAGTTAGCTTGGAGTATTTCAAATGTATAATCTTAAAACTCACTTATTTGGAAATATGCCTTCCAAACAAACAAGATATATACGGAAAAAATATGAAGTATTGCTAATTTATATTTGAAGATTTTGATAGAATATGGTTTGTTTATTTTTTTAAATACCGTTAAGGGTAATACCAAATGCCTAAACTAAATAAAAATGTATCAAACTGTTTTAAAGCAATTCATGTTTTTCTTATTTTTCCACCTATAGAACAGTAAACTCACAGAGAGAAGTTTAACTTGAGGTAAGAAACCACACCCCAAGTAACTGGTAAGAGAATTGTGCCAGAGGTTGGACTATTAAAAAAAAAAGTTTAAAACATTACATAATTGCAGGAGCCCAGGTTTTAGAAAGATTGTAGATTGAGCTTCTTCTTCTTCTCTTTTTTTTCTTCTTGCCATATCATTTATCCTAGATTTGTGGAGTTTTTTGGATGGAGGTGGGGGCATGCATTAAAATTGAAAAGGCTAATCCTAACAAAAAAATACAGCAAAATAAAACTGGAAAAATTATTGTGTACCTAACATCTAAAAACGTATTTGTGTGTGTATGCACACACATATGTGAGTGCATTACCCTGTGATAAATACAGTTACTAAAGAATGAAAAATTGGGAACTGGGGACATGGAATATTTAATTTCATGTCAGAATTTGGATTTGTACACTAAAAGTAAATAGCTAAGGCTTTTTTTTAAATAGCTAAGGCTTTAATTAAATGTTTTGCAGAATAGGATTTTGATGAAAACGTATTACAATCAAAGTGTCATGGATGACAAACTGGTGTCTTTTGTGATGTGCTTCTAGAAGCACTCCATCTGGAAACTACATAAATCTATAAAAAAGTTTCTATTTATACTTTCTGGGTATGGTTTAAAAGTATAACATATGATACATTTTCTAGTTTTAAAAATTTAATTTTCATTATTATATTTTGATATATTAAATTATATTTGATACACCTTTTATTTTGATAAATTCTGACTACATTTTAAAGTTTTAATTGTCTTTGGAAAGTTTAACCTTGTATAACTGAGTTACTGGATAGTTGTGCCTAACCAAAGGTCTCAACAAACTTGGGATTCTATGCTAGGATTATCTATAATTAAAATAAGAGTATTAATAGACTACATAAAGTTTTATTTGTATTTGAAGAAGATTTTTAATAATAAGTGATGTTTATCATCTAGGGCTCTATGGTAAATGTTCTCAGCACTCAGGCCTCCATATCACAGGTGTCTGCTGACTTACCTGCTCCTATAAGACTATATGCTCCTTGAGATCAGTGCTGTGTGTATTTTCTCAGGACACCTTGCATGGTGCCTGGCATGAAACAGAGACTCAATAAACATTTATTTGATAGACTGAAAACCAGAATGGACTCCCTCATTTTATGATAAAGAACCTGAGGCCAGCTGATTAGAACAGAGCCGTGTTAGAATCACACTTCTAGGTTTCTATTCTAGATCTCTTGCCATTGTTTCATGCAGTTTTATATTTCAACAGTGTTATGGTATAAGGACAAAACCCTATCTTGGATAACAAAGAACTCCCACCCCATACAGTCCAAATGTCAATCAATGCCCAACAGAGAAAGCAGAGGACCTTGGTAGAGCCTTTGTAGTCATACAGATTGGTATTTCTTCATGTGTCCTCAGTGCCTCCTTCCCTCACCTCTTCCCCTAAACCTATAGTTGTAGAAGAATTTCTAGCTTGTCTCACAAAGAATCTGAAGGAAGGTTAGAGGTTGCAGAAAGATTGAGAAAAATGCCCGTTACTGAGACCTGCTTGATGGATAGTTAATAGCTGTGTTTAAAGAAGAATGGGTGTTACTGAAAATAGAAACTTTGCGATCAGGGGTAAGAAAACTGATTTGTTAGACACAAAGAGATTGAATTATGTATACCTTGAAATCTAAATGCAGCTGTGGCTCTATTATTGTCTCCAGGGCTTTCTAAACCATAAGTTTTGATGTGTATGCACAGGCAAAGTGGTAATAACATCACCACAATTGCTGCCTGTCCAATTGTGATCATAAGGTGGCTACTAATTTCAGAGATTTCTTTTAAAATTTTGATTGTCTTAACTATATATTTGTCTTGTACATACTGGATTAAACTTACACCATCATTTAAATCTCCATTTTTTTACCACAATGGTTGTAAAATGGTAAAAAAAAAAAAAAGTTGTGAGTTGTAGAATGGTAAAAAAGTTGTGTTACACAACTTTTAAGTGCATGATTTGTATTTTTAAATAGAATTTTCATTATGTTTGCTTAATTTTTACTGTTTTTTTCAAAGATGAATGAACAGCTAAATGCAATTATTTTTGTATTCACCCATCTATACACACTTTATGGGAGACTAATCCTTCTGAAATTAAAAACTTTTTATGAATGTTCTTTAATTTTTGGCACTTAAAGATCATCACTCAAAAGAGCACATTGTCATTTGACTTGAAAAGGTCAACATTTAAGATAGGACTCTTCATTCACATTAAGCTTTACTTATAGTTGAAATTGGAGTTTAGCTACAGATTTGAAAAATGTCAGGGAAAGTTCTTCCACCCAAAATGTCACCCCCATGTATTTGACGCAAGCCCTGAAATTTCATCATTGAGATACATTTCTTTGGGCTAAGGCATAATCTCTCTTTGTACCTTTCATTAGAATGCTCCAATATTGTATCAGTAGATCAAAAAAGTAAATTCTGTGGGTTTGCCAGATTCTATAAGTCTTAAGCAAATATTGAAAATAGATATTTAAACTCAGAAATTTTTATTCTTTGTTACTTATTCTGAGTATCTTTGTCAATACTGAATGGTAAGTTAGGAGATTAGAGGTTAGAGGCTGACTAAGGATAAGATAAGCCAGCAATAACATTATGAGGTTATATTCCTTATGGTATATACAATGTTGCATATGTAAATCATGCATAAAATATTGACCTTGTGCATTCAACCAAGTATGAAGGGAGATTTTGGGTCCCAGCCAGAATATCATTGCAACGTTGAGGTTAGACAAAGGTGAGCTAGCTGAATGAGCACCCCAAAGTTTGGAAGGACAGGAAGGGAGAGGACTCCAGCTAAGGAAAGTCATGTTGCCAACCTTGGCCCTGGAACCAATCCTTAGTCATCGTAGGACCTGTCTGGAATCTTCCTGTTAGGCCCAACACTTTATGGAATCTTGTCTAAGCCCCGAGGAAAAAGTAAACAGAGTAAATATCCAGAGAATTTTCCATTAACTACTCCATACAAGATATTGACAAACAGGGCAGTAGTGCTTTTGTCCTCTCCTGCTTCCACATAAACACCATGTAGCTTGGGACTCTAGGGAAGCCTCACATCAATGGTGGTGCCCAGGGGAAGCACTGGAAGCGCCTGGAAGAAGCAATGGCACCTGGTGATTGTGCAGGATTTGGCAGAGAAAGAATAAACAAGGAAGAATGATGGCTGTCACACAGTCTGTGACTGGAATGGTCTGGGACTCCATGTAAGATTGTTTTCTTGAGGATTTTAGTAATACTTGGGAGTGCTTTGTAGAGAGCAGTGGTTCAGTAAATGGGAGGAATGATCAGCAAAATAAGTGATGGAATTTATGGGACCTTTTTAAAACCGGAAGCTAGTAGGTTCCTTTGGGAATAAGGGTTTCATGTACACAGAAATTTATGGCTAACATTATAGAGTCATTTATGCACTCATTCATCATTCATTCAGTCCTTATTAAGTGCCAGAAATAGTTCTAGAAAAAAATACCCAGTATTTTCATGATGGAAAGTGTTGAATATAAATCTTTACAGATCTTGGCTCATGAAATCAGGGTACAGACATATCTTTTCTTCGGGGGGTTGGTGGAGTTACCTTTTTAGACAATAACTTTTGGAAGATGGTACAGAGTAATATCTTAGATTATAGGCTCTGGAGTAATTAGTAATAATTAGCAAGTTCTTTTCCCTGAGACATGTTACTCAATGTCTGTGAGTTTCAGTGTTCTTATCTTTGGAATGAGGATAAAAACACCACCACACTCATAGAGTTATTGGGATTATTGCAAGAAGCTAAATTAGATCACCTCTAGCAGTCATATAGGTGAACCACCTAAAGGTCTTGAGCCTCCCTAGTTCATACCTGCAGGTCCACTTCCAAAGATCCCTGCTTATATCTCTTTCTTGAGGCTTTCTCTGAATCTGTGGGAGACCACAGCTGTGAGGTGCTAGGGAATTCATGCCCTAAGGAGCATTTCACAAATAATGACAGAAGGGAATTGGTATATAAATACCTCAGCTCCCTCACCCCTCAGGCAGGATAACTCGGAGGCATGTGTTTAATAATGTTTTTTCTAGCATTTTCCTGCAAACTTAGGCTCTCTTATCCTTCAGTGGTAACTGGCTTGATAATTTTATCAGCCTGCTTCCCTTCTCTGCCTCATCCCTTTCCAGTTCCCTACTCCTTGAAGATGAACCACATGCTCTTGAATTTTTGTTTTAGAGTTCTCTTCTGGTTAACAAATTAAGAACAATTCATGTAAAAGATTTAGCACATGGCAAACCCTCAAAAACAAAACAAAGCCAACAAAAAATTATTAATATGTTAGATAACCTCTTCTATTTTTCTATTCCATCCTCAAAGTTCCTAATTGTTGAATATTATAAAGTGATTCATTGTTCTTTAGAACGCCTTCTTTTTAAGCTCTTAACTTCATGGTTTATCTAAGGAAAAAAAAAATGAGATAAAATGGTAGCAAATGTGAAAGGTTGCTCCCCCAAGCCACAGTTTTGTAACATAATTTTCTCCCCATGGGTCTCCTGATATTTTGGTGAATAACCAATGAATTCCATCCTATTTATATTTCTGTATAAATTTAGCTGTTTACAGGATGTTTGCCTGATTAATGAACAGAGAAGAATGAATAACGGAAATATACCAATGATAATATGATAATGACACCAAAGTACGTTTGTGTTATGACATGAATATTAAAGGTCAGGCTGTTCTAGGAATTCTAAATTTGTCTTGGAGGACATTTTAATCTTCAACTAATAGAAAGGTGAACTTCAAACAAAATGACCTTATACCTTTGTTTTGACTAATAACTTTGACATAAATTCACGTAAATAGTTTTTTTTTCTTCTGTCATTGATAAGTGCTTCTCCAAATAGATAAGTCCCATTATCTGGATAGATTTTATTTGTACTTCCTGCTTGAAAGAAGTATAATTAAATAAGCATCACTGTAAAAGGATATTTGGAATATAAGAGATGTGACTTTTGTCTACATATTTAATTTAATAGGTTGGTTAAGATGAAGGGCCCCAGAGTCAGACAGCCTGAGAAAAAATTCTGGTTCTCTAACTAATGAAATATTTGATCTTGGCTCTGTTGTTCAATATTTCTACTTAGCCTCATTTTCTGTGTCTGTAAAATGAGAATAAAATAGTGCTAGTCTCATGAGGCTGTTGTGAAGGTCAAATGGGATGGTACAAGTAGATCCTGGTACAAAGGAAGTGCTCAGTAAGTATCAGGGATTGTCATTGTTTTTAAAGAAATTCTTTTTTTTTTTCTTCCTTTTCTCCTTAGAAATGGGGGAAAAAAAAATCAGTTGTGAGTAAAGTTTGTAAATCTACAAGTTTTCTGTATACCTGCTATGAAATGAATATTTGTGCCCCAAATTCACATGCTGAAAAACCTAATGCTCAAGGGGATGGTATTAGGAGGTAGGGGAGACTTTGGGAGGTGATTAGGTCATAAGGGTGAAGCCCTCATGAAGGAGATTAGTGCCTCTATAATTAGTACCCCAGAGAACTGGCTTATCTAGAAGGTGTGACCTGGAAGAGGGCCCTCACCGGACCATGCTGACACCTCAATAGCGGACTTGGGCCTTCATCTCTGTTGTTTACAAGCCACATAGTCTGTAGTATTTTGTTACAATGGCCCAAATGGGTAGGACAAGATGAAACAATTAGTGTCTGTCTTCAAATTTAAGCCTGGAAATGTTGATTCAAGAATTACAACATTATAGTTTTTCATAGAAAAAACATCAGATTTTCAACATAGAACATACGTTAGATTTTCAGCATACATTCAACATACATACATGTTTAGAATTTGGATCCCTGATTTAGTAATTCTTATAATGCATTTTCTAATATTCCAGTGTATAATTTCTAACATTGCAGTATTAGAATCCTGTACACTCATATTCATATTTTGTCAGAAACTTAAGGAATAATGGCTATTTGTTCACCCTGTTTAAAGTAAAAAAAAAAACCAAATGAATAACAACCAAAAAATAGGTATAATTTGGGCAGTCTATACTTAGGTTTCTGCTGAATTATTTTACTCAAGATTTCCTCCCAAGTCTATGCTCTCAAACAACTTACATGGGGGTTATGATCTTCCTTCTCTCCTCCCTCCCTTCTTTTCTCACTCTTCTCCCTGCCTCTGTTCCTATTAGTACTTATATCTTTCTCTCCCTACACGTTCCCTCTTGTCTCATTCATATTAGAGAACCAAAAAGACTTTGGAGAAACATTACCTAAGGCAGCGTATTGGGAAATATGTATTCATTGACTTTCATGGGTCACAGGAATTGTGCTATTTTAGGAGTGCTTCAGCTAAATAGGAGATCATTTGGTAAGGGATATCAAAGACTCACAAAGCTATTTAGACTATTAAGTAGAAGAGAGTAATTATATAAAAATTTACATCTCTCACATTGAAGAAGGGAAATCTAATTATAGAAGGTGAATTAGAGGTAGGCATTCTTAATATCTTCTTTATCCTCTATAGGAAGATCAAAGATGGATTATTGTTTGGGGACTGATACAGTTTTGAACAAATAAGAGAGGAAGGAACAAAGTTCTTACAGAATATCTGGAAAACCTGGGGCACTCAGATCAGTAGGGTCTGGTGATCTGTTCCTTAGATTTTTTCCAAGAACTTCAGGGCAGCCAGCCAATATTTCTAAGAAATTCTGAAAAGGGGTTGATGTCCTTTCAGAGCAATAAAGGGAAAGTGTTGTACATATATTTAAGAAAAAAAAAAGGATTAGAATTGAATGGTGTAGTGCCAATTCCTAAAATTTATTGAAGGAATTTTTTAAAATAATAAATTATCCATGATTTGCAGAGGCACAGATGATTAGAAATCCAAAAGTATAACTTTGGTGTTAATAAATCTTCCCAAAGTTAAGTAGTTATTTATGCTGCATGAGTGGTTTGTACAGACAAAGGTAGAGCAGAAGATCCATTTTGCCTCAATTTCCCCATGGCTCATACTCATAAGCTAGTTAAGAGATTCTGGGGTATTGACAGTACTTGTGAAGGTAATAGCACAACTGATTTTCGTAATGCATGGTTACTTATTGCTACATGCGATATATTCTTATTCCACATGTGGAATATTAACCCCTAAGTTCAATTAAGGGAGAGCAGTTAAATCAGAATCTTTGAAGATGGGGCTGTATTTCGTAAGCTGCATGAGTGGTCCTAGTGCCCAGTAAGGGCTGAGAGCTACTGTCTGAGAGTAAAGGTATTCAGCTCTGCATTCCACAGCGGGGAGTAGAGACTGTCAACCAATTGAAAATTTCTCTTTGTCCCGCTTGTTTTCCTACCTTCTTGCCTTCAACCATGGCATTCCCCATGCCTACGAGGTCACCTATCTCCTTCTGAGGTGTCCATGTGCCATTTATCTTTCCAGCCTTAGCTCAATTTCTGACGCTCTTATGAAGCTTACTGCCCTAGCCTTTACTATGCAGCCCCTCTCACCTCTGGGCATCTACAGTCTCACTATTCAAAGTGTGGTTTATGGACCAGTAATGGGAGTATCATGGGAGAGCTTGTTAAAAATGCAGATCTGGGGCCCTACCCCAACCCACTGAATCAGCAGCTGCATTTTAAGAAGATCCCCAGGGGCTGGGTGTGCACATTCAGGTCTGAGGAGCCCTGGTCTACATTAAACTACTTCGTGCTTCCCTGTTCACAAACTGGTTTTTTGGGCTCATCTTATCAAATAGATTATATATTCTTTAATGGAAAGGACCACTTCTTACAGTTTATTGCCCCTCTCTATACCATTTTGTATGTGGACACACAATGGTTAATAATAATAGTAACATTTATTGAAATGCAGACTGTGTGCCAGGCAGGGTGTCAAATGCCTTACATGAATCATTTCATTGAATCCCCACAGTAATTCTGTGATGTAGGGTTGAATGCCCACTGTAGATGAGAAACAGCTTCAGAGGGGTAAAGTAAGTTGTGCCAGGCCATAAGGCTGGCAAGTGGCAGAACTGAAATCTAAAGCCACGGCTCTTAACCTCTATGTGAACTACAACACACACTCAAGAAATTGTTTAATAATTCCAAGCTTAGAAAAAGATGTCATTAATTTAAAAGTCCTATGGCTTTTACTTACAAATGTGGAGCTAATAGACAGAGGTCCGTTGCCCTATGTAGGGTATTTGGCAGGCTTACAAAAATTATTAAAGACAACAGCTCTTCTCCCATCTTATTTAGCTTTTGTGGTAGCATATTATTACATTCTTCATCTGGTGTTCCTTCTTCCATTTTGTTTCTAGAATTAGTCTCATTGTGTTGTTAGGGTGGCAAGAGTCAATCTGACTTCTATTATTGTTCATCTCTTCATTGGTTTTATCTAAGAGATACCTGGTCTGATTTTGGTAAAGGAACTGGGGTTGGGGCTGGTATGCATCCACGTTTTTGTTTCTGTTGTCTTTATTATCATGACCACAGTAGCAGCGAATAAGAGCATGGACTTTGGTAGCAGCAGGCTGGGTTTGAATTGTGACTCTATCACTTGGGTAAGTTATTTTACTCCTCTGCACAGTTTCCCTATTTATAAAATGATGCCAGTAGTATTTACCTCATAGGGTTGTGAAGATAAAATAAAATTATCTCTTTAGACTTCCTAGGACACAGTGAACAGTAACTGTGAGATCCTATCATCGATGCAAGCCAGATTCCCTGTTTCGTTTATTTGTTTCTGTTTTTTACCTTGTCTCAAGTAAACTTCTGTTAGGAGGCAGACCACCAGGCTGTCAGCCACCTGGAAGATACTCTATTTCTAGTGCATTGCACAGGGTAATAGCATATATTTTTGAATGGGAAATCTTGGTTGGATGTTTAACAGTCAAAACTGAAGATAATAATAGGTTATAAACACATATTTCCTACTTGATGATCTCTCTTCTTTATATGTCAGTGCCAAGAAAAGTTTGATGGATGATGAAGGCAGGGCTCTCTGGGAGCTGCAGGCAGTCAGGGTGTGGTTTGTTGGGTTCTTTCCTAGATAGCCAGCCTCTACGTAGCACAGCATCGGTATCTGTTGACTGACTGGCTTTGAGCTGGATGTGATTGCTAA
Source organism: Vulpes lagopus (assembly GCF_018345385.1). Classification (NCBI taxonomy): domain Eukaryota; kingdom Metazoa; phylum Chordata; class Mammalia; order Carnivora; family Canidae; genus Vulpes; species Vulpes lagopus. The sequence goes on from NC_054845.1 coordinate 29,243,705, forward strand.
TCTAAAGTTAACTGTGGACAAGCATTGCAGCATCGAGATAAACTGATTTGGAAAACCAGATTTAGAAATCAGCGCTTTTAGAATACCACTATTCTTCTAGAAGTGGTTGAATTTGGGACGCGTTTCTGAGTTTTAGTAGCCAGTAATTGGCAACAAACACATAAAATGTGTAGCTGAGCCCTCATCTGTTCTGCAAAGCTAATAATGCTTAGCTTACCTCAAAGGGATATTGTGTAGGTTTGCTAATTAGTGTCAGTAATGAACTCTAGAGCTGCCACTAAGTGCTGAATTAATGTTAATTGTTTGTTAGGAATAATTTTATTCAGATGAATTTTGGTGCTCGGTGCTTAAGCATCCAATGTCCTCAGAATTTCAATTCCAGACTTTTTTGGGTGAATCAAGTTATGCCTTTAAGGGAATTGATGTCTTCAATAATGCATATATCTCTGAGGCTCTGTCATCACATATCACATAGAGTGAAGGGGCAGGAGTACTAGTTTGGGAGCCCAGAAATCTACTTTTGGTTTCAGTTTTCCAAGCATAGTATCATGTTGGGCAACATCCAGTCTCCTGGAGCTTCAGTTTCCTTGTCTGTAATATAAGAGAAGTGGACAAGACCTTTTAGTCATTTATAGCTTTGAAGTCCATGACCAGGCTTAGCTTGGCTTTCCTCTGGGCTTCTACAGTTCAAGAGATTTAAAAATCTCATCCATTTCCATACCACACAATGTTTTAAGAATCCAATATTGTGGCCTGTAATATTTTTTTTTTAATATAGCAGACATTCTTTTATTTTTTTTAAATTTTTATTTATTTATGATAGTCACAGAGAGAGAGAGAGAGAGAGAGAGGCAGAGACATAGGCAGAGGGAGAAGCAGGCTCCATGCACCGGGAGCCTGATGTGGGATTCGATCCTGGGTCTCCAGGATCGCGCCTTGGGCCAAAGGCAGGCGCCAAACCGCTGCGCCACCCAGGGATCCCTGTGGCCTGTAATATTAAATATTCAATCTATAGAAGTATTTGTGGGTTTATTAGTCCTGGTAATTACTACCATTTGAATTTTCTTTTCTTTCCTTTTTTTTTTTTTAAGATTTTATTTATTCATGAGAGAGAAAGAAAGAGAGAAAGAGAGAGGCAGAGACACAGGCAGAGGGAGAAGCAAGCTCCACACAAGGAGCCCGATGTGGGACTCGATCCCGGGACCCTAGGATCGTGCCTTGGGCCAAAGGCAGATGCTCAACCTCTGAGCCATCCAGGCATCCCTGAATTTTATTTTCTATGTAATTTCCAATATTCTTTAGCTATTTTGGTTGATGACATAGTAATATGGCTTATTGGCTCTCCCAATGAACAACAGCAACAGACAGAAAAATAAACAAAACCATTCTTCACTCACAGAGAGGATGTGGAATGTATTAACTAGAGAATATAAGGTACCTATAGTGATTTGTGTTGTCAGAGTGAGTACTCCACTCCCAAGTGACACTGGTGTTTTGTTCCCTTCTTGGTTCTGTTCATAATTTATAGCATGTTCAAGGGAGGAAATCATTGAATATTATTGCTCATCTAAATACCAGTACATTTTGTGCCAGTCTGAGTGGAAACGAATATGTATTTTATTTCATTTACTATGTACCTACTCCTTTGGGGAAGGCAGGCTACTAAAAATTATGGGCTGGTAAATATTTTCCATTTGTTTCCAAGACTCCAATAAGTGGTATAACACTTCAGAGATCAAGGAAAATTTTCCATTTGGATAATACGTCTCTTGAGCCAAAATTCCATTTGACAATTCAGCTGAGGTCAAGAACTATGATAAAAACATTAGTACTTACCTTCTAAAACTGATCACATTTAACAGAAAAGCAGGCTGAATTTTAGTAACGTAAAATATAATCTTAAACTTCTGAAGAATGTTATGAAGAAGTGTGATAAGCCTTTTAATTTATTTAAAATTTACTGCAAAAATTAAATAAATAAAAATAAATAAAATTTACTCCCATCTACTTCTGAAATGGATTTGAGGTGACTAAGTTACTAAGAAATTTGAGTTGCTATTGAAATTCATCATTTCTGCTTTGCTGGAGGTGATTTGGTTAATGGAAGCTTAATGGGCTAAAACTGTCTTTGTTTGCTAAGATTTATAAGTTCTTTTATTGCTTCTTCATTTTCATACAGTTTTCATCAACAGTGATGTTTCAGAAAATGAATGCAAGTGCTTCCAAGACCTACAGTTTTGAGAAAGCGGATTCTAAAGCATTAGCATTGAATTTGTATACAATGAAGTATGCACTTGGGTGAGTATGTCCATTCTACGTTATTTAAATTATAAAAGTTCAGTAAATGTCTCCTAGAAGGTTGATTTTATGGAGAAGCAATGTAATGGGGTGGCTGGCATTTATTCTGGGATCTTTTATTCTCATCTTGCTACTTATTCGATTAGGATAGTACAGAATGAAGGGCGCCTGGATAGCTCATTCGGTTAATTGTCCCACTCCATTTCAGCTCAGGTCAGGATATCAGATTTGTAAGATAGAGCCCTACGTTGGGCTCTGTGCTGGGCTTGGAGCCTGCTTAAGATTCTCTCTCTTTCTCTCTTTCTGTCTCTTCCTCCCACCCCACTTGCATGCATACATTCTCTCTCTCTCTTTCTAAAAAAAAAGGACAGTATGCAATGAGAGGACAATTATTGTATTTTATTAATTCAAACATAAACTTTTTCTTTTAGGTGTCAATATATTAAAATTTTTTTATTGAAGTATAATTAATATCCAATATCCTATTTGTTTCCCGTGTATATCATGGTGATTCACTATTTTTATACATTATGAAATGATTCCCACAGTAAGTCTAGTTACCACCTCTCACCATCAAAAGTTATTATGATATCATTTTATTACATTTAAACATCTTTGAAGTCAGAATGCATCTTATAGTTGGGGTTGTCTTAAAATTGTTGTCAATCAAGGAATATGGTTTTCACTACTTGTGTATGAGCAAACTTGGTATAGTTCTTAGGGTGAAAAAAACAACTGGAGTCCCTGGAGATTGGCATCAACAAACTCTTTATAGACAATTTGACAGAGGACCAAATCCTTTTTGTTGTCTGAGAACTTTCAGGTGGCAAGTTGGTAAGATGAAGAAACTAACAATAACAAGATTTCAGGATGGATATCAGAGGATGAGCAGAAAATCCAGACATAGTAGTGGAGAAACTTTGAGGTAGACTGCTATCAACACTCTAAATGGCAGATTTATTCAAAATGTTGAACTCTGAATGGGAAGAAATTTTGGGAATAATTGACTTATTTTACTTATGTTTTATTTCACCTATGCACATATAAGTACATAAGAATGATATATGATAAAAATCTATACTTACACATATAAAGTAAATACCCAAAGCAATGAGAAAACATTGGTCATAGTTCAACTAGCAGATATTTTCTTAAAAAATAATAACTTATGGGCTTGTGCTTAAAATCCAGTACTTATGTATTGATTCAATTTCTACAACCAAAATGATGGGGGCCATTGATAAGGTAAAATTATTCCCATATCCTGAAAAAGTAAAAATTACTTAGGACATTCTAAATTCAGGACATCCTGCAATACTGTTTTCAAAAAACCTGGTACACTTTTGAAAGACTCGACTGTTTCAGGAGCTATCCCTTTGATTATGGGAAAAAGTGAGAACTTGGACAACACAGATGTTTCCAATTTGGAGAATGAAGAAGCCCATGTGCCTGCATTTCATTCTGCTTTTTGAGGATCATGGGAATCTGTTTTCTGGCTTTTCCACCATGATCAACATGTACCCAGCATTAAACTTTTATAAGTGTACTTTATTCTAACCCCTGCCCCAACCCCAATACACATTTTAAAAAAAAATCTGTAGAATTTTTTTCTTTACTTCCTCAGGGAATTTTGGGTAAAATGTTATAAAAATTGATCTTAGTTTTAAATCTTATAATAATGAAAGATATACCCTTCTGATTTACTTTTCCCAATTGATGTAATGGATGGATAAAAATTGTCCTATTTCTCTAGTGAACACATATCCTGTACATTAGGAAAAGTCAAAGAGATAAGCCACATGGAGCTGTAAGAAGGAATGAATATAGCTATGCTTGTTAACAAACCCAGGGTTCAGTGTTCAGATTTCACATAAATTTGACAGATGCTAGGAATAACTATCCCCAAATAATTTTTTTTAGTAATAAAGTGTTTCAAATCTTTTCATGCTCAGTACCATCACATGAAAACCTCTCAACAATGCCAACCACCTAAATACTTCTAATCCTTGGCCAATGGCCTACTTTTTTCAGTAGCATTATGCATATTATGATTCTAGGGCAGCAAAAGAAATGGGACAGTCCCTGAAAGTGGTTACAATGGGATTTGGCCTCTTCTCAGGGCACTCTATTACAATTATATTCAAGCCTAATATTCAGGGCATGAAGCTTTAAAATACATCGAGACTTCAGGGACTGGAGGCAGATGTGGGGCCTCAAGACATAGATGTATATGATTGTTTCACCATAACATGATAGCATTGGGAAGACAAATTTTTCTTCCCTTCTCCCTCTACTCTTCCATTAAAATTTATTTACAATGTGCCAGGTACAGTCCTGGACACGAGATACATCAGCAAACAAAACAAAAATTCTCTTTTGGAGCTTATATGTTGTTGGCAGAAGAGGCAATAAGCAATAAATAAAACAATGCAAGTCACACTGTGTATTAGAAGGAAATATGTAGGAAGGACAAAATAGAGCAAAAAAGGGCTACTGGGGATGTGGGGGTGAGCTGTGATATAGCTCTAAATAAGGTAGTTGGAGGAGCCCTAATAAAGGTGAAATTTGAGCAAAGACTTGAAGGAATGAGGGAGTTGGACAAGCAAATACCAATGGAAGAGCATCCTAGGCAGAGAGAAGAACCAGCAGAACAGCCTTGAGCCTGAAAGATGCCTGAACTATTAGGAGGACTAAAGCACTTGAAAGCAGGATACAGACAGAGTAGGAAGTGATGATGTCAGAAGGTAAGGGGGTCCGATCAGCTGGGACCATGCCTGGCATAGCGAGTCTCCTTTGGTGCTCAAGGCGATAATTCCTCTCTGACATATGGCAGGGTCATCTCAGACTTTGGACATGGCTGTTTCTGAACCTGTAATGCTTTTTTCCCCCCCAGATCATGCTGTGGCTCCCTCTTTTTTTTTTTTTTAAGATTTTGTTTATTTATTCATTAGAGACACAGAGAGAGAGAGAGAGGCAGAGACACAGGCAGACGGAGAAGCAGGCTCCATGTAGGGAGCCCAATGCGGGACTCGATCCCAGTTCTCCATGATCACACCCTGGGCCAAGGGTGGCACTAAAACAGTGAGCCACCCGGGCTGCCCACTCCCTCTTTTCTTCATGCAGACCTCAGCTTTGATGCCACCTCCTTGGAGAGGACTTTTTACATCACTCCAGTCCACCCCCACATTGCTGCACTTTAGCTTATGAAATTATAGCTGTCAACAAAAAGAAAATACACATATTGTGCAAAATCCAGTGGCCTCCATTTAAAGAAATTCGCTCCCTCTAACAAGGAGCTTACTTTTTTTTCTTTTCCACCAAGTGGAAGCTAGAAGCTGTGCAAATGCTCCCTTTCAGTGATGGAATAATGGTAGCCAAGGATTTAGGCCTTGAGCAGCTTCACTTAGGAGGGTAGATCTACACTGAAAGAAGCCACAGAGAACAGCCCATCTTACTCTCTTGATTGAAACCACTGCAAGTTCTTTTCTGGCAGTTAATATTTCCTCATTCATTTTCTGAAGCAAAATTCTTGGTTTCTCCCCTGGCCATTGTCCCCGTGGTAGATCTGGGGACAGACACATGGCCCTAGTTGCACTAATTGGAGCTGCCACTACAACTTTTATGCCAGAGACTCAGGGCACGTGCTCCTCCTCTGATGGAGTCACTGAATGGGTGTTGAGGGCGTTAGTGGTCATCCTGCTCCTCAAATGGATAAATCTCCAAGAAGTCATGAAAGAGACTGGACTTTTTCATCATAGCAGCCATAATTACACTGGTTAGATTTGAGTTGCTCTCCCTTGCAATAAAGAGTCTTAATAATGCAGGTATCATTCCTGTTTCTACTCAATAAGTAATAGTGACGATTGTTGCTCTGTACACACCATAGGATTCAGAGGCAACATAACCAGGCCCTCAGTTATTACATGAGGACATCTCCCATACTTCATACTGTATAGCACTGTTAATTGAAATTCTATTTGTTTCAGTTGCTCACCCAGCAAGTGGAAGCTCTTATTTTCTCCTTGAATTTGTATCTTTAATTTTAATTTAATTATTGTAAAGATCCCCAAAGACCTTGGAAAATTAAATTAGGCCTATATGCAAAATTTCAAGTTCAATTAAGAAGGTCCTAGAAGAAAAAAAAAAAAAAAAAAAAAAGAAGGTCCTAGAAATCCAATTCCTTCACAGTGTCTTGTTCTTCTAAACTGATATTTTTCTACTTCAAAGGTAAATTTACTCCACATCTAAAAGGTATTAATGGGCATTTAGAAGAAGTTAATAGGAAAAATGAGTTTTTAGGAGGATGTTTCTCTTTGTTTCCTGCTCTGCCCTCTCTGTTTTCCAGCATCACAGAGCACGACAACTATTACTGAAGAATGTACAGAAATAACCTCATCTCCAAAATAACAGTATGAAAGCATTTTTTCCTTGCTGATAAAAATCAGGGGTATCCAAAACCAACACTGGAGCAATTTCACTTCTTGATATATATCCAAAAGAACTGAAGACAGGATCTCAAAGGAATATTTGCACACTCATGTTCATTGGAGCATTATTCACAACGGTCAAGAGGTGGAAGTAACCAAGCGTCTGTCAGTAGATAAATGGATGAAAAATATGTGACTTATATACATACATACATACATATGGTGGGATATTATTCAGCTTTTAAAAACAAAGGAAATCCTGTGTATGCTACAACGTGGATGAACCTTGAGGACGTCATCCTATGTGGAATAAGTCAGTCATCCAAAGAAGAATACTGTATAATTCTACTTATAGGAAGTATCTAAAATAGTAAAACTTATGCAGATAGAAAGAATGGTGGCTGTCATGAGCTGAGGGGCAGGGCCAGGGGATTTGTTGGTTAATGGGTTCAGAGTTTCAGTTTTACAAGATGAAAAAGTTCTGGAGAGCTGCAGCACAGCAATATGTACATAGTTACCACTAATTTACCGTACACTTAAATATAGTTAAGATGATAAATTTCGTGTTATGTGTTTTTTACCACACTAAACAAGTCTTTAAAAAAGGAAAAACAAAGAACAAAGCAACCCCGAGCATTCGCTTTATTGTCTTCATGAAACATCTGTGCCTGGGAACTCAGTGTCATCAAGAGTCAGAAATCCCATCTGAGGGGTGGAATACAAAGGTTCGAAGGTCGTTCAATTATCTCTGCTTCTTGAACCTCGTACTCTTAATTTTTGCTTTGCTTGTTTCATTGGAACACAATCACACACATTTGTTTGTATTGTCTCTGGCTGCTTTCACTCTACAGTGGTGGAGCTGAGTAGTTGTGGCAGAGATTGAATGGCTTCCAAAGCTGAAAATATTTGCTCTCTGGCCCTTTACAAAGAAGTGTGCTGACTCGTATGAGCTGAAATGTGTCCCTCTAAAATTCATATGTTGAAATCACAACCCCCAGCACTTCAGAATGTAACTGTATTTGGAGATGGGGTCTTTAAAGAGGTAGTTAAGATAAAATGAGGTCATTATGGGGGCCCCTATTCCAATAGGACTGGCGTCCTTATAAAAAGAGGAAATTTGAGCATAGACACATTGGAAGGAGGACGATGTGAAGACACAGGGAGAAGATGACCATGTACTCTCCAAAGAGAGTCCTTAGACAAAATCAATTCTGCTGACATCTTGATCCTGGAATTCCAGCCTCCAGAACTGTGAGAAAATAAATTTCTGTTGTTTAAGCCACCTAGTGTGTGTGGTACTTTTTTATGACAACCCTGGCACACTAGCACACTGACCCATAGAAGTCCTTTGTTTTCTGGTGTTTTTCAGTATTGGCTTTGCAGTTAGTATCTTGTCACTTGTTTTCAGATAATAAAACTGTTTCCTGTTTGTTTTGTCTGATGGGGAGCCATAGTTACATCTGACCTTAATGAAGGAGAACAGGGGAAAGACTGGCTGCATTGTGGCCCTTTCACTTGCTAAGATGATATCTCCGCAGTTTAATACACTGAGTATGTAATCAAGCTTTGTAGTGGGCTGAATGGAGGCCCCCAAAAAGATATTTCCAGGTCCTAATCCTGGGAACACGTGAATGAGAGTTTACTTGGAAACAAGATCGTCCTGGATTTTCTGGGTAGACCCTAAATCCAATGGAAGCTGGAAAAGGCAAGAAATGGATTCTCCTTAAGAGCCTTTGGAGAGAGCACCACCCTGTTAACACCTTGATCTAGGATTTTGGGCCACCTGATTGTGATAGAATCATTGTTTGAAGCCACACATTCCTGCAGCCCTAGGAAATGAATCCAGGCCTTGATGATATCCAAAGTATGCACTCAGGTGTTGTCAAATGCAGTGCATGCTAGTTTACAATGATCTGGGGTTAAAGAGAGAAACAATGTTATAGCTAAGGGACTGGTTTGGTCTTGAACCGATCTCTACTTTTTCTGGATTCTTACTGCATGGATGATAAGGTTTTACATTATCAGTATGTACCGCAGTTTCCAAAGGGCTTTCAATGTTATATTCTCACTCTTGGGAAAGTGCCACATGTGGTCTCTAGGACACGGGGAAGTACGATTATCCCCAATCCACGGACACGAGAACTAAGGTTTGGGTTCATAACTTACCAAATGATTCAGATCCAGGCTTACTGATTACCAGTGGATGTCCTTTTGACCCAGACACAGTGGTGCCTATAGACCAGTGTTAACGATGAGAGCAACTGAGCAAGGACTTCCAATGAAGCAGGATATGGACTGCAGTGATTTTATGGTTTCCTTGATTAACCTCAGACACAGCGCTATGCTACCCACTCATTTGGATGGGGTTTTTGTTTTTGGAAAAGCAAACATAAATAGACGTATTTTTGTAATGTAAAATTTCAGATGCATGAGGCCATTAAGGTGAATGCTTACCTCTGTGGGTTAAATGACTTGCTGGGAATGACTGGTTTATTTCCAAAGCTTGAACCTCAAAAGTTGAGGTCATGTCACCATCTCACTTCTTGCTTTCCTTGATTGTTTTCTTGATTTCCAACAGGGAAAATTTATATAAAATTTATATAAAACTTTTATATTCCTTTTTTGCTTAAAACACAATAATAAACATTTTTGACCGTATTCATTGTGTACCTATTTTCTCAATTAGCTTTCATGATAATACTACAGGTGAGCACTGATATTCCTTTGAATGAAAGACACTGGGGCTTAGAGCAATTAAGCCGTGTATTCAGGTCACAGAGCCCCACATGTTGCCACTAGATCCAAAGCCTAGATCATTTGATTCCAGAGCCTGAAGCAGCAAGCACCCTGCACATGGCAGGACCTACATGGCATTACCCCATCCCTAGTGGTCATGGCCACCATCAGACCTGTGTGGACTTAGCTCTAACCCCTAGATGAACCAGAGGTTTGGTGCCTCCCTACGGCCTACCATGTGTCACAAAGCAAAGTAGATATGTTTTGGCAGCTCTGGGCTGCTGGGTCCCTGACACAACATTGACTGAGTGTCATATTTTCCTATCTGATTTCACTGCTTTTCACAAAGCTATTATTTAGTGTGCAGCAATAAGTGAGCATAAACACAGCTCTGACTTTTTGGAAGTAAATATCAGCTAGAATAAGCATTTGGTCTCCCTGAAGGCTTTTAAATCTACTGAAATGTCAGGTGCAATGAGATTCTGGGCAAAGGACGGAAGAGCAAATCTCTGGATTTTATAAAAGTTCCCTGAATAATCAGGGCTTTAAACAAGCCAAGTAAGTCCTGCTTTGGCTAGCCTCTCCCTGAATCCTTTATACAGTTCTAAATTCATCTCCTTTGGTGGACAATGAGTAAGGATTTAACTTAGCTGTCAATTCAGGCAATTATTTAAACTGCAGGCACAGGTCACTGATCCATTTCCCCTTTATGATACCCAGAACATCATGTGGAACAGAGAACTGGCTGGATCATGCTTGTCCTGAGAGAGGAAACAATTCAAGGAAGAAAATCCTATACTTCAATGAATTTAACCTTTCTGAGGGCCTTTTCTCTCTAGAAAAAAAAAAAGTTTAGAAAGTTTTCTCTAAAACTTTTCACATTTGGGTTGCCAGGAGAGAGATTGTTTTATTTTATATAGATATTTCATACAGATATAAATCCTTTGGACAAATATACAATATTAGCTGGAATATACATACAGTACTACCAGGGAGAGAATTCCTAGCATTCCACCCATATCTTTCTAGCCCCATTGCTGGACTTCCAAGCAAAACCATTTATACAAGGGTCTCCTCCTATTTCCCTAACCGAATATTAAGGCTTTCTATGTGAACATTTTACATACTTTTTGGATATTCTTGACAGATGGGTTTTTCCCATGTCTTCCAGAATCTTCTGTGTAAATATTTTAGATAGGTCAAAAATTACTGGTCGTTTTTATAGGTCACTTGAGTGGAATAGTTATACTCACTCCTTAAAATATTTCCCCCATTGTTTGTATGTCTCTAGACTGAGTGACAATGATTCCCAAAGCCAACACCCCAAATTATGGAAATATGCCGAAATTATCACCACTACCACAGCCATACCACTAAGAGCAACAAATAACAATGAAACAATAAACAACACAATGGCAACCTATAATATAGATCTCCCCACCAGGAGGGGCAGGCATCCTAGATATAACTACAATTCGACAGACTCCTTTATTTTGATTTGTTTTTTTAGAGATAGAGAGTGTGCATAAGCCAAAGGTGGGCAGAGGGAGAGGGAGAGAGAGAATTTTAAGTAGGTTCCACACACAGTGTGGAGACTGATGTGGGGCTCAATTTCATGACCCTGAGATTATGACCTGAGCTGAAACCAATAGTTGGGCACTTAACTGACTGAGTCCTCAACACCCTCCTTTGAATATCTTTCTTATCTATGTTAAAATTGTCAGAATTCACTCCCTACTAATACTGATCACGTCCTTAAAATAAAAATTTCTGTTGAGTATTTTTATTAGCTTTTTTTTTTGTTTTTAAAGAATCTATGGAAACACAAAGAAATATCCTTAAACTACCATTCCATTTATAAAGATTTTTAATTAACTTATTATCTCTCAGATGTTAATTCTTCTTTGATAGGTGCTTACAAGGCCATGTTGGGAGCTCATAAAACTCTTAAAAAGCCTATTAATTATAGGAGGCTTGCATAATTTATAGTAGTTTTGAGAAATGCTAAGTAGCAAAAAAAAAAATGCTCTTAAATTCATGTTCCCCTCATTCTGACCTCTGGAAAAAATCTTAATAAGATTTATTATTTTGTGCTTGGGTGGTTGATATATTCTGCAGATAACAATTCTGATAGGGCACTCAAGATTCAGGAACTCTTGTTTTACGTCTTTGCTTATATGGGTATAAGGCAGTGATCCTTTGGAGTGTATAAGATCAGTGTTATCAAGTCCTTTACTCAGGTCACCTAAGGGTTTCAAAGTCAGTGAAAACTCTAGCTCTGGCTGTGACTTTTGGAATGCATTGTACCCAAAGGACTTGATGCCATTATTTCTACCTTAGTCTTCATTTTTGGTTGTGGTCACTAATTGGAATTACTCTTGGTATTTCTTCTTTAAACATCAAGCAGCAGGCTTATGTTGACTCCCTTTTCCTGAAAGAATTGATGAGACCCTCCCAGCTTGAGTGATTATCCTGACTGGTGTTAGATCCCTCCCTTCTGTGGCCATCTACCCTCATGGCCTTTCTCTGAATTAGGAAGGAAGGGCAGTGAACATTGTTTCCAAAATACTATGGCAAAAAATACAAGTGCTAGCTGAAAGCAAAAGGATGATTTGAGGAATTTGTTTGTTTGTTTGTTTATTTTCCCATGAACCCTACTGAGATGGTCATTTTGCTTATGACTTAGGGAGACAGTTTCAATGTAGCAATAGGGGTCAAGGAAGGAGCAGGAAGGGGAGAAGCAAGTAGAAGCCAGCCTTTGGTTAACTCCTGACCACCTGTGAAGACTGAGGAAGGGTGCTTCGTGGTAGTATTTTTAGAGGAGGCAATTGGAACATAGACTCATGGGTCAGGTGCTTGATGAAAGGCAGGTGTGTTGGTAGAATGTCTTGGGGGGAAGATGAAGGTAGAGCAAGGAATCCACTTCATCTATTGTACCATTATGCCTAAAACAACCTTACAAATAGGATTACTACTAGATTATAGAGCCTCTGGGCCTCCAGCCAGCACTAATTTTAAGTATGTTTTCTAAGCTTTGAGGGCATTTGTGTATTAAGCCAACAGTTCACAGTAGCTCTGTTATTTGTAATAGTCCATTTTAAGTCTCAGTTGCTCTGCTAAGCAAATCATGTTTTAATGTTGGCATATGAAGAATAAATACTGGAATCTAGTCTGTTGGCTTAATATGGCTCCAGCGTAGCATAGACTTCACTATTTCTGACACTCCTGTGCTCCCCTATCTCCAGTGATGTGATAAGCTCAGTTTTTGGAGACAGGAGCATTATCTCTGATTATGAACTATTCACCTACATTCCCTCAAGGAATCTCACATCCTACCACCTTAAGCACTTCTGTGTGTGGACCATTTAAGTAATAAAAGCAATCAGACTTGGCTTGCTAGTATGCTGCTGCTTAGGGGCTTTTGGTGTTATCTGGAGAAATTCTGGTGTCTGGGAAGACTGTGGGTGAGGGTGAGAAGGATGAATTACACATTGACTTAAGTTCTAGCCAATGGACTCAAGATATGCAGGACTGGAAATCAGAAGTCTAGTGATGGCCTAAGAAAGTGAAGGTCATTCTGCAGAGGGGGAATGTTAATGTCTTAGGTGTGCTGAGAGAGGTATCAATGGTGGGAAAAAAGGTGGCTTACATAAAATAGAAAACTATATCTCTGTCATGTTGTGAAGGGCTGTTGGTTGATAGTTCAGACCTAGTATTGTGGCTCCACAAACAGTGACCCACGGTTCTTCTAGCTAATGGCTCCTTATTGCTACTGTGTGGCCCTTAATTGTCTTTATGGCTTAAGATAGCTGCTAGAGCTCTAGCCATCACATTCGAGTTCCTGGTGTCAGGAAAAGCCCACATACTTACTTGAAGGAGACTTCCAGGAAGTTTCACAATGTTTCATCTTATTTCTAATTGGCCTAAGCTTAGTCACTTGGGAGGAGTGAGGGGAGTGACAGAAGTGACTGGTAAATGTGGTATTTTGGTTGGGTAATAATAAGAGATTTATATGATCAGTTAAAAATTAGAAGTTTTATTACCAAGTATAAAGTAGAGGAAAGTGGATATTGGGAGGTGTTTATCCGTGTTCAATGTCTGCCATAAAGAGTCCTGAAGGGAGACCATGTAAGGAGGTGAGAACAGCCCAAGGAGCAGATGAGTGTTTGCTCAAAAAGAAGTTGTTAGTTAAATTGCCAGATAAGGACAAAAGTCAAGGATAATGGAAGCTGAGAAAAAGTCACTGGACTTCATGTTATTGGATAATTTTATATTTCAGCAGTATTTGGTTTGTGTAGCTTGGCACATTGTTAAAGCAGCATGCCTTAGACTCCTGGGGCTTACTGCTTCTTTCAGTGGACGGGAAATTCACTAATGAACAAACAAATCTATGATAAAATTCTTCATATAGAACTAAGGCAGGAAGAGGAGAGAATTGCTGATACGCTCACTTGGAGTGTCAGGAAAGCTCTCTTGGAAGAGGTGACATTTGAACACAGAGTTAAGGAAGTGACAGATGGGATCAAGTAAATAGTGGTTGAGTATTTTGGGCAAAAGTCAACCGGGGCAAAAGCTCCATGGTGCAGTGTGCTTGTATTATTATAGGAACCAGAAAAGAGTCATGTGGCCAGGAAGGACTGAATAAGGAGAGGAGTTTTAGGAAATAAGTCGAAGTAGTATCCAGGTGCTGGATCGTGAAAGCTTGCTCAAAGCATAGTAACATTTTGAGGTTCCTGGTGGCTCATTGGTTGAGCATCTGCCTTGGGCTCAGGTCATGATCCCGGGGTCCTAGGATTGAGTCCCACATCAGGCACCCCATGGGGAGCCTGCTTCTCCCTCTGCCTGTGTCTCTGCCTCTCTCTCTGTGTCTCTCATGAATAAATAAATAAAATCTCAAAAAATAAAATAAAAAAAGTAAAAAAGAAATAACATTTCATTCTAAGAACAAGGGGTAGCCATTAATAAGCTGAGTGCAAAAGTGTGACATTTTATGATCTACATTTTAAAAGAATCTCCGGGGGCGGGGATCCCTGGGTGGCTCAGCGGTTTGGCGCCTGCCTTTAGCCCAGGGCGTGATCCTGGGGTCCTGGGATTGAGTCCCACGTTGGGCTCCATGGAGCCTGCTTCTCCCTCTGCCTGTGTGTCTCTGCCTCTCTCTGTGTGTGTTTCTCATAAATAAATAAAATCTTTAAAACAAATAAAAGAATCTCTTTAATTACTATGTGAAGCATGAGCTGTAGGACAGCAAAAGTGAAGCAGAAGACCAGTCACGTGGCCACTGCACAGATCCAGGTAAATAATAATGGTGCCATAGGTTTGTGTTTTAGAGGTGGAGGTGGAGAGAAAATGGTTGAGCCCAGAAGGTATTTTAAAGGTGGATAAAGCACTAAGTTTACTAAAAAATCTTTTGTGGAGTATGAATGAAAGGGAGAAGCCAATGATATTTCCAAAGTGTTTCGCCTCAGAAAATGGGGGAACGGTGTTGTTATTCATAGAAATGAGAGGTTATTGAGTTGGTTTGGGGAAGAGTAGTAAGAATTTGGTTGGACATGTTACGCTTGAGATGTCTGTTAGACATCCACGAAGAGATAGTTGGTGGGCAGTAGGATATGCCAGTGTGGAGTTTAGAGAAGAGATAGTTCAAATATAAAACTCAGCACTTACCAGCAAATTGGCAATAGTTAAAATCAGGGGACAGGATGAGATCACTTAGAGAAAGTATGTAATAAGTAGATAAAAGGAGTGAGGAAGCTGAGACTAAGGGCACTGCAACATTTACAGCTGAAAATAGAAAGAAGTCCCAAAAGAGGAGCTGGAGAAGAAACGGCCAAAAGAAAAGGAACACATCCAGAAAGTGTGATGGTCCTAAAGCCAAGCGACTAACTTGTTTCAAAAAAGAAATGATCAAGTGTGCAAATGCTGCTGTGAGGTCAGAAAAATGGGGTTCATTGGATCTACTGATGAGTAGTTGGAACAAAATCTGATTGAAGAGGGTTAAGGAGAGAGTGAAAGGTAAAAAAAAAAAAAGGATAAATCAAATGTAGACAACCACTTAAGGAGTTTTCTGTAAAAGGAATCAGAGAAATGGTGCAGTAACTGAAAAAAATGTGGAGGATATATATATATATTTTTTTCTTTTTTAACATGGAAGACATTTCAGCATGTTTGCATGGATAGGGAAATACCCACTAGGGAGAGGGAGAGAAAAAACATCGGTGATGCATACGAGAAAGGTAATTATGACCCACAGAAAGTCTTCAAGTAAATAAGAGAGCTGGGGTCCTAGGTAAAGTAACTGGATATTTTAGATCAGCAGAGGGTCAGTTCAAACCTTTAATAAGGATGAAGGCAGGAAGTGGGGCTGCTGATGCTGGTGGCTGGCTAGATTTGGTGGTCAAAGGTAGTTGTTCTTTCTGAGGTCATCTATTTCTTCAGAGAAAGAAGCAGCAAAGCCACCAGATGCTAGTGAAAAGCGGAGAGGGTCTCTCCTAGGTTTTATGAGAAACAGAAAATGTAAAACAATAATCACCTTGGAAGTTGGGACTTTGGATTGTGACTCAAAAAAAGTTAGTGATGTATGAACACTATTGTGAATCAGGTTTTTTGGTGTTTTCCCAGAAGAGTGGATAGAACAGGGCAAGTGAGGAAACCAAATCACTGAGGTGGAACACCAAGCAGGAGAGGAAGGGTACAGAATGGAAAGGAAAAGCGGTCTCCTGTGATTAATTGCAGGCCTTTACATATAATGAAGGAAGGAGCTTAATCAAAAGGAAGCCATCTTCAAGGAACCTATTTACCAAGACTAATGATATGGACACATATGCAGAGGGATCCTTAAAACAAGAGTACAGCAGGGAGCCAAGCAAGCAAGCAAACAAAACAAAACACAATGATTTATATAACTTATTTTCAAATAAATAAAACATACTATTTTCTAGGAGAGTCAAGTTTTGTGTTTTGTTTGTTTTGTTTTGGTTTTTTACCACGTTATGGTAAGAGAAATTTATTTTGTGGGTTTGTTTACAATTTACAGCTTAATTGAAAAATCTCTTCAATGACAATTTTACACAAGTTTTAAACACATTTTGCTATGGCTGTTTCATATTCCAAATCTACTTAGTGGCAGATGGTATTATGTTAATTTTTGTTCTGAAGAGATATTTATATGGGGTCATGTAAAGTATTATAATCTAGTAGCTTTTTGCTGCTCCACTTATACTGGGATAGGGCTGAGTAACTCCAGAGGAGGAATGAATGGTTAATATGTCCTTTAGTTTTTAAATATAAATGATCTCAATGAAGTTTTGGGAAGGAATTGAATAACCTTTCATTTGAGATGAAACTCTCTGCAAATTATCGAGAGTTTTGGTATATTGTGCTATTAGCAAACAAAGAATAGGCCTGGGACAAATAACGTTTTATTATTTACTCATGTTAAATATTTACTGAGCACGTACAACACAATATGTCTGGCAGTGTTCTAGGCGTTGGGGATACATAGTGAACAAAATAGACAAAGATTCCTGCCCTCGTGAGTCTATGTTTTGAAAATTAAAGACCCTGACTTGCTTCATGCCCAGATGGATGACAGAAAAAGGTTTTGGTGGGGATGTGGAGTGATTAGACAAGGCAGGAAAGATCTTTGACATTCATTCAGCAACATTTAGTAAGTGGTTGCTAATAAATTAGGCACTGACCCAGGCTGAGATGGATGAGTGAAGCCATCAGACGGTCATCAGAAAAACAGACTGATGGGCTAATCTGCATAAATGCAGAGACCAATGCATACAAATTAATGTGGGCAAATATTAATATAAAAGTAAAGAAAATTCTGCCATTTAGGGCCCTTCAACAATGTCATAGGCTCCAGGGATGTGCTGATACCCTCCTTGTGGGGACAATTCTTACAGAAGCTAAATTAGATACATCTGATGAGAGCTGACCGGAAATTTCCTGAAATCAATTCCAACTCTAAGTTTATTCATTCCTATGGTCTTGCTTCCCACTGAATGTCCAATGTATGTCAGGCTCTGGGGTCATCAGGGGTGTGAGTCTGGACCTAAGCCCTAAGAGTATATCCTGAAGGAAAGGTCCTAGAAGTGAGGAGGGGATCCTTGGGCAATAGGTTTTTTGACCTGACACTATTAAGCCCTCCTTCCCTTGATGCCTGACTGAACTGGTAGTTTCCTAAAGCCACCTTTACAGTCGTAGATGTGGTGGTGAGCTGGTGTTTAAGACAGATTTTTAGTATTTGTGTTTCTTTGGTCTGTGTCAGGATCATTTTCTGCTTGACTTTTATCTGCAGTTAAGATTGATTTAGGATGGAAGTTACATACTTGAGTTTTCAAAGACCTTCAGTTGCCCATATTGATTTGATGTGGTTTGATAGGTTGTCCACTGTCATGTGCAATGACATTAAAGGACTTGAAGCCTAAAGGCGAGTAGAAAAACAACTCTTTTGCAAGGGTGATCACTCCCTAAGATTTATTTACCCTGTAGAAAGCTATGGATGCTAAAGTTCTCATCTTAGTAACATTGTCTCTCACTTTAGAAGGTCAGCAGCCACAAAAATCATATAGATGGATCTTGGAAAATAGGACCTACATAGGACCATCCGGCTCCTGACAGTGATAATGGGAGACACTTCCTGATAGAAGAAAGATCAGATTACCAGAAAACATTTTTCTCCATTAACATTTTCTCTAAAATTTTTTCCTTCCAGATGTTTCTTCTTCTTCTTCTTCTTCTTCTTCTTCTTCTTCTTCTTCTTCTTCTTCTTCTTCTTCTTCTTTTCTTCTTCTTTTTGTTTTTTTATTTTTTTATTTTTATTTTTTTTTGAAGATTTAGTGTGATGAGCAATTTAATTAAATGGTTTGTACTCAGAGAAAGAACACAGAAGTAAACCCTACAAGGACCCTTCATGCTAGTTCAACTTAGGACACATGTAGTTTTTAAAAACCCACCTCTGAGTATTAAAAATATCACATTTTAACATTTCTGAGGATTAAAGTAACACTGATTAAAAGTACCTGGCAAACAGAAGGCGCCTAATAAATGTTGATTTTCAAACTGCCAATGACAAATCAAAATAATAAATGCACCCAGATAGAACTATTATATAAGAAACAACTGTAGATTATTTCACAGTTCCTTTTAATGAAATATTTCATTCTTAAGACAACAGTTCTTCAACCATTAGCAAAAGATTGCTTTCAAAAATAAGGCACTGAAACAGATGCATGATGCTATATTTTCAACACAACGAAAAGTAATGAAAAGTATTCTGAATGAGAAAAGTATATAAAATAAATAAGAACAGTTTTATAACCTGCATAATGCATAGTAATTTAACCATTAAATTAGAATCTATAAAACTAGAAATGTACTTCTTGTATCAGCCTTAACAATGATTTTTAAGAAACTGTCGAGTTTTGGAACTATGTAGATCAAATTGTATTCAACACCTGTTTGAGGTCCATATAAAGCCTGCCTTCTCATCTAGCTCTCAGCCTTCCAATGGTAGAGGCCTATCAGGAAGACGAGGAGGGCAAGGGAACCTTTTCTTTTTGTCATTTACTTTCAGAAGTGAACAGATATATAATAGAAAATACTGAGTATGTTTACAGCTGTAGTAGAGCCTTCTCTAATGAAACATAATGGCATTCAGTAAAAATCCACAAACTCAGATATAAAAATAATTGTTAATGTATTTTCCAAGGGTCTGTAAGAATATGTTTCGTATAGGCCTATCATGAAGCATTGTGTAACTTAATTTGCATAATTTTTAGTCTATGTAATTCTCCATATATTTCTATAAAGGGGCTTCTCATTGGAAATATTTTTCTTGTACCTATAGAAAAGCCTCCTTTGTGGATTTTCCAGTTTATAATTATTTATCCCGAAGATACATTGGAGATTTTCTTGTATGTACATGTAGAATGCACCCCAGTGAGAAATTCCTATGGAGAAAGACTCATCATCAGCAATAACCTTCATCTTTGTAACTGTGAACACTTTCATTAATGTGAATAATATTCTCAAAGGTTTTCTAAAATCGGAATCATCCGATACAGCTTTCTACCTTAAAGTTCAAAATTGTAAAGTTGTTAAATAAATGTGTAGATTATGCAAAACATACTTAAAATATAAATTGAATTTGGCAAGGCAAGGGAAGACAAACTTTTTGTTTTTTTAAAGATTTTATTTATGTATTCATGAGGGACGCAGAGAGAGGCAGAGACACAGGCAGAGGGAGAAGCAGGCTTTCTACAGAGAGCCTGACGTGGGACTTGATCCCAGGACCCAGGATCATGACCTGAGCCGAAGGCAGACGCTCAACCACTGAGCCCTCCAGGTGTCCCTGTTTCTGTTTCTTTTAATCAATAATCTCAAGATGATAATATTCTAATTTATTGCCATGTGATATATTTTGTAATATTTAATTTTATTAACAATATTTTTTGATGTTCAGCAAAGAATAATATAGTGTTCAGGGGCTCCGCTACCTGAATAAGTTTGAAAACAGCTGCGTGGGACCTTCCTTTGATTTATTAAAAACAACTATTTATTAAGTATATATGAGTATATACAGAGAGTTAATAATATAGGGAGGAAGTAGATCCATAAATTCTAAACATTCTAGTAATTCTAAAGTTAAAACTGAAATAGCTTGGAAATAAAATGGGGCAAATATTAAACAAATAAGTGCAACATAAGATGTGATAGTTAACATAGGATAGTGAGGGTAATATAGGATAGTTAAAAAGCCCAGAGAGTTCAAATAAAGCGATGGTTAGGGATGTCTGGGTGGTTCAGCGATTGAGCATCTGCCTTCAGCTCAGGGCATGATCCTGGGGTCCTGGGATCGAGTCCTACATTGGGCCCCCTGTGAGGAGCCTGCTTCTCTCTCGGCCTGTGTGTCTCTCATGAATACATCTTAAAAAAATAAAGCAATGGTTAATTTCAACTGGGGATCTAGAGATGAATTTTCAAACCACATAATGTAGCCTTGAAGACTAAGCAGGTGGAAATGCTGGGTCAGGACTTTCTGGGCTTGAGCAACAAAAACAGAGGTATGAAAGGTAATGAAATGTTTGGGGAAGAGTGAGATGTCTTGTAATGATGATACTTGTCAGGTAAAGTAGGAAAGATTAGGTATGTCGAAGGTAACTTCAAGCTAGTCACACAGCAAATATATATTGAATACTTTCTATCAGCTGTATTTCTACCCAGATTAGGAGGGTCTTGAGTGCCATACTAAGGATTTGGAGAATAGACCCCTCATGTTCATGGTCAAGTCCAACATCAGGGATCTGATTCTGTCTGCGTAATGGAAAATAGAGTTGGCGGAGTCTGGTGGATAGATTTGGAGAGAAGCAAGGCCCAAGAATGGAGACTAATTGGAGAATAACAGAATAATCCAGCTATAAAATGAAGAGAGTTAGAAATAATGGAGTGGCAGTGAGAACAGAAAGGTGGTATTGGTTTGTGTCCTTTATCACAGATAATTTGCAACTAGGAAGCAACAACTGTATTTCCCATTACTGACCATGTGAGGTCTCGGCGTGACACACAGAGCATTGTCAATATATGTCTTCAAAGGTCTATCCTGATTCTTGACTGTGGAAAATTATAGAAGACATATGGTTTTTCTATTTTTCTGAATTCATTAATCAACAGATATATATCACATGCCTAAAGGGTATTGGGAATAGTGTTAAACAAGACAGACGGGGTATTGGCCCTATTTCATTGACATCTTTGTAGGAAAACATAGATGAGGAACATGTAAATAAGCAAATAATATGTACATGTGTTGTTTTATTTTTAATTATGTTTTGGCTTACTACCTATGTAATGGCTCAAATATCAATCTTTAGAGCTATAATGTCATCACATAAATCTATATCCTCCAATCCTTCACCCCAAGGTCCTGTGCCTTATTAATATTATGAGAGGAATTTAAGGTATAATATTCCTCAGCCATTAGAAACGACAAATACCCACCATTTGCTTCGACTTGGATGGACCTGGGAGGTATTATGCTGAGTAAAATAAGTCAATTGGAAAAGGACAAACATTATATGGTCTCATTCATTTGGGGAATATAAAAATTAGTGAAAGGGAATAAAAGGAAAGGAGAGAAAATGAGTGAAAATATCAGGGTGACAAAACATGAGAGACACCTAACTCTGGGAAATGAACAAGGGGGTAGTGGAAGGGGAGGTGGGCCGGGCGGTTAGGGTGACTGGGTGACGGGCACTGAGGGGGGCACTTGGTGGGATGAGCACTGGGTGTTATGCTATATTTTGGCAAATTGAGCTCCAATAAAATTTTTTTTTTAAAAAAATTAAGGTACAATAGATAAAAGAGATCTTTGAGGACATATTTTTGTAGTGCTTATAGACTGAATGTGTGTATTTATATAAAATATTATATTTGCATTTACAAACATGTTCTGGCTTCCGTAAGGTCCTAATTAGTAGTTTAGAACAAACTTTTTGATTAACAATAAGCAGACAAGTAGAACAAAATATTTCTTTAATGTATCTGGTTGAGGGCTGCTTGGGTGGCATAGTCAATTAAGCCTCTGACTCTTGGTTTTGATCAGGTTGTGATCTCAGGGTTGTTAGATGGAGGCCTGCTTAAGTTTCTCTCTCCCTTTCCTTCTGCCCCTACCCCCTGCCCTCTCTCTCAAATAAATAAATCTTAAAAAAAAAAAAAGTTGGGAAAAAAAAGTTGAAAGTACAGGAGACTTTCCAAGGAAGTGAAAGCCAAGATATGAAAGAGGAAGAAATCTCAGAGAGGTGAGAAAAGGTACTATTTTTCCCTTACAGGTGTCTGATAATTCCAGTGAAGATTATTGAAAATTTGGAAAACAGAATAATTTTGAGATATTCAAAATAATGAAGGCAAAAATTAGAGGCCAAGGACTGCCAAAGTAAAAAACAAACAAACAAACAAAAAACCTAAAAAATTACCAAAGCTTTTGCTGGGATTTTAAAGAGGTATATGCTGAGAATCAGAATGAGCTGAACATAAACCAGTTCTCATAGGGGGTGGTGTATGCTTTACATCATGCTAATCTCTGATTAATTGAAGGTAACCTGGAATTGCTAGTACTAAACTCTGGTGGTTGATAGCATTCAGAGCCTCAAATTATTTCTACAATTTTTCATATATAGCATCTATAACCCAAATAAAAATCACCAGCTGTAAAAAAGTAACCAGCTATTTGAATGGAAATTAAAATATGATGTCAGATCACAAAAACTAATAGGAGGACATGGCACACAGCACATCCAGATAATGGATCCACACACAAATATTAAAAGAGCTTTGTTTAATATGTCAAGGAAATAAAAAGAAAGATGGAAAATCTTAGCAGAGAACATGAAACTAAAAAGAACAAAATGGATGTTTCAGAACTGAAGAATACCAAAGAGAAATAATTCAATGAATGGATCTAGCAGCAGATTAATCAGAGCTAAAAAGTGAATTAGCAAACTGAAAGATAAATCAAAATAAAATATGTAGACTGCAGTATAGAGAGATAAAAAATTAGAAAATATAGAAGAGACATATGGAATATAGTGAAAACATTTAATATATGCATAGCTAAAATTGTAAAAAGGAGATAAGAGACAGAGAATAGAGCACAATGGATTTAATAGTTGAGAGTTTTATAAAACTGATGAAAAATATCAAGACATATGCAAGAAACAAACCCCCACAAACATTAGTAAAAAGCTACACATAACACTATTTGTAAAAAATGCTGAAATTCAGACTTAAAGAGAAAATCTCAAAAGAAGTTGGAGAAAAGATGTATTTCTGCTAAAGAGCAACAAAAAGACTTCTATTTCAAGAAGCCACTAAGAAAACATCAGTAAATAAAACCCATAATAGAGAAAAGGAAGATGATGTTAATGATCATATCAGAAATTAATGAATTTGAAAACAATCTTAAAAGAGAGAGGACCACCAAAGCTCACAATCAATTTTTTTAAAACTAAAAATATTCAATATTTGATGAGACTGACAGGTAAAAATGAGAGATAGCACAGAAAACCAACTTTAGGAATTAAAAGGGAGGCATCACTGCACAGCCCATAGACATTCAAAAGATTTAAGAGGATATTATAATCAACTTTATACCAATATATTTGAAATTTTAGATGAAATTGGTAAATTCCTGTAAAACACCACTTACCAAAGGTGACACAGAAGAAATTAAAAATCTTAATAGATTATAACTGTATCTATACTTAGAAACTTCCCTACAATGAAAACCCCAGGCACACAAACAAATAACATCAATCTTATGCAATGTCTTAGAACAGAAAAAAATAGAAATAACTTCTAACCCATTTTATGAGGCCAGTAAAGCTTTGATACTAGTACCTAACAAAGACATAATAAGAAAGGAAAATTATAAGCCAGTATCATTTATGAATATAGATTGAAAATATCCTATAATTTAGCCATTCAAATCCCATGATATAAAAAATAATGTATCACAACCAAGTATTGTTTATTCCAGGAATACAGGTTAGTTTACCATTTGAATATTATTTGAGGTATTCACTGCATTAGCAGAATAAAATATCAATGTTAGTTCAATTAGTATAGAAAAGTACTTGAAAATAACTCAACATCCATTCACTGTGAATGAAAATAGCCTTAACAAACTAGCAATAGAAGGGATATTCCCTATTTGGATGAACAATATCTACCAAAAAACTAGAGTGCCCATTGTACTTAATAGTAAGATATGGATAACTTTCCTTTTGACATGGTAATGAGGAATAGGTGGTCACTTTAAACACCTTTATTTAACATTGTTCTGAAGGTCCAAGCTAAAGCAATATGGCAAGAAAAATGAAAGGAAAGTCATAAGGAGTGGAAAGGAAAAATAAGCCCATCATAATTTGCACACTACATGATTGTATAACTAAAAATCAAAAAGATCTACAGATAAATTATTAGAGTTAATAAGTGATTTTAGAAATTTTGTTGGATAGAAGATCAATACAAACAATCAGTTATATTATGTATACTGGTTACAGAGAGAAAATAAAAATTTTAAGATTTTATTTTTTTTTAAGAAATTTCTATACCCAACACAGGACTTGAATTTACAACCCTGAGATCAAGAGTCCCATGCTCTACTGACTGAACCAGCCAGATTCCCCAGAAAATAAAAATTTTAAATACCATATGTAATAGAACAAAAACGTCAATCAAAATGTCAATTTTCTAAAATCTAATATTCAGTCCAGAGTCAAAACCCCAGTAGATTGTATGTGTGTATGTTTGTAACATGTGTGTGTTTGTAAATTCACAAGCTGATCCTTGAATCTACGTGGAAATGGAAAGAGCTAAGCATACAAGATCGACTTAAAGAAGAAAAAATTGAAAAACTTATTCTATTGGAATTAAGACTTAATATAAGCTACAGCAATTAAGACTAATTCACATTTAACTTATGACAAATGTGGTGCTGCAGAATGTTGGGAAAAAGATGCTATCTTCAATAAATTTTGCTGAGTTAAGTGGACATCCTTAAGTAAAAAAGGAAATTTGAATTCTACACCATACACAAAATCAATTCCAGATGCGTTTAAATCTAATTATGAAAAAGAAAACAATAAAGCTTGTAAAGGACAATATAGGAGACTATTTTCATCATTTAGAGACAAGAAAAGTTTCCTTAAACAGGATATAATACCACTAATGTAAAAGAAAATTGTAATAAATTTTATTACTTTAAAACTAATTTTGTTGTTGTTGTTGTTCTTTTAAAAACCCCCCTGAGAGAGTGAGTGAGACGGTAAACCACTGTGGGAGAAGGTGGTTGCTACACACAAAACTGACGATGTGCTTTTATACAGAATGTATGAAGAATTCCTACAAGTTCATAAAAAAGAGAAACAATCTAAGGTTAAACAAAAAAAGGAGTGTGGGAGAAAAGAGAAGCGAAGAATTACTTTACAAAGGCGGATATCAAAATGGACAATAAACATTTGAAAAGGTGGCCAATCTCATTAACAATCAGGGAAATACAAAAGACAATCATGGGAACATGTGGGTGGCTCCATGATTGAGTGTCTGCCTTTGGTTCAGGTCATGATCCCAGGGTCCCGGGATCGAGTCCCACATCCGGCTCCCTGCAGGAAGCCCGCCTCTCCCTCTGCCTGTGTCTCTGCCTCTCTCTAGAAAAAAAACAAAACAACAGAAACCCCCCAAAATTAAAACAAAAATAAAAAAACAAAAGATAACCGTGATGAGATACCCCTATGGAATCACCAAAATAGTTCAAATTAAACAGACTGACAATTCCAAGCATGGAAGGATGGGGGCACTATCCCCACCTTGGAACACTGCATTATTTCTTCCAGTTGAACAAATAGAAATGTTATCATATAGCAAATCTACTCTTCACAGATCTGCACGCACAGGTGCAGCGAGAAATTTATCTAAGGATATTTATGGTAGAATTCTTTCATAATTGCCCCAAATTGGGAAAAACCCGAAGGTCCATCAATATTAAAATGAATAAATAAGCTGTGGTATATTCATGCAATGGAATACTATTTGGCAGTGAAAATCAATATATAGGAACACACCACAACAAGAATAAATCTGCCAAACACAGCATAAGGGCATATGCAAAAGAAGCCGTGGGCATAAGGGCACAGTTTACATGATTTCCTTAGAACTTCAAAAACTAGGCAAGAGAAATCTAAGGAGTTAAAAGGTAGATGAGTGGTTACATTTGGGGAGGGGGAAGAGTTAGTATTCATTCTATTTCTTCAGCTAGGTGATGGCCTCATTGGTATGTTCACTGTGTAATAATGCACTGATCTGTAGGGTTATGATTTGTGCATTTTTCTGAGCATATGTTATAGTTTACTTTTTTTAAAATTCAAGGAATTTTCAATCTCCCAAGAGAAGATCTATTTTGCAGGCACCCTGCAGATTGCCAAAATGTAACTGCTTTAGTTTCCCAAACTTTAAAAAAAAAAACACATTTATTTATTTGAGAAAGAGAGAGAGAGAGAGAGAGAGAGTAAGTGTAGTGTGGGAGGCGAGGGGCAGAGGGAGAAGGCGAGAGAGAATCTCAAGCAGAGTCCCTGCTGACTACACAGCCCAGCCTGAGGTGGGGCTCGATCCCAGGACCCTGAGAACATGCCCTGAACTGAAAACAAGAGTTGGATGCTTGACCAACGGAGCCACCCAGGAGCCCCTGTTCCCCAAACTTTTTATCTTAAATTCTGCTTTGAAGGTAAAAAGGGAGAGGTGCAAAATTTGATTTCTTGCCAGTATTTGTAGTTTTTAGAATTAATAATCATTTCAGATTTTTTTCTTTCAGATAATCTTTGCTTCTATTTTTTTTCCTAATCATACATGACAAATTACAGACAAATGAGTCTCCTTTTCTCTGTTTACACTTCTGTCCTCGTTGCCAATCACTTCTGAAGCAGCC
This sequence comes from Vulpes lagopus, assembly GCF_018345385.1. Classification (NCBI taxonomy): domain Eukaryota; kingdom Metazoa; phylum Chordata; class Mammalia; order Carnivora; family Canidae; genus Vulpes; species Vulpes lagopus. The sequence goes on from NC_054845.1 coordinate 29,270,654, forward strand.
AACTGTGGTAGAACTCATTCAAAATAATGTATCACTTATACTAAATACATGTTTATCATTAAAGAAAACCAGACAAAGTTTTTTCCTCCTTGCAAACTTGTATGATTTGTTTCTTCATGAAGTTAGAAAACCCGCTTCCTCTCCTACAGAGCCAATTCTATGATAAGGAGAAAAAATTTAGCCAAACTCTCACAGGGCATTCTCCTTATCTGGGCATGTGCAGAACAAAGTGAATCCCTGGCTATTTGCTTGCGCCATCCTAATGCAGCACACGGCGGGGTGGATGGGGTGGTCCAGTTGTGGGGTGGGAGGTAATCCGTGCTTGATTAGAAACTCAAGCTTGAAAGGAAAAGAGTCCTGAATCCAAGTTTTTATTTCCATGCCAGAAATGGCTGACCTTGACTTCCCTTCGCGGTACTTTTGCCTGTTTCTTTGGAGTTTTTGCTCTTTCAAACCAAACGGATGATGAGGAGGAGGTCGTGCAAACACGGGAGGCCAGGAGGCCAGCTTGCAACTGCCCAGCAGGCCCGCAGGCAGGTGTGGGCCTCTGCATTATGGAGCCCGACAGTAGGGAGAGGCCTTCAGGAGACTACCCAGCCCTCTTGCTGGGTTTTGCTGGGACTGCATGAAGCCAGATTTCACGTTCTTCTAGCAGTCCTGCTGACAAAACTGGATAACCTCCTCAACACAGGGCAGGCAGATTCCCATGATGCTGCACCCCTCGCAGACATGCTGTTTGGCCTACAGCCACTCTGCCTGCCAAATTCCAGCCTGGCTCCCCAGACGCCCGGGCCCCTGCCCTGACAGTCCCAGGCTTTCCTTTTTCTCTGACTTCTATCTAGAGGTCCCCAGTCTGATCCAAAGATAAGCCGCATCTAACTGGGGATTTGTTGGGAATGCGGACACTCAGGCTCCACTCTTAACCTGCGGATCTTGATTACCAGCAAGAGCCCTAGGTGGTGTCTTCACGCCCACCATGCTGCAGCGCTGCTGGAGGTGAAGGTTTCCCAGAACGCGGGCCCAGAAAGACAGATTAGGGAGCCCGGTATGAATCTTCAGATTTAAAAAAAATGCTTTTAGTTTGTTTCAAAAGATGGAGAAACACAGTATCAGATTTTTTTTTTTTTTTTATATATTCGGTCATTTATAATCAAGTCAAACCATTTTTAAATTAACTGATTAATTAATTAAAATTCTAGTATAATTGACACACAAAGTTATATTAGTTTCAGGTGCACGATATAGGGATTCAACAACTGTATGCATTACTCAGTGCTCATCATGATAACTGTCCTCTTAATCCCCTTCATGTATTTCCCCCATCCCCCACCCCCACCCCTCTAGCAACCACTGGTTTGCTCTCTATGCTTGAGTCTGTTTTTCTGTTTGTCTCTTTTTTCCCTTTGTTTCCTTTGTTTCTTAAATTTCACATATGGTGAAATCATATGGTATTTGTCTTTCCTTGACCAACCTATTTTTCTCAGCATTATATCCTCTAGATTCATCCATGTTGTTGAAAATGGCCAGATTTCATTCTTTTTTTTTTTTATGGTGAAATAATATTCCATTGTATATGTATCCCACATCTTCTTTATTCATTCATCTATGGGTGGACACTTGAGCCGCTTCCATAATTTGGCAATTGTAAATAAGGCTGCGATAAACACAGGAGTACACTTACTTTCTGGAATTAGTGTTTTTATATTCTCTAGGTAAATATCCAGCAATGGAATTACTGGATCATAAGGCAGTACAACTTTTAATTTTTTAAGGAATATCTATACTGTTTTCCACAGTGGCTATTAAATCAAAATATTATTTAGCCCTTATTTTAGGAATTGGAATTGAGAACATTATTTGAGAAATTATGCAAAGAACTCAGATAAAAAATTTTGTACTTTGTTTCATTTTCTGGAATTTGTGGAAGAGATTATCAGGTACTTCTAGGCACAGAAAACAAATGTTAGTTCAGGCAATCCTATGGAGAGTTGGTTGTAAGTTAGCAGGGGATATTAGCTTTACATTCCCGGTAGAGAAAAGATTTGCAAGAGAAAATAGACACATTAATAGTAATACCTGATGTTTATTATTATTCTTAAAATTATTAATGATAATGTTCCATTCCAGGTACACAGTGACTACCCTTTGAGGTATGTACTACAATTATCACTGATTTACAGATGAGGAGGCTGAGGATCATAGTGATTAAGTAATTGAATTGACCCAAAGTAACCCAACCAGGAAGTGTTAGGGTCAGGATTCAAACCCAGAGAACCTGGGCCTGGCGTCCATCCTTTTGGAACCACTATATCATGTTGTCTCTCAGCTTTGGGAGTCTCAGCTTTTGAAGTTCCTATCACAGGAGTCCCAAGAGTCACGTCCATACTAATTTTAGGGCTTGCAACTGCCATGGATGTCTTAGATGCATTGCATCATCTCCCTAGGCAGACCTTTGGCTTCAGCCCTCAGATGGTTCCATGCTACCTCAGATGCACCTTGTGGTGTTATGTCCTAGCTCAGGTATGCATTGAGTGTCTCTCTACTTTGCACTCCAGGGCTTCTCTGATGACTGTCAGGCTGGGAGTGAGAGCAGCCTATAAGTGTGGGGGGTTTGGTGACCCTTGGTAAACTTTTAGTCACTGGGGTCCAGGAACCATCCTCTTATCTCCCAAGTTCTCAGCCTCCTACTTCTAGATGCATATTCTGTTTGTCTGTCAAAGACCCATTAACCCATAGCAGTTACATCCCTACTGCACCATTCCAGTGACTTTCCTCCTATCTTGTCTCTCAGTCTCCCTCATGCCTTTGCTCCAGCTTCTAGGGGCCACCTCTCAGAGTAACTGCCTTTACTTGAGTCCTGGTCTCAGGCTCTGCTTTTGGGGACTCAAACTGAGGTGGCAACTCAAATGGCAATAGGGATTGGGTAGGTGAGGAAAATAGTTGGCGAGAACTAGTTAGATTTCTAGATAGACACCCTTACACAATGAAATAATTTCAGCTTCTATAAAGAAATGTGATTCAATGTTTCCCTCTTTTGGTAGAGATATAGGTAGAGGAAATGTTCAAGTTAAAGAAAAACAACAGTGCAAGCATGATAAAACAAAAGCAGCAGAGTGAGTTGGTCTCAGTCTCCTCACACCTCAAAGAGTGGTGAGTGCTGGAAAGATTCGGGAAGCTGACACCCAAAGTAAAGAGCTTCAGCTCATTGTTTTCATGTGTGCCCAGCTTTGCCAGAACTTTCTATTTTAAAGAAATACTCAAAGCTCTGATATTTACCTGGAATTTATGGATTGTTAAATGTTGTCAATCCGTTCAAATTGTTTAAAAAACATTTGGAGGCAAAACTATCAAAGGCTGCCAGTTTGAGGCTGATTTTGTACATAATTTCCATTCCATTAAAGTCTTGGTGTGCTAAACTCAGATAATTATTTTTCCACTCCTTGAAGCCTTCTTTCAGGGACTCCACTTTGAAACACTTTGTTAACTTATTCTTGTAAAAAAATAATAAATGATTCATACCTGAATATAATAACATTGCATTTCTTCAAGTAAGGTTTTATAGTCAGTCATCTTAGTGATGCAGGTTGACCTCAGAATCCCTCCTGAGAATGAGAGGTCTGACTCTACTTTCAGAGGCACTGGGTGCATGAGGACTGCTGCAAAAACTTGGATAGGTCAGCCGTGGGTTTGGCCAGTGAAAGATCCCTTGAGGTCAACAGCCTCTTATTCTGATAGCATTGCCCTAGGGCAGGATATTTCACACAGTCTCCTGCTGCTCCAGGGAATCTGGGACACCAGTTGTGTTGAAGGAATGCCTTGTTATGTAAGGGAAGCCACAAGGAGGCAGAGACCGGAAGCATTCTTCACAGGAGGTTAGTCTGAGGACCCAATGCTGGTGTCAGGGAAGTCACAACTAGACTTGAGTTCATCTGCAGTGATCTATCAGGAACAGGATTTGGGGGATCTGGAGAGAGTTCGTTACTTCTGTGTCTCCTTGACCTTCAATTCTCCACTACCTTGCATCTTTCGTCCTTCTACCAGATGCTTCTCCGGCTCCTTGTGCCTCTCCCACTCAATCTTCTTCTAGTTTTCTCTCCACCAATGGTTTCACTCTACCCGGTTTCACCAACAAGTCTGAAACACAACAGCTGGACTTGACATCTCTTTCCTTTGGCTCCTAGAGCTAACTCTCCTTAAGTCTTAGGGATTTGATCCCACACAGCTCTTGAATCCCTCTCTCATACCCACTGCCACTGGCCTTTGCAGGTGACCATTATATCTTGTCAAAGTTTCCATACGGGCACTGGCCCAGCTCAGGCTGCTGTAACCTAATACCATGGGCTGGGTGGCTTAGACAACAGGCATTTATTACAGTGCTGGAGGCTGGGAAGTTGAGAACCAAGCTGCCTTCTCACTGTATCCTCAACATGGCAGAGAGAGAAAGAGAAAGAGCACTGGTATCTCTTCCTCTTCTTTATAAGAGCATTCATCTCACCACAGGGCTCCACCCTCACGGCATCATCTTAACCTAATTACCAGCCAAAAGCATCACCTCCTAATACCATTACATTGGAGGTTGAACAACATCATGTAAAATTTGGAGGGACATAAACATTTAGTCCATAACGTTGGTCTTAAAAATTGCAGATTTGATTATATCACTTGCTGTCCACCTCACTATCCTGTATGACCCATAGGCAGGCCTCTCCCCATCACGTACTATGCCCCAACCTCACGGGTCCTCTCCCATGTCTCTACATTCCATATGCCTTATCACCACTGGGCTTTCCCTCTGCCTACCCTGCTATTTCTTCACCCTTTTGCTGAGTAAACTCTTGTCACTCTTTCAGAACTCAAATTTCTTCCACAGGGAAGTCTTCTCCACCCCCAAATCAGGCCTAGTTCCCTGTAACAAAAATAATGTTGTGGTTGGTTGGTGACGATTATATTAGAAATGACTAAAATTGACCCCTAGCCAGGGCTTTCATCAAAGCATTTTATATTTAATCTCCACAGCTACACTAAGGTATACTCCAGGGTTCTGATTTTACAAGTAAGGAAACCAAAGCAAAGGAGAGTAAGTAACTATAAAACCCTAGCAGTGTGCTTACACACTTTTATTGCACCTTGAAGCTTTTTAAAAATAGTACTCATGGTGATTTATAATTATATATTTATTTTTGTAAGCTTTAGAAAGTTAATGTTCATCCTTCCACTAGATCTTCTGGTCTCCATGGCAGGGACTTTTTTGGCATGTGTGCTTACTTAGCACTGAACTGCAGGGATCTAAGCTTGTGCCTGGAGTATAGCAGGCAGTCACTAATAGAATGCTTTTAGAATTTTTTTACTCAAATGTTTGTGCAAAATATCACTCAACAGGAACAAGATTATTGTTTCTGAAAGAATCCTTTATAAAAAAAGAACAGAAAACAAATATTACAGAGGTATATAGAATATTGCAAAGTGTCTCTGAAGAGCCATGTTCCTTAATGTTAAGGGTCCTAAGAGTTACTCTAAAGGTGAAGAGCAAGTACAGAGGGCAATGATGAGTTATTCCTAAGAAGTCAGAGGTCTTTGCACTTAGCCTTAGTGAGAAGATCCTAAAGGTGGACCCTATTGGCTAGGTTTGGGTCATGTGCCTATGCAGAACAAATCACTTTGGCCCAAGGGATAGGAGAGCCCTGGTTAGCTAAGCCTGGTTGTGTCCACCATTGTAGCAAGGACAGTGGTTTTTTGTCACAGATTAGAGGTGGGCTGATAGTTGAAGCATACAGACAGCCCAAAGCAAGAGCTTCCACGTAGTCTCTTAGGCAAGATTGGCTTGGTGAAAATGTTGGGCACATGCTACCTTAGGGAAGAATGCTGCCTAAAAATCAACGTTTTGTTTATAATTGGTTACCTATGTATCTGCCTACTGCAAGATAATACCTTTTTTTTTCTTTTTTCTTTTTTTATTTATTTATGATAGTCACAGAGAGACAGAGAGAGAGGCAGAGACATAGGCAGAGGGAGAAACAGGCTCCATGCACCGGGAGCCCGATGTGGGATTCGATCCCGGGTCTCCAGGATCGTGCCCTGGGCCAAAGGCAAGCGCCAAACCACTGCGCCACCCAGGGATCCCAAGATAATACCTTTTTTATGTTGGTTTATCCAGTAGTTATATTTCTTAGTGTAAATCAATAAATTGGCATCAGATTTTATACATCAGCCCTGTGATATGTCTTTAGGGGCAGATTTCCTTTTCAGTGTGCTAATTATTCAGGGTGATTAGCCTAATAAGCCCAAGCCGAATTCATCAATGTGATGCTACCCATTTTTTTATTTTTTGCGGGGTGGGGGGAAGTCAGAGGGTCCCCCTGTGGAAGGTCAGAGAGCTGTAGCTCAAGGACATCATGACTTCACCTCACTATTTCCATTCAACTTTCCATACACTGTAAATATGATCAAGAAATTAAATAGGAATAGGAATGTGTCCCCAATAGTCAGGTCCAAATGTCATCCAGGGCTGGTCTCAGAGTTTTGAACATTTTCTAGGTGAGTTTGTTCTTTTGCTTTGTCCTTTTGTGTATACAACTCCTCCCCAGGAGGATGGGGACCATGTCTGTGTTGTACAACTATATCCCCAGTGCTGAGTCCAGGGATAAATGGCCCCTGACATCTTCCATTCGGCCTTTTCTTCTACCCTCCTTTCTGCTCAGGCAGGAGTAATTAAAAATTTCTGGGACCCCTAAATTCTGGATGTACAGTTTGTCCACATTTTTTGTGATGTGTCTCACTATTAATGATGCCTTGGAATAGAAATCAATCCAGTTCTTTCTGTTGTGCTGCTAGACTTTGTATTGTAGCAGCACAGCAATGACCACACTGATTTTTGCACACGCTCAGCAGAATTATTTTATTCCTTTCTTTTTTTTTTTTTATTTTTTTATTTTTTTTTTGTTTGTTTTTTTATTATTTTATTCCTTTCAACAACTCATAAAATGGCTGAAGACTTCACTGTCATCAGACTTCCCTTTTGGAAGCAAAGAGTTTGTTAAAATTGGACATAGAGCTCATGGTTTCCCACTGCTATACCATCAGCCCAGGCAAAAACCCTGGTGAAGGTAAACCAAAGCTTTCAAGAGAGCATGTTCTCACTGGCTGAACTGGAGAATTCCAGACACCCTGCTGAGGCCTCAAGTGGTTGCAGGTTCACACAACTGAGATTAAAAAATACCACTCAATTTTAACACTGAAATTTCTTTTGCTAGGCGGTTCCTTTCCTGAGTTTGTTGTTTATTCTTGACAGGAAAGAAAAAGAAAGAAAGAAAGAAAGAAAGAAAGAAAGAAAGAAAGAAAGAAAGAAAGAAAGAAGAAAGAAAGAAAGAAAGAAAGAAAGAAAGAAAGAAAGAAAGAAAGAAAGAAAGAGACTCTTTAAAAAGCCCAAACAATGATTCTGAGGATGCACTGACACCCGAATCATGGAAGCAATCCTTCTTTCAAGATGTCCAATCAGCTTCCATCAGCTTTGAGCACCATCAACAACAGAGCAAAACCAGTTTCCAAATGTTAGTTTCTAAAATAAATTCCAAAGAATAGCAGAATACCCAGGAGATTCTTCAAGGGCTCCACAGACATTTGATTTGAATTCTTTAGGCTTTGGGATCCCTGGGTAGCGCAGCGGTTTAGCGCCTGCCTTTGGCCCAGGGCATGATACTGGAGACTTGGGATCAAATCCCACATTGGGCTCCCAGTGCATGGGGCCTGCTTCTCCCTCTGCCTCTCTCTCTCTCTCTCTCTGTGACTATCATAAATAAATAAATAAAAATTAAAAAAAAATGAATTCTTTAGGCTTTAAATTCTTCCAAGATTGCCATCTTTACATAGCCGAATGTAATGTATTTTAAATATAAATGTATGAAGGCCATTGATCAAGTATTCGCTTGTACTGATGAGTTTGTATTTTTCTGAATAGGAATAAGTTATAACACTTTTCCTAACCACTTGCTATTCTGAGCTTGAAGGCAAATAGTGAAATGACTTTAAATATTTACAACTACTCGTCTGTCTTGAATAAGGATTTGCTTTATACCATATTATATATATGTATATATATATATATATATATATGCCAATTAATTGTAAGTTTAAATGTAAGAATTCTTTTACTGCCATCTATGAGAATGAGTTTATATTTTTGTGTTATTTTTGTGTTAAAGAAAAGGCAATTTTGCATGAAGTGGATTTGTAAGTGTATTCCATAAACCTGAACCAATGAAATGAATTTATCCTATTAAGATACTTATTTATTATAAATATTCGAGTAAGAAGTTTTAAGAGTCCTGAAGCTAAAAGACCCTTTTTAGACTACTAGATTATATTTTTTTCTAAATTTCCCAAGTTCTGAAATTACACGATTCTATATGTTTAAATTCATGAAATGAGTTAGTGATTTTGTAGTGAGGCTAGTACTTACCAGTGGTTAGAGGCTACCCTTTAGTTAGAATATTTTGGGTTTGTATTTAGTTATCTGTTGTTATGTTATGAGATATCCCAAAACTCAGTGACTTTAAACAATTGAATTTTATTATTTTTATGAGTCTGTGGGTGGTATTACTGAGGCTCACACATGGAGCTGCTTTAAGCTGATGGACCTTCTGTGACATGGGCTCAGCTGAACTCCTCTTGCATGTGGTCCTGCATCCCAGGTATCTTTATGGTATGGCAGTCTCAAGGTGGTATTCCAAGAGACCAAGCCTTGGTGCAGAGGTCTTTATCAAATTTCTGTTCACTTTCGATTTGCTGAGGTGTCATTGGCCACAAGTCATGTGGCCAAGCCCAGGATCAGGGCGGTCAGGGAATACACAAAGACACGGACATAGGGAGGTGTGATTCACTGTGTACTATTACTATAAAAATTTACTACAGTTTTCAATTGACAGAATTGTAAAAGACTCTGCTAAACTGTACGCAATCTGAAAATAGGACTTCTAGAATATGAGGCAGGAGGAAGGTCATTATAATAATATCTCCAACGAATAACAATTCCCTATGTTCACACTCTTTGCAATATGATGCCGTCATGTGTCCCAGTGAGAGGTAGATAGTGTTTCTCTGCCTTGAATCTTGCTGGCCTTGTAATTTGCTATGACCAATAGCATGTGACTGACATGTTGTAGGAGCTCCAGAGTCTAAGCCTCAAGATGCCTTGAAGCATCTGCCTTCACGTTCTTGGGACTTACATGCCAAATAACAAGTTGGGCTAATCTACTGAATGATAAAGGGCCATGCGAAGACGGTAATCCCAGTCTTCCCATCTTTACACCAAGGCCTCAAATATGTGGATGAGTCTTCACAGACTCTCTGGGTACCCACAGATCAACAGATGAATAAGGCCACAAAAGCAAGCCTATATGAGGGCAGCCAGTCATCCTCAAGATTTATGAGAAATGATATTGGGATGGTTTGTTAGAGTGATAGATAACTGATACAAGGAGTTGATATTAACTTTTTTTTACTTCTCTGGAAACCGAGACCCAGAAAGACTGAATTTGTTGTTGAAGGTCAGTCAGCTAAGTAAGAGAGAAAGGACACAGGTCTGCTGACTTGTAAACTAATAAGCTTTCTGTTACATATTAAAACTAATTTTGGAAGGTTTAAAGTTCACTTTTTTCTTTCTGAGTAAAGATTGTTTAAATCCCAAGTTTTATTTACTTTCCTTTTGGGCAAAACTAACCTAAAAGCTGATCCTTGGCATTATGTCCTTTGGCTGAATGTTTTCTCTTTCCTGGACTGATTTTTTTTGGGCTAGATTTCTAGAAAATCCCATAGGCTTCAGAAATGGAAAGAAAGGCAAGTTTGAATTCGGCCTTGAGAAATAAAACGTCAGTCACAATGGTATGATTAAGTTGATCTTACCAATAGAAGTGTTATGAAAGTCTTCTTTAAAAACAAAAACAAAAACAGCAAGAAGGGCACCTGGATGGCTCTGTCAGTTAAGCTTCTAACTCTTTATCTCAGCTCAGGTCTTGATCTCAGAGTCTTGAGTTCAAGCTCCATGTTGCACTCCACGCTGGGTTGGAACCTACATAAAAACAAAAAACAAAACAAGACAAAAAAGCAACAAGAAAGTTCCAGTAACCAGGATATCCTGTGCTGGAATACTTTTGTCTTATTTTTCTTTTGTGTTTTCATTTTGATGAAATGTTTATGTCTTCTAGATTATCTTCTTGAGGTTTTGGAGTCTATAGGAGATAGATGCAGGTCACAAGAGTAGGCATCATTCAGTGACAGAAATGTGAAGGCCACTATTTATAAAATATTTTTTGCTTCCTGCTGATTTAGTTGTTACAGCAATAGCAAATATTATTTTGGAGACTCTGAATAATGTGGAAGGTGAGAATAAGGATGAAGATATCCTGGGGATAGGGTCATTATGACTCAACCTTAACTGACCCAGGATGGTACATTCACTGATTCTGATTCACCAAACTCATTTTCCTCTTAAAGGCCCAGTCTGAAAGGATCAAAATCACATGCAGAGTAAAAAAAAAAAAAAAAAAAAAAGACAAGACAAAACAAAACAAAACAAAAAAAACATTCTTCTTTTGTTATTGAAGTTCTTTTCTACATACACATTGGGAGGGCATTTTTTTGTAACCACATAAAACACAGCTAAAATAACATTGTCTGAATGTTGCTGAGAGAGAAAGTGAGTTTAGGGAAGAGTTGTGTAACTTTGATCAAGAAGAATTAATTTCTGTTTTCAGAGAAAGCTGAGTCAGAAAGTAGTTCTGCATAGTAACAAGAGCCAAAGGAAGAAAAGAGCCCTGCACACCACCCCTCTACTTCTCCTCTGGAGGGGGCATGGGTATACAAAGAGGGTAGGGTAGGAGCAATCAGGCCTGAGAAAGAGAGTGCCCACCAACCTACAGCAAATTAGCATCCACAAAAATGTTTTTTTTTTCCTTCCTCTTTTTAAATGTATCTAGCTAACTGATTTTTAAGGATCTAATACATCTCAAAAGATATTTAAAGTGCTAGGAACAAAAGGATAGCTAACACATGTTTAGCCCCCCTGTTGGAGAAGAGGCCATGCAGTGCTAAGAGTTCCTAATGAATGTTTCGGCTTCCATGAAACCAACAAATTGAGAAATTGTTTTATCTTGAAAGAGAATGAAGTTGCACGGTGGGTCAAATAGCTCTGATTGATAAGGAGTCCAAAAACTCCTGGAGAAAATGGTGGCTAGCCAAACTCTTCTCAGAAAGTTTACATACTTGGTATGGACAATGAGACTCTCCAAAGGAAAAATGGAAGAAATTGCCATCCCAGGAGGTTGGGTGTAGTTAGTTAACTGCAGTGGTTAATGCAAGTGTGGGGCCAGATTGGAACTATTTGAACATTAGAGGAGGTGGAAAAACCAGGGCTGCCTCCTGTAGGTCTCCTTGTCTGCCCTTATGAGACATATCACCCAACTTTCTTCCCTAAATGATGAACATACATTTTAAATGCTTCAATTAAACTTTCTGGGGGCACATATACGGCTCAGTCCAGCTATGAGCTGAAGATTCACATTCAGTTTACATGTTGATTGCTGATAAATATTCCTAAATTAGTGGACATAATCCTCACTGTTTAAAAAATTCCAGTAGGTAAAATAAAATGGAAAGAAATTGCACATCCAAATAATTTTTATATTGAAAAACATTAGATTACTGGAAATATTAGGGTTTTTAACTAAATGTTTTAGAATTATTCTTGATGCTTGGTATTACACCTAATGCAGCACACATTTGTACATCAGTTATGTTTTCCCCATTTTCTAGCCTTTGACTGTATTTTTTAACTCCTGCTCAGGTCATCCCTCACCCCCCAAACCCCCACCATGATCGCTAGCCTAGCAAGTTTTCAGTTTATATTTGCAAAACTATGGATCATTCCTCTGTCAAGATTGGGGCCATTGAAAAATAGTTTTAGCTTGAAACGGAATGAAGTTGTCTGGAATGAAGAATGTTTGGCCTTCAAATCATTTGGGTGATTTTGATTGACATTAGTGATAATATCAGAAAATAAAAAAAAGCTTGATACTTGATACTTTTTCTGAAAGTAGATGGCCTTGAGAAAACAGGCAGAAATTTTACATGAAAATAATGAGATTTTTTACTGCATAAAAGAAGTAAAACAAAACCCATAAACAAAATGGAAAGCTGAACAACCAGGAAAAACACTTGCAACATGACCTAGAGTCCCTCTCATTAGACCTTCAGAGTCTTATAAATCAAAACCGAGAAAGTGAATTTCCTAAAAGTAAAACAGTCAAGTTACAAAAAAAAAAAAAAAAAAAATGGAATATAATCCTACTTTTCTAAAATAAATATGTATACTATAATACATGCAAAAAAAAAAAAAGCTCAGGGGCAAGGCCAGGGTGGCTCAGTTCATTGAACATTTTGACTGTTTTGGCTCAGGTTATGATCTCAGGGTCCTGGGATGGAGCCCCGGGTCAGGCTCTACTCTCAGAGGAGGAGTCTGCTTGGGGGTCTTTCCCTCTGCCTCTTCCCTTCCTCCTCACTTGTGCTCTCTCTCTCTCAAATAAATAAATTAAAAAATAATAATAACTTTCTTTTTTAAAAAAAGCTCATCTGGGATTTTGGATAATTCTGATGGCTTTTATGATGTTTGTATTTTCTAAATTCTATACAATGAGCACATATTGCTTTTGTAACTTACCTTTTATTCTTGAAAATAGACATTATTTTAAAAAACAAATAAACAAATACAACCCCTAATATGATGTAGATGTGAGCAAAACCTGATGCTGTTATTGATACTTCATGACTTTTCTATTACATGTCTGTTTACCTGTTGTTCTGAACAGTTCTCATGGAAATTTTTTTTTTAATGTTGGGTATGTTTTGTTATAGATAAATGAACTACTTTGGTCTGTAGAGAGATAGTTGAGGAAGCCTGAGCAATTTTGACTGCAGTGCTGCCATTAATTAGCTTTATTTAGAGCCTTTTTCTAATCTGTAAATGGAGAGAGCTGGGCCAAGAATTTTTAAAGCTCTAGCTAGTTTCAAAAAAAGCTTCTTAATTTTATTTTGTAATGAGATTCATTTTCAAAATAAATCTCAAGGAGCTTGTAATAAAAAATGAGGACTTCTAATTTTTGTTGCTTATATTCTATATAGTACAATTGAGGAGGCCACAGAACATTGACTTTTTTGGGTTGAAAAATTCCTAATGAATTTCTCAGTGCTGCTCTTATCTCCAAATAGGATTTTGACCTCTTTTTAAAAATTCATCTTTCTTTTACTATACAACTAATATGTTTTACTTTGGAAAAATTAGAAGTTAGATAATTGGAAAAAAGAGCTATGATTTTAGCACCTAGAAACAACCTGTTAATAGCAGAGCATGTATCACCATACACATGTACAAAAGTCTTATCAAAGCATTCACAATTTTTAAAAAATTTTATTTATTTATTTGAGAGAGAGAGAGAGAGAGGGAATGAGTAGGGGAGGGGCAGAGAGACAAGCAGACTCCCTGCAGAGTGGAGAAGCCAACTCGTGGCTCTATCTCAAGACCGCAAGATCATGACCTGAGCCGAAGTCAGGCACTTTACCAAATGAACCACCCAGATGCCCCCATTCATAATGCTTTGAATCTGCATCTTGTTATTAAATAATATATCCTAAACACTTTCCACCAGGAAATATGTCTCTATAATATTTTTTATGGAACCAAATGGTCCATGTCATTAGTTGCCTTTAAGTGAACTTTTTTTTTTAATGAACATTTAATGGCTTTCCAGTTTTCACTCTGTTTTCACTATTATAAATTACTCTACAATAAACAACCTGTAGACACATCTTGGTGCACTAGTCTGATTGATTCCTTTAGGACACATTCCAAAAAGTAGAACTTCCAAGTACGTGAAACAAGTGTTTTTGGAGGCATTTATCAGTATGCCCAAACTGCCGGTCATAAAGGTGATACCAATTTATCCCCTTTTAAACACGATTTTTGGCATTCTTTTAAATATTTGCCAATCTGATAGAAGAAGGAATGATGTCTCAGTCTTGTTTTAGTGTGTGCTACTCAGGGAACCAGTGAGGTAGAACATATTTTCATGTATTTATCAGTTGTTTGCATTTCCCCTCTTGGAATTTCCCCATTTGGTTATCCCACAATTCAAGGGAAGAATCCAGATACTTTTTGGCTCTGTGTGTCAGTGTCGAATTGTCCCCAATATTTCATCTTTTCACCTTATTTAAGTCTGGTCTTGTCTAATCCTTAGAAATATATTAGGAGCCTAATACTCACCCAAACAAATGCTTTCATACACAGCAGCTTTTTCAACCCACTTTGATGTCTTCTGTTTCAGTCTTTCAACAAAATGTGAAGCAGCCACATCTTTCAAAATGTGACAGTATAGTAATAATGTTTTCAGGTTGGGGTGGGGCACAGAAAGGAGCAAAAAAGAGGGAATTCTCCTGGTAAAAGAGATTGAGAGGAAATGGGATTAAAGGGATTCTTTGTTTCAGTGTTTTTCAGAGCTTTTATTCATTGAGTGCCCAGAGAAACTCTCCAGGAATTGGAAAATAATATGCAAGATTTCCCAAAACGCATTTTTATCACAGGGTCATTTTTTTCACCTCTTTGCGTTTGTGAGACGCACAAGCAAATGGTGGTAAAGAGTCAGGCTGGACTAGTGTACCTTTCATGCACTGTTTGAAAAGTCAGCTCCAAATGCATCTCTCTCTAATGGTGCGTCAGGAGCATCATCAGTCTGTGTGAAACATGAAGTGGTGATATTATTAATTTTTTGAAGATTTAAAAAAAAAAGATTTATTTACTTTAGAGAGAGAGAGAGAGAGTACGAGCAGGGGAGGAGCAGAGGGAGAGGGAGAAGCAGGCTCCTCATCGAACAGGGAGCCTGACGCAGGGCTCCATCCCAGGACCCTGAGATCGTGACCTGAGCCACAATCAGGAGTTGGCGGCTTAACCACTGAGCCACCCAGGTGCTCCTGGTGATGGTAATTATCATTACTCAAAAACATACCTGTATGGGATTTATGTTTGCTTCAGTGAAAGGAGATGTCCACTTCCACACTACGCCAGATGTTCTAGAAGCTGAAATAGGAAAGTGGCAAGGCTCAAGGCTCCTCGGAGTATCTCCTGTGCCTTCATTTCCTTCTCTGCGCAGTGAAATGTGGGTGAGTGAAATGTCTTGCCCCGGGGCCACATATCTCAGGGTGGGAAAAATCCAGGTCCTAACGCTAAACCCTGGAGACTGCCTTACAGCCATTGCGTGTGGCTGCTGGGGGTTGGGGTTCACCCCCCGCCCGGGCCCTGCCTGCTCTGAGCCTGCCCCGAATCAGGGTGAGGCTGTCCTGCTCCCAGGCCCGGTGCGTGCAGGAGATGTTTCTCAGCAGGTCTGAGAGTTCATTACGATAGTTATTACACGTTCAGGTTTACACTTACAGAGATGACAAAGCTGATTACGACTTGTAAGGCCCCTAAGAATAACTATTGCTGGGAAATAACATTTCTGTTTACACCATGAAGCACACTGCTAGCGAGAGGTGTGGGGTTTTGCCGCTTCTCTGCTTTTGCAAAATATGCTTTTGATGAAAAGCTATTTCACAGTCCAAAGCCGTCTATCCGTCTGACCAGCTTTGAACTTGGTTCGTCCCGTCTAAACTAATGCCAGCTGCATTACGGGAGGGGACCCTTCTGGGAGAACTTTGCCTTTCAGATGAAATAGGAGATGTGCATGGGCCGTAAAAAAGAGAAAGCAAAGACCAGATTCCATGTCTGGAAGCAGAGTTCCTGGAACCCGTGAGTCAGGCGGTGGAAGTTTGTGCTTCATTTTGCAAATATTCCCGCTGGTGGAGACCAGAGTGCAAACTGCAGTCGGCGTCTGGGACATGGCAGAAGACTCTTCCAATAAAGCGAAGGTGATAGGCGCCGAGGCCCCTATTCACTAGGGAAATTTCGGAGGCTTCCTTTGAGCTGCTTTCCACTGATAAGCTACTGCATGTTTTTCAAGTTCCCATAGTGAGGAAAACATTCAAGTGTAGAGTCTACAAAATGAGCTGACTAAGGCCTGCGGAGGTGGGCTCTGCGACTCGGCTTCCCGCCTCCCCAGGCCCACCCCTCCCTTCTTCTCTTATCCCTTGCTGCTACCCTATAAGGATCTGCTGGAGTCAGTTTATTCTCTTTAGTATGCTGCGAACATTCCTTCATCTTCCCTTTTGCACAGCGTTGCTCCTGCCTGGGATCTATTCCATCATCTCTCTGGAGACAAATCTCTTCCTCAGGTGCTTCCAGAACAAGTTTGGGGACCAAGCACTTTTCTAGTGCATATCAATGTGAATAAGATGACCTTCTTCCCTTCAAGACGTTCCCACTCTGGGGAAATCCCAAGGCCCCTGGTAATACTTGTGTTGGCTAACCTAACGTAGTGCTTCTTCTCCAAACCTTTCCATTTCGAGCCACCTATTACTGTCTTTTAGAACAGTTTCCCAAACTTCGGTCATTTGGCCACTTCCTTCATGAAAGCGAACAAATATATTCCTTAAAGTGCAGGTATCTATTTAAATATTTACTTCATAGTTGTCTATGGATTTAGCCTTTTTAAAAAAATTAAATTTAAAAGGAAAAGTTTTCTCACTAGTTCAAAACTAGAAAACCAGCATTACTTGCCTTGAATAAAAAGTAACTATAACGAATATAATGAAATGTTAGCATTATTAAATGCTAACAGGAAGCAAAAGGATGCTCTACTTGAGAAAGCAAAAGCCAGAAGCGGTCCACATGTCCAGAATAGCACACACTAGGAAATATTCACACACTAGGAAACCACATGGCAATAAAAAAGAGCACTGTATCATAACACCCAGCTGGGTGACTCTCTTCCATTCTTGATGAATGGAAGAAGCTAAGCAAGTTGTAGATGATTCCATTTATATGAAAATCAAGAATGGACTTGAAACCCATAAGCTTGCTTTGTCAGGAGAGAGTAGAGAAGGAAGGATGACAAAAATTTTCAAGATTCTTCATCATACCACTTCCCCCCTCTGGGGTGTTAAGTGCCATAGGCAGGAATGCCATCTGCTTTGTCAGTGCTGTACCCTAGGTGTCTAGAATGGTACCTGGCACGCGGGAAATGCCAGGGAAATATTTGAATAAATGAATGGATTTCCTTTGTCTGGAAGTTATCTCTGCAAAGTGATCATTCTTTCTTTTTTTTTTATTTAATGGAGGTATAATTGGAGTATGGCAGTGCATTAGTTTCAGATGTAACATAATGATTCAATATTTGTACACACTGTGGAATAATCACCATAAAGTCTAGATACCATTTGTCACCATACAGAGTCACAAAATTTTTTTTTCTTTCTTGTGATGAGAATTTTCAAGAATACTCTCTTGGCAGCTTCCAAACATGTAGTACCAGATTATTGACTATAGTCACTATACTGTCCATTATATCCCCATGGCTTACTTTTTTTTTATAGCTAGAAGGTTGTTCCTCTTGGCCCCTTGCATTCATTATGTCCACCTGCCAACACACCTCCTGTCATCAAGCTCCATTCTATTCTCTGCATCTATGAATTTTTTTCTTTTTAGATTCCACCTATGAGTGAGATCATACAATAGTTGTCTTTTTCTGTCTGCAAAGTCCTCATTCTTGAATCCGTGTCAGCTGGGAAAGGGTTGTGAATCCTTATTTCACATTCAGTGAGATCTCAACTGAAAGCCCTTCAGGAGTCCTTCGTTTTTCCTGGACGAGTGCACAGCGCTCTCCCACCCTCTGACTTCAGCCTGCACAGGCTCTTCCTCCATCGGTAGGTTTGTCATCCCCAAACTCCTCTCTCAGAGTAGCTACTTGGGCAAAGAACAGTTGAGCCTTCATCACCAGCCCTGTTTTTCATTCCGAGTCCACAAGGCGCCTATGCTTGAGGCATATCCAAGTATTTGAAGTTCGAGCCTTTGCTAGTGAGTCTTCCTGAGGGAGAGTCACACAGCCAGGTGCATTGCCAGGTTGGAGGACATATGGTTTTCCTTTGGCTTTGCCGGCTTTATGCTTGTGGGAAGGTAAGACCCTTTCCATACAGAAGAAATGCTCGTGCTATTTCAGAATAGAAACAAAACCTTAGTATGCACGAGCGTTATAGTATCCGTTTTCTTTGACATTTCAGGTGCAAGACGTTCAAGGTAAACAGAAATGCCAAAATAAAAATAATGAGAATTTCATTTTTTAAAAATTTCTACTCTGATCAATGCTATTATGTGGAAATGATGGCAGGTTCACATTTCCTCACGCTGCACAGCAGCATCATGTATCACAGTTTATTTGCTTATTAGGGAATAACATCATAATTGCAAAAAGGGACATTAAACTCTCCTGCCTCTGAAGACAATCTTCAGATAGGAAAAAGTAATTGTGAGTGTGTCCTTATGTGACAAATCTTCTAGAAGCTCCTCATGGACCCCAGGTTAGAAATGCAGCCCAAGCTCCTCTCTGGGCATTGGAGGTGAGGGAGGCTTTATAAAAATCTCAGACTCCAAAAGGCTAAGAAAACTTCCCTACTAATTCACGCAGGAATAATGGCATTTTTAGAGGTTAGGACAGAAGGTTCAAGAAAGGAAGCCACAGATTGAGAA
This sequence comes from Vulpes lagopus, assembly GCF_018345385.1. Taxonomy (NCBI): domain Eukaryota; kingdom Metazoa; phylum Chordata; class Mammalia; order Carnivora; family Canidae; genus Vulpes; species Vulpes lagopus. The sequence continues at coordinate 29,289,312 of NC_054845.1, forward strand.
GCAGTTGGTTTTACTACCAGTTGTAAATATTCCCTGGGTCATGTTGGTCTATTTTATTTTTTTTCCTTTCTTTCCTTTCCTCTTCTCTACATCTCATGGGATCTGAAGACAGCATTTAGATGTTTTAGGTCACGTTAATAAAATGTGCTGAAAGGCCAAACTTATATCTAAGCCAAAGGAGACATAGAACTTAGAGAAATTTTCAGGCAAAGATGCTGTTCATCTATAAAGTGTGATACTATATTGCTATTTTAATTTAATTTAATTTAATTAATTAATTTATTTATTTTCCCTGTAAACACCATCCCTTCCATCCCCAGGCCCTGCTCCTGTAACCTGTCCTGAAGGTATAGGTTAAACTAATTTCCAATGTATCTTACGCTCCATATTTCCTTGATACGAAGACACTCTCCTGGTATCCGACCATGTGGTAGGCCCCCAGCTGTCCTCTCCCACCCTCATTTCTTGTTAATGCTGGTCTGGAGTGTGTTACTTCTTTATCATCTTATAAAATTAATACATTGTCAATCTCTTTAAATCTCTTAGAGCAAAAGTGCTTAAGGAAAGTTGACCAATCTGGGTCTCAACACGTGATCTTTTGTTTTCTAATGCCAATAAAAATGTATCCAGTTAACTTCCTCTTCTTTTCCCCAAACAAATTTCAGTGAAAAAAGCAGTAGTTGTGATATTTATAAGGGCCCCAGCTTACAATACATCAGCAGGGGAAAGGTTATATGAGGATAAAGTCGAAACGTTCCTTAAGTTAATCAGTGTTCATCATATTACCTATTTTTTGTTTTTACACAGCACAAAAGATGAATGATGTCACAAAAGTAATGTCAGGGAAAAAACAAACTCTAGAATTTAGGAACAAACATAAATACAATACTTTTGTTTGTAAAGGATGTCAGCCACTGGTTTCATAGTCCAATGAGACTTGAAAGCATAATGCATTTAGATCACTTAGCTCTAAGTCCGTGACAGGGCTGAGGGCTTAGTGAGTGTGTCCAGTGAATATTGTTATGAAGTTAGAAGTTGTTGTGATGTCGTTAGCGCTCAGAGAGACTGAGAATGTCCATCCTTCCAGTTACTGGGTCTAAAAGACGGAGGCTCACTGAAGTTTTTTTCACAGCTTTAAGCACACAACAGAGCTGCATTAAAAAAAAACACCGTCCTTTCAACATGAATCGCTGTATGGCATGTGTATAAATTCAGAGAGAAGAGTTAATCATAGGTCTGGCAATGGCTTAATACTGTCAGAAGGAAGTGCAGGTCTCCCTTCTAACTAATGAGTAGGATAGCCTTCATGGAGGGTGGTTTTTTTTTTTTTTTTTTTACTTTTTACTTTTTCAACATTTCACACACAAGAACCATAGAGAAGTATTGATAAATCCAGATCTTTTGATTTTCAGAGTGATTTCCCTCTACTCTGGAGCAAATTATATATGGAAAGCTCTCTTCTGTTGGCCGAATAATGGTGTGCTTTTAAAAGGAATGCACTGCCTGAAAAGGGGTACAGTGTAGCTCACTGAGCTCTTATCAGATCCTTTGAGGTAGGGGACGCCTGGGTGGCTCAGTGGTTGAGCACCTGCCTTGGGCTCAGGGCATGACCCAGGGTCCTGGGATCGAGTTCGCATCGGGCTCCCCTCAGGGGGTCTGCTTCTCCCTCTGCCTGTGTCTCTGCTTCTCTCTAAGCCTCTTGTGAATAAATACATTTTTAAAAATCAAAAAAAGAAAGAAAGAAAGAAAGAAAGAAAGAAAGAAAGAAAGAGCCTGTCCCTTAGCCCTATGAGGTAGGTCATTGACCTAACAGATACTGCAAGGAAGTGGAAAAGTATGGAGAGAAGAGGCTTCTGAGTCAGGGTTAGACAAGGACATGAGGCTCCAGAGATGGGGACGAGACATCCCAGTGGGGAGAAGGGCACTGAAAAAGGAGATAGAAAGCTGATGGCTACCATTTTGCTCACGTCAGCCCTGTTCACACCTCTTGGTACATAATATGCAAATATGACAAAGATTATCATTCTATAATTATTTTTCAACACTGCCAATGTATAACCTTGGGGGCAGACTATTCAGGGCTTGTAGATTAACGACAACTTGTTCCCAGCTGTCTGCAGTGTGATCATTCTTTTTAGCTGTGCTTCATTTCAGCTTCAGGGGAGCACTAACTATCCCTCAACGTACACATTAACACTGGTAGTTAGAAAATGGGAAGCTGAATCTGCATTAGGCTTATAGTGGCCCTAGAGTTCAGAAATAGATTTCCCTGCACAGCGGTGCATCCTCAGAGCTGTGGGATGTGATGTTATCATTCCTATTCAAAAGAGAGAGAAAAGGCCCAAGTGACCAGCTGGCAAACGCTAGAAAAATGGTTGTCAGTGGAAAGGGGGAACAGTTTTGCTTCCAGGAGACATCTGGCAATTATGGACACATTTGATTCTCGCAACTTTGGGGAGGTGGTGTTACTGGCATCTCGCAGGTACAGGCCAGGGATATTGCCAAACACGCTGCTGCAAGGCCAAGACAATGGCATCCATAACGAAAAGTTACCAAATGTCAATATTGGTGAGGGAGAGAAACCCCACCTTAGAACTTTGCTTTGGATACGGTGTCTCTGATTTTGGAGTCCAGGCTACTCCCTACGTGTTGCAGGAGAGGTGGTTCCTCTCAGTATATCTTAGCATTCCAAGAATCTTGGAAGTGGAAAAGGTAAGGGCAGAGGTTGATATGCTTCCAAAAAGAAAAAGAGAGGAAAAAGAATTGACGGTTTCCTCTACCAGGCCCTGTTGGAAGTACCTTACATGGTTTCATTCATTTAATTTTAAGCACAAATTTTTGAAATAGTTTCCACATTTCATATAAAATGAAATAAAGGTACAGGAAAGTCAAGAAACATGCCAAGGTTATGGTGTTGTATGGATCCAGGGCTTGGACTCACACAGATGTGTGTTGTTTCCCAGAAGAAAGAAGGAAAGGTGAAGAAGCCTGTTGGAACACTTTATGTCCACATTCAGGGCAGAAAATACAACTAAACCTGCCAAGAGAGATTTCTGGTGCAGTTTCCTGTCCCTTAGCCCAAGGGCTACTCACTCAGTCCATCAACTTCTGGGTTGCCAGAACATTTGGAATGCAAATCACTCAGCATTATTATAGCATTTCATCGAAACTAAGACTCCACTGGTTGGAAGATGCACTATTCCTTTTATGTACCACTAAGAAAGAAAGAAAAGAAGCCACACTTTGTTTGTAAGACATCATCAATTCTAAGGCATACGTTAAAGATACTAATGTGTTTTAAAAATACGCATCTAACAATTTAGCGAGAATGGGTTAAGCAACTCCACATGACGCTAGGCTGTGCTGTGCAGAATACGGTATGAGAAATGTCTCTGTCCTCAGGAAATAAAACAAAAGCCTTTTAAAGTCATTAAATGTTTAGATCTCATTTCTTAATCCACAGTGCAAGTCTAATGAATAATGTAGAGAGTCAATGATAGCTTTAGGTCTTGTTGACTCAGTAGGACAGGAATTTTATGGACTATGGAGAGAGGAAGCCCTTTTCTGTTAGAAGGAACTACACAGTTCAGGTTGAAAAGGCATGAATCTCCGAATCCTGTGTTTATAATCATGTAAATGATATGAGAAACTGGGCCGTGTTTTCTTCACTGACAAGTTCCAGACCAAAGGAGGTTCTCAAAAATGTTAGTTGAATGAATGAAAGAATTATTTTTTTTTATAGAATTCTTCTTTCTTTTGCTTTTGATGATTTTCTTTTTAAATGCAAGAATTCTAGCTTCTTATGCTTGTTTCATTTTCTGTGTCTACAAAGGAGGAAAATGTTGAGCTTAATTCAGGAACAAAAGGGCCATGGAAAAGGACGCTGAAGAACAAGATGGAAAGAATCTTCCCTAGACATTTTAAAACAAGTGCTTCAGGCCTCATTAGTCTTCTAGATAAAAATCAGGCTTAGGGATTAAAAGTGAAAGACTTTGTGCATCAGGTAACAGCATGTTGTGGTAGTACTGTGTGTGTCAGGGATGGAAATCATCATCTCCCTTCCTTGCACTGCCCAACACTCCAGCTGGAAGTTCAGAACAAGTGCTCATTTGCTGAAAGTGACAGATTCTCTGAAATGAAGGTTTATATTAAGAGGTGTTGGTGTATTCTTTGACCTTGTAATTCTACTTCTTGAGAAAATGATCTTTTATCTAGTAGATACCTATTGAATCTTTCCTCTGTGCCAGATACCACTCTGGGCACTGGGGTCACAGTGTGGGATGAGTAGAAGCTTACTTTCATGGGTACTTCATAATCTGAGAGAGAAGGAGGCAAGCAATAAACCAGTAAGAAAGAAAGAAGAAAGAAAAAGAAGAAAGAAAGAAAGAAAGAAAGAAAGAAAGAAAGAAAGAAAGAGAAAAAATCAGATAATGATTTATGCTGTGTAGTAATATAAATAGTGTGATCAGAAGGGACTGCTAGGAGCCTACTTTAGATGGAATATATCCTTTTGGATGAGGTAATATTCAAAACACTTCACCTTAAGACAGAAATCTGAGTGAAAGGAGGGCACCAACCCTGTCCAAATATGAAAGTAGCATTTCAGGAGGAGGAAACAGCTAGTAGAAAGGCCCATATTTACAAGAACAAGGATGGTCAATGTGTGGTAATCAAGGAACAGAGTCATGAGATGAGGGTGGGGAGGTAGTTGGGGCCAAGATCCTATAGGACTTTATAAGCCAGTGTCTGAAGACTGAAGTTTATTACAAATACATTGGAAAACTATTTGTAATTTTTAAGCTTGGGAATGACATTATCTGACTTTCATTTTTAAAAGACTGTTTTCGATACTGCATGAAGAATGCATTGTAGGCGGGAGCAAGAGAGGAAGTAGAGGCATCAGTTAGGAAGCTATTACAGGGGTCCAATGGAGAGGTGACTGGCATAGACTAGCATGGTGGCAAAGAAAGAAGGATTACAGGATATGTTTTGTAGCCTCGTGGACAAGACACACTGGTATATTTGATTTGATTAAACCAAAGGAATTTTACAAAACAATCCAACATTTAACTTGGGCAGCTGGATGATCTTCCTCAATTCTAGAGGAAGAACAGATACGAGGCAGCTGGGAGGGGATTAAGATTTTGTTTTAACCCCATTATATTTGCAATGTCTTTTAGGGGTACATGCATAGACATTGAAGAGACAGTTGAATATATGACCCAAGAATTATAGAAATAAATCAGGTCTACAGATAAAAAGTTGGAAGTCATTGTTAGATAAATGTTACTTAGAGATATACAGAAAGGAGGAGAAGATATGAAATAGTTCGAGACAGTGGGGAAGCAAGTGAACTAAAGAAATATAATGAGATTTCTGGACCATGTTGATTGATATTTTGAGGTTTAGGATCATAGATTATGAGGGACACCAGACACCACAGTTGTGTATTTTTCTTACCAACGATCAGCTACTTGGGTGTATCACAAACAGACATACAGCTGGGTTTAAGCAAGATTTGGGCTTTGTTTGCATTCCAGTAGTGAGAGAAAGAAGCAGGAAATGCAATGATGGACCAGTGCGATCTTAGCAGCATGAGGCCACAAAAGGAACGGCTGATGATTGTATATGGTAAGTAGCTTCTGAAATGACTCTCCACTTCCTGATGTTTACACCCTTGTGTGATTCCCTTGTCTGGTGTGTAGACTACACCTAGTGACTTGCTTCTGGTGAAAGAATGTGATTAAGATAATTGGATTTCATTTCTGAAATTAGGATACCAAAGACTGACTGCCATCTCAGTGGCATTCTCTTATCTTCTCATTTTCCTGCTCTAAAAAAGGTAAGCTTCCATGTTGTAAGCTATGCTATCAAGAGGTCCGCCTCACTAGGAACTTAGACTGGCCTCTGATCAGCTGCCAGTGACAAACTGAAGTCCTCAGTCCAGCAACCCGCAAGGAAGTGAATCCTGCCAACTACCTAGAAGCAGATCCTTCTCCAGTCAAGCCTTTAGAGGAAGCCACAGCCGTGGGCAACTTCTTAATTGAAGCCTTTGTCAGAGATCCTGAGTTGAAGAACTCTGCTAAGCCATGCCCATGCAGATTCCTCACCCACAGCAAATATAAAATAGCGAATGTTTGTTTTAAGCTCCTAAGTTTTGGGGTAATACGATGTGCAGCAATGAAACACTGACACATGGCAAAATGATGGAATGAATGATTCAGAGGACTTGGTGGAGAGGGTGTACTACAGTAGGTGAGGACAATGGTGGTCACAGAGGGGAATGTGAGTGCTGGAGATCAGGATTTCTGAGGTGGTGCAGATAGCAATAATGACAGGGTCAAGGACACGACTACAGAGGTGGCGGCTGGGCTGGGTGGAGGGAAAGGTCTTTGGAAGTTAGAAGACCAAGAAACCTACAGGTCAAGGAGCTAGATGTGTAGATACTGATAACACCAAAAGTAGTGACAGGAAAAGAAGTGGAAAAGAAGACTCTGAAATCTTAAGTCAGTCAATTGATGAGGAGCAGTGACGGGGCACTCAGTAGAAGACAGTAACAGAGAAGAGTACAGAGCACCCAGCATGTGAGCCCCTCGTTACTGTGCGAGCTCTCTGAGCTCAGAAGGTGGGGTCTACCTCCAGGTACCTGCTGCCCAGCTTTCCTGGAAGCTGGGATCTGCACCCACAGCCTGTGATAATCAGACACACCTGCTGAGACTGTGATACAAGGTGGTAAGTGAAGAAGGATGGGGTTGTTGCATCCATTCTGGAAATAATGATGCCAGCAACTATTTCTAGTCTCCAGTGGCACCAGTGTCCAATTTCCAGTGTCACTGAAGCAGGGGATGGAAGCTGTCCGTTCTGTGTGTTGCGGTAGGGGGCAGTGGTGGATCCATGGGGTCAGAATTATAGCTCCAGTGCATTCTGTAGTCTTCCTGGGGATTTGTAAGCTATCTATAAATTCACTTTATGGCATAAGTTAGCTAAGATTTACTTTCTCTGCTTGCAAATAAGAATCCTGACCGATAGGACACCTGGGTGGTTCAGGAGTTGAGCGTCTGCCTTCAGTTCAGGGCATGACCCTGGGGTCCTGGGATGGAGTCCCGCATCGGGCTCCCTTCAGGGAGCCTGCTTGTCCCTCTGCCTGTGTCTCTGCCTCTCTCTGGGTCTCTCATGAATAAGTAAAATAAAATAAAAAAAAAAGAGAATCCTGACTGGTAACTGGTGGCATGAACGTCAAATGAACAGAGGAGTGTGTGATGTGAGGACCAAGTACAGGGGCTGAAAGGGGAAGTGGTTGGGTCAATTACAATGAGTCATCTCGAATATACCATGAAATGTATCTGCAAGGGTGCCTATTTTAGCATTGTTTAAAATACTAAAAGAGGGAGTTGCTTAAAAAATAGAACCAAAAGTTAGGCTCTTTGTGGTTCCCGTAAGAACTTAAAGTGCTGTGTTGTTGAATTAATGACAAAAGAATGTTTAAGATTTATTGGCAAATGAGAAGAATAAGGTTACAGAATAAGGACAATATATACAACGTGAGCCCAGCTTTATTAATAAAAGCCGTAGCTCTCTGTATAGAAATATGAAGGGGTGGGTATTATGAACGTGTTAAAAGTGATTGTCTCTGGAGAATCGGATTAGAAGCTACATACATTCTCCTCCTTTTAAGTATTTTCAAGTCTCTGCAATGAACACATTGCAATGTAACTTTTTAAAAGAGTTTAAACAGAAGTGAGATTTTTGATGATGAATTAAGTATCCCCTCCAAAAATATACTGAGGAGTTTACGTGGGCTTCCTCGCTTGTAGCCTAACCACGGTGGCATGATCCACATCATGAACCCCGTGGCTTTAGTGCTCAGTTGGGTGCCTCGCTAGGGCTGCAGAAATCTGCACTGGTCACCAGCACACCTGGTCTGACAGAGAATGGGGCTTTGAAATGTTCTCTTTATTTTGAGGGTTACGTTTCCCTAGGTGACAAGAAAAAAGATAGGGTGAAGCTGGAATTGTTGCCTTTCAAATCTAGATGAGGAAACGCTAATTGTGCTGAAAATTCATCTGGCCTGGGAACCTGCAAGTAGTCCTAAATCTAAGCTCTGATTCATAGGGCAGTTTTTGAACTAAAAAATAAATCCATATTTTCTCCTTGTTCAAAGGGTTAGTAAAGATTTCTTTTCTGGAAACATGTGGTTTAATCTCCTGTAACATTATTTTCCAAAGGTATTTTGAAGTCTTCCCCCCCCCCCCTTGGATGGAAAGTTTTATGAAATCCTGTTTATCTTGAAAAAGTCTCTTTCCATGATACTACAGAACAGTGAAGAATAAACACTCACTCAAAAACCAAAGCAGTGTTCACTCAAAAAAAAAAAATCTACTTGTTTCATTCTTTATGCAGCATCCATACAGTAAGATTCTATTTTAATGTATCTCAGTCAAGCTTAATATGCTTTAAACTGTATTACAGAAAAAGATACAATCTATTTTCTCTGTGTATTTCAACAGCCAGACCCAATTTCATTTCTAAAAACTTCTATATCAGATAAGAGATATGCTGTAAACAATATAAAAAGGCTAAAATACACTGCTTTTATAAATTTAATATAATCACTTGCAGCTGGGCAGTACCCGCACATTGGAGGAGTGAATGCAAAGAACAACATAACCTTTGAGTGTTGAACATCGCACATTTTCTTTCAAGTTTGGCTAACGTAACGCAGCAGAATCTCCACGAAAAGTCAGTGCTCCCTGGTTTTGCCCTTTGTGGACCACGGAGGGACTGTGAGGCTGCTGTCACCATGGGGCTCAGGCTTCTTTCCCATCTTCAGACCAGCTGTCGGTGGATATTCCCCAAACTTAGTGATGAAATCCGTAAAATCGATGCCTTGACCTCAGCAGTTTCTTGGTGGACACATGCTGGCCCTAGCCTTCTTGGCGCTCGACCCAAAACTAAAAGCACTGTCTTGATTTTTGAAGCTTTATTTTAATTTTTAAAAAGATTTTTATTTTTTTATTTATTTTAAAGAGCGAGAGAGAGTGAATGGGGGGAGGAGCAGAAGGAGAGGAAGCATCTCAAGCAGACTCCTGCAGAGCCTGACACAGGGCTTGATCACATGATCTTGAGATCATGACCTAAACCAAAACCACGACTCAGACACTCAACCAAGAGACACCCAGGTGCCCCGATTTTTGAGGCTTTAAAAAAATTATTATTATTATTTTCTGTTGGTAAGCCAGGCAGCCGTTAACTTTCTAGCCAGCTGGGACAATATTCAGATAAAGAATTCCAGGTGAAGCTACGGAGAAGCAATTATGTACTTAGAATTCTTCATTTCCTAGAAGTTTTAGAAACTGTACACATGGTCTATGCATTGTACATGAATTACCTCTGTAGGAGAAGGCCCCAGAGTGTCCCATGCAAGTAATTAATATAATCATGTCCAGAACAAGCACCTGTGGGGCCAGTTTCCATCTGAGGGCTCCTGTTTGAAAACCTGTAGGTTGTGCTGAAGACCAGGATTATTTCATGTTTGAGGAAATGAAAGAAATAGTGTTTTTCTTCAGGTGAGAGAATGTATTATTAATTGCTGTGTTTTCTATAGCTATTCCTTTTTCTCTTTTGGAGATTAGTGTTGCTCATATAATAGGTCTCTTGGATATCTCCTTCAGTCCTCTTAAATCTCTCTTAATGATTTCTAGCTCTCTGTCTCTTTCATGTGATGTTTTTTAAAAGAAAATTTTTTAGAGCACATTTGAGTTTATAACAAAATTGGGAGGAAGGTACATAGATTTCCTACATATTCTTTTGGGGCCCTTCTCCCATGTACAACCTCTTCTATTATCAATATCACTCATCACTCACCAGAATATTACCTTTTTTTTTAAAACAAGGAGGAATCTACATTTACACATCATAATAACCTAAAGTTCATAGTTTACCTGTGGTTCACTCTTAGTGTTGTACATTCTACGGATTTGGACGAATGTATAAGGACATATATCCATCATTATCATGTCATACAGAGTATTTGGATTGCCCTAAAAATCCTCTGTGTTCTGCTTACTCAGTGCCCCTCTACAGCCCCTGCCCCCTATCAACCACTGATCTCTTAATATCTCTGTAGTTTTCCCTCATTTGATCTTTGAGACAAAAGTTCAAGTCTTAATAGCAACCATCTCCTTTAATTTTCTACTGATGCTTTTTAAAATTTTCAAATTTTAAAATCAAAATTTTTGCTTGATTTTCTATTCCAGAAAATCTCTTTCTTTGATCTTATCTTGATTTGCCCTAAGTATTCTTCTTATGTTGTTATTTGAGTCATTTTCTATCTCCTCCAACAGCTCTATTACATTAGGGACAAATTCAGGTGTTTCATTTGTTCACCTTCTTCATGGGTGTCAAGGTCCCTTGGGTGTATGACTCTTACTTGGTAATCCTGGCTCAGTTCCAAGTAGAAAGACCCAATGTATGATGTATTAGGTGCCTCTAGAGTGGCAGAGGCACCAGAAGGCAGCCCTTTTTTTCTGTATTGGGAATAGAGAAAATTCAACTGATAGGAAGACTTGGCTTCCTTATTCTGTCAATGTTCATGTCCCCTGCAGAATCCAGGATCTTCCTGGACCAAGTTTGGACATCATGGCATTCAGATCCTTGGGGGCTCTTCTTTTTTTTTTTCTTTTTTTTAATTAATTTTTATTGGTGTTCAATTTACCAACATACAGAAAAACACCCAGTGCTCATCCCGTCAAGTGTCCACCTCAGTGCCCGTCACCCATTCCCCTCCACCTCCCGCCCTCCTCCCCTTCCACCACCCCTAGTTCGTTTCCCCAAGTTAGGAGTCTTTATGTTCTGTCTCCCTTCCTGATATTTCCCAACATTTCTTTTCCCTTCCTTTATATTCCCTTTCACTATTATTTATATTCCCCAAATGAATGAGAACATACACTGTTTGTCCTTCTCCGATTGACTTATTTCACTCAGCATAATACCCTCCAGTTCCATCCACGTCGAAGCAAATGGTGGGTATTTGTCGTTTCTAATGGCTGAGGAATATTCCATTGTATACATAAACCACATCTTCTTTATCCATCATCTTTCTTTTTTTTTATTTATTTTTTATTTTTTATTTTTTATTTTTTATTTTTTTATCCATCATCTTTCGATGGACACCGAGGCTCCTTCCACAGTATGGCTATTGTGGCCATTGCTGCTAGAAACATCGGGGTGCAGGTGTCCCGACGTTTCACTGCATCTGAATCTTTGGGGTAAATACCCAACAGTGCAATTGCTGGGTCGTAGGGCAGGTCTATTTTTAACTCTTTGAGGAACCTCCACACAGTTTTCCAGAGTGGCTGCACCAGTTCACATTCCCACCAACAGTGTAAGAGGGTTCCCTTTTCTCCGCATCCTCTCCAACATTTGTTGTTTCCTGCCTTGTTAATGTTCCCCATTCTCACTGGTGTGAGGTGGTATCTCATTGTGGTTTTGATTTGTATTTCCCTGATGGCAAGTGATGCGGAGCATTTTCTCATGTGCATGTTGGCCATGTCCATGTCTTCCTCTGTGAGATTTCTCTTCATGTCTTTTGCTTGGGGGCTCTTCTATTCCTAAGTTTTCCACAAGCCCACAGAAGAGAGCTCTAGAATGGCTGTATTGTTGGTATCCTTGGACCCCATGTACTTGCGACCCCAGCAGAAGAAGTGGGTGATCTGGTGCTGGACTCTTTCCAGGATCCTTTTCTCTAGGGAAAGACAAACAAACAAACAAAACCCAAAAAACAACTCAGTGAGAGGATTCATTTTGAGATCATGATATGCATCTCACACAATATGCAGAAGGCTCTATTAGACTGACATCCTCTGAACTCTAATCATTATTTGTTCCTATATTTCATTAACACAGTGATGACTGATGTTTGCAGTGATAATACTAAGAGATAACAAGGGACTTACCATATTATTAAGAAAGTCAAATTATACTCAGCACATGCTTTCCTGTTGTCTGACTTTACGCTCTTCAGATACTTTGAAATGTAAAATTATGGATGATTTCCATGGTAACATAATGAAAACCCGATTACATGATTAATAAGAATGTGTTGACAGGACCAGCTGAGAGTTTGCTGGTTGTTTCTATGTGAGGTCAAGTAGAGTTATTCTAAACCTAATGGACTATCATAGGATCTATTTTTAAAGATTTTTCTGCCTACCATGATAAAACTTCCACCTTTTGCAAAATTCAGCAGGTTGAACTTCAGGCTGATAATACTTGTGTTTACTTTGCCCCTTATACAAATAGGCCTTTCCTTTTTTACTCTGTGACTGTTTTCCTATTAAAGAGAGAAAGTCTTGCTTTTCAGCTTCCTAGATATTTCTCGTAGAGACGGTTCTTTTTTTGTCCCTGAAGGACTGAGATTTGAGATTCTCTCTCAGCTTTAATTTGTTTCTCTTACGATATCAGTGATAGGAGATGAAATGGAGCAATATGAATCTAGAACACGACTTTATGGCAACACAATATCAGAGAATCTATTCTGCAATTCTGGGCACAAGAATATGTACATTGCTGATTTCACAATGTCCTTTTCCTTATTTAATGGTTCCAAGCAAAGATAAAGATTCTAGTTTCATAAAGTATTATCCTTAAGTACAAGTGCTTTCAAATATCGTGTATCTTACTTGCCATAAAATTGCTCTGCTTCAATTTTTCAGGCCTTTTCTAAGAAAATATTTTTATATTGGGAAGATAGAAAATGGATTTCTGATGTGTCTCAGGCTGATGAATTTCAGATATTTTGGTAATGATATATTGTAATAAAAACATCACCCTTATACACTGGTGACTCAAACATTTTCCCCATTCTAGACCCTTTTGTTGAACTGGAAGCATGAACTCAACAACCTATTTGGCTTCTCTAGGTTATTAGAGTAGCTAAGAGGTATCTTAAGTGTTGCATGTCCAAATAGAAATCTTTATGTTCTACCTGTAGTAGATTAATAGTGTTCCTTCCTAAAAATGCATGTACCCAGAACTTCAGAAAATGATCCCATTTGGGATAAAAAGCCTTTAAAATGTAAGTAAAGTAAAAACTTAAGATCATCCTGAGTTAGGTGGGTCCTGAACCTAATGACAAGTGTCCTTCTAAAAGACAGAAGAGAAGGAAGGGAAAGGGCATGTGACGATGACGGTAGGTATCAGAATTTTACAGCCTCAAGTCAAGGGACTTAGGAGGCGTCAGAACGTGGAAGGAGCAAAGGATTCTCTCCTACAGCCTTTGGGAAGGATGTGGACCTACCAACTCTTGACTTCAGCTTTCTGGCCTCCAAATTTATGCTATTTTTAACCCACATGGTTTGTGATAATTTGCTATGGTAATCACAGAAAAATGAATACACCACTCCTTGGTGCCTGCATCTTCCAAATTCAAGTGAATGACAACTCCAGGCCCAAAACACTGAAGCCATCCATGACTGGTTTCTTTATCTCAAGACTAAAACTCAGTTCATTAGCTAATCTTGCTGGTTTTCCCTTCCAGCGACAGTCAGAATCCAGCTGCTCCTCCTCACCACCACCACCACCATCGTAATCCCGTCTACGGACACCATCATCCTTTGCCTGGGTATCACCTAAGCTGGTTCCACACTTGCCCCTCCTTATACACAATAGATTCTTTATGCAGCATCCAGTTGCTCCTTTTATTTATTTTTATTTTTAAACTATTTTATTTATTTATTCATGAGAGACACAGAGAGAGGCAGAGAGAAAGGCAGAGGGAGAAGCAGGCTCACCGCAGGGATCCCAATATGGGACTCGATCCCAGGACTCCAGGATCACACCCTGAACTGAAGGCACATGCCCAAATGCTGAGCCACCCAGGTGTCCCAAGATGCTCCTTTTAAAGCTGAGTCAAGCCACTTGCTCCTCTGCTCAAAATCCCTCAAGGGATGGATGGCTGCCTATCTCACTGAGGGTTAAAGACAAAGATCCTGCCAACTTGTCCATCATCCACCACCTCCAATGCCTCAGCCTATTCTCTCCCACTCTCTTCTCAAACCTCACCTTGACTCTCTCTCTCTCTCTTTCACACACACACACACACACACACACACACACACACACACACGTGCATGTGCTAACATCCACGCTGCCCTGGCTCACAGAGCTCTTTGCTGGTCATCCCAGGGTCTTTGTATGGTTTTGCCCGTCTCTTCACTCTCTTCATGTCTGCTCAAATGTCACTTGAGCCTTTTTCTGACTCCTTTATAAAAATAACCCCTGTCACTCTCTGTCTCCTTCCCTCAGCTCATTCTTCTTCATAGCAGTGATCGTGACTTGGCATGTTACTTGCTTATTGTTTATTCGCTGCTGCCTCCACCTCCAGCTTTGAGTCCAGACCTCCTAGAACAAGGGTTTTGTTTTGTTCAGTAGTTCAGTTGTTTTTTCCCCGGTGCCTGGCACACAGCAAGTAGTCAGTAATTATTTATTGAATGAAAGGGCAGCTCAGACTGTACCGTGAGACTCATCTGTTGAGGCTCACTTCCAACACACTACAAAAAACCGGACATGCTGTCTATATGCTTTTTTAGAGCCTGTTTTGACTTTTAGTAATTGAATGAATTTTATTTAAGTGAACTAAAAATTTCAATACAGCAGGTTTGCAGATGACTATTTGAATCAACCCATATATGCTATGTCCAAAAACAATCAGAAGACTCAAAGGAAAAGATAAGAAGATCTTTCTATCTCTTTAGAATTCTCCATTCGTGATTCAACTTCACCATTATTTCCTCTTGGTTGTTTTATGGTTTTCCCCTACTCACAGCCTGGCCCTCCCCCCTTCTCCATAGCATCTCTTCCTCAGACAGAGCATGAAGCCCCAGTCTCCCAAGCTCACTGCACCACCTTGGAAATGTTAACTATTGTCTTTGCAAATGACACCTCCAATCCCCACCTCCACGTCTGTTCCCAACAGCCCCCTGTATCTGGTGGGCATCTTCTCTGGAGTGTTTTGTCATTAAATGTATCTAGAAATAAACTTTCTCTTCTCCTCCTCCATCAGTTTCCTTTCTCATCTTTCTTTTCTTCCCTCTCTCAGCCTTGCAAGATCTAAACCATGGGCTTATTAAATTTTTTTCTTGAATTTTTTTCCACACTGTAATAGAGCATTCTGTGATGTTTTCTTCCTCACATTGCTACTCGTTCATGAATTCATTTTCATGCCTATCTCCTCTGTTAGAACACGTGTCACCATGAGATTCAATGAGCTCCTTGCATCTAGATTGTCCTCATTGGCAAATACATCAAATTATTATTATTATTATTTTAAATATTTTATTTATTTATTCATGAGAGAGGCAGAGACATAGGCAGAGGGAGAAGCAGGTTACCTGTGGGGAGCCCAATGCAGGACTCGGCCCCAGGACCCCAGGATCACGCCCTGAGCCAAAGGCAGATGCTCAACCACTGAGCCATGGAGGTGCCCCAAATTATTGTTTATAGAACATGTGTCTGATGATCTCATTCTCTTTTTTACTAAACAAGGCTGAAAATCTTTGGCATTTCCCTAGTTCTATATGTTACCCAATACCCTATGATCAAATTTCAACATTTTGTCCAGCTTGTCCAGTCCCAGGCTTCTTGTCCAATACTGTCCTCATGCCATTTCCTTACCCAAAATCATTGCTTGAGTCAATCTGCTTTCCTGTTGTCGCTGAACCTGCCACATGCTTTCTTACCCTTGTGCTTTTTTTCTGGCATCCTTTCTCTCTCCTCTGACCTTATCTCACTGGTCCTTTAAAACCTAGATCAATCCACCTTTGCTGGTCCCACCAGCCTTCAAATAGTTCTCTTTCAGAGTTCTTTTCTAGCAGTTATTGTCTGTGAGATTAATTTCAATCATCTTGTAGATATCTTTTTAAATCTCTCCAAGTTTAAGGGTTTTGTGTACATAGACTGTCTTCTATTGTTTTTATTTATTTTATTTTATTTTTCTATTGTTTTAAATATCCTTTAGTGCTCCTAGTTGAAAATGCCATCTCTTTCTTGTTTTCAGTTTCTCTCTCTCTCTCTCTCATACACATATGTTTAATTATCTATGCTTTTGTAGCTGACTCTATTATTTCATAATTTAGGAAATAACCGTTAATTTGAACATTTTAAAGTTTTTCTCCAAGCTGATAGTGGGAACAATACCTTGTCACTCTAGAGAACTTAGAAAATGTAGAAACTTTTGAAAAAATAGAAGTCATTCTTATTCGTCTACAAGCTTTAAGTATTTGTCTATCCATAAAACACATGCATCTTTAATTGTTATCATTCATTATCTATAATTTTGCTTCCTTTTTAAAAACTGTGTCATGAGCATTTTTCATGTCATTGAATACACTTTCAATACTTTCTAAATCCCTGTTGGTGGCTGTGTAAGCCAGGCTTGCTACGACGGTTCTCAAGGCAGTCCCAGTCCTCCAGAACAAGTCCTGCCTAATTTCACTGCGAAGACACGTAGAATGGTGTGCAGTTTTCCTTTTCATTACTACTTCTTTCTAGCAATGCATGGGTCCTCTTACTGCAGTGAAAGGGCCTCTTTCTAGAGATCAAGAGCTATTAGGTGAATTGTTGGTCCCAATTAATAACAAAAAGGATGGATATTTCACAAGTTTATCACCAGATGTAGTTTTTAAACATCTTTTTCCTGCTGTATATGTATGCTGCCACCATATGGGAGCAGAGTGATGCAGCGAGAGTGGGGAAGAGAGCTTTGGAAGCAATATGGTGGAAATTCAGTCGACTAAAGAGTTTTACATTTATAACTGCAAGATTTTTTGTGTGTAAATCCCTTTTTAGGGAAAATAAATCACATATAATAAACAAAAATAACTCCCTAAAGTAGAGGAAAAAAGATTCTTCTACTCAGAGGCCATGTCTACTTTGATCCACTTGGTTGTATGGCCCCATTCAGTAGTAATTATGGTCTGAGGACCTCAAACCTGGCATTGGAATCCAAGCTTTGCTACTCAGAGCTATGGCATTTCCTGTTACTTATATGCTTGAGTCTCAGTTTTCCTCATAAATCAAATGGTTACTATCTCAAGGTGTTGTGGAAAAGGTAAAATAAAATAATGCTTGTGAAGCATAGAGCACAGAGTAAATATTCAATGTATATTTGTTATTATTCTTCTAATGGAATCTATGGTCAACTATCTTCTCTTCCCATCACCCCCCCAAACTCCTAGATCCTAAATCCTAGGAAATATCACGAGCAGAATAATTTTTCATGGTACATATTCATGTATCTTATTCAGTTACTTAGCTTTGTCTATTTCTAATGTTTGTGTTACTTGTATTTTCTAATGAACATACTTTTTTCGCTATGTTTCGTTTCTATTTCTGAAGTGTCATCTTATGGTTAATAAAAGTGGTTCGTTGATACCACTGTCTTGTTTAATAAGTACTGTTTGCTGATACCATAATCAACTTGGTTTTCAATTCAGAAAATACTCTGTCCATACTTGCTGAAGCACCTGGTAAGCACAGAGAAAATTCTGTCAAATGGAGTTTATTTTCAGTTGTAATTTTTCATATTAAGATGTATAAATATTTCCACCCAAACATTTGTCATTTTGACTCTAGTTAGATAACCTTTCTTCAATAAGTATTTTTACAAGAAAAAAATTTATTAAATAAGTTCTCTCTGTATACTTTGTAAAAAAAGTTTTATTAATTTTAGATCTTATAAAACAGAGGCCTTCTGAATTTATTTCCATTGTGGTTCAGCAAATAAATGTATTAAGCTAAAAGTAGCTCTATCAAAAGATTCTTCTCATTGGTTTAGATATTTCAAAAAATAGTGGTTTAATCTTAAGTCTTTGATTTTGAATACTCTGAGTTCTCATTGTTAAATTTGTTCAGTTCTTCCTAAATTTTATCAGGATAAAATTCAATGACTTTTTGTTTATAGCTTTGTTTTCAAAAATTGCAATTCTCTGGAAGCTGAACTTTTTTGATATATCATCCATTGAATAGTTTGATTAAAGATACATGATTTTCAGCAAAAAGCAACCAAAATTTTGATAACTCATTTAGAAAGTGCTTGATATTATTGTAAGATATACTTAATTCTTGAACAGGATAGCTATAAACTGCATGGGTCCACTCATAAGAGGATTTTCTTCAATAAGTACAGTATTATAAATGTATTTTTCCTTCCCTACGATTTTCTTAGTAACATTTTCTTTTCTGTAGCTTACTTTATTGCAAGAATACATTACATGACACATCCAAAATATGTGTTAATCAACTGTTCCCAGTCAGCCATATGCTATTAGTAGTTAAGTTTTGGGGGAAGTCAAAATTATGCATGGATTTTTGACCATATGTGGCAATTGGTGCTCCTAACCCCTGTGTTGTTCAAAAGCCAACTGTACTTAGGTTGATTTACAAAGATATTCTTCCAATGTTCAAATATTTTTAAAATCCAAATTATGACTGATTTAAAAAAGAAAAATATATTTAATAGGGCAGCCTGGGTGGCTCAGCGGTTTAGCACTGCCTTCAGCCTAGGGAGTGATCCTGGAGACCCAGGATCCAGTCCCACATCGGGTTCCCTGCAGGAAGCCTGCTTCTCCCTCTGCCTGTGTCTCTGCCTCGCTCTCTCTGTCTTTCTCATGAATAAGTAAATGAAGTCTTTAAAAAAAATTCAGCGTATTTCCATCACTTGGAGATTAGTTGCTTTAACCATGTTTTTAGAAAAATATTTGTGTATTTTGACATCTATAGCTTTTTATTCCTATTGGGAGAATACTGTCATTTGTTCAGTTATAGTTAAGATTTGTGTGCACAACACAAGAAATGACAAGCACATCTCTGCTCTATAAATTTATTAATTTAATAAGAATAGCATCTTTTCCATGGTATTACGCTTCACAAAAATCATATACATCTTATCAGTATAAAAAAATAAATCACACACACTGTAAAAAAGAATGTCACATATAAAACTTTGCATTCATCATCCATCACCATCCATCAATTTCAATGTTGAAGTTTTAAACTAAATTCACAATAGTACTGACTGCTTTATCTTTGATTGAGTCAATTTTCAAAACTTTCACCTGGATTCCATGAATTAGAATGCCCCCAAAATTTGAGCATTACTGAAATCAACTTCATTGATTTTCCATCTGAAGCATCCAATGACATTGATATAAAACTGACTCCATATTGTTGTTTTCAATGTTCTTTTGTCAATAGAGCCTAGACACTAGCAATAAGCACTTGGCTATTTTTCATATGCAAAGAAAATCTGGTATTGAAAAGACATGAAATGAACTTAGAAAGCACTATCATTTGATTTTTAAAAAAAGTCATGCTTCACAGAGTGATATATACAAGTACCTACAAATGCATTTATTAAATCATCATTTTGGGGACGTCTTTTGAAATAAATATAAATAACTTTTAAAGTAGATGCTGACATATGGTAGGTTTGAGGCTTATAGCTGTTATGTGATCTGTGTTATTCCTGTGGTCTCCAATGTGGGTGGTCAATATTGAGAAACATCTTGCACAAGTCATATGTTCATCATAAACTTTCTTAAGATATGGAAGTTTGGTTCAATTGATTAAATATGCACTATTTTACTGAGCTTGTTAACTGCGCGAAGTTTAATGCAAAATACTAAAAGAAAATAAAATAATACGAATGATTGTTGATTGATGTACTAAGGCAAACTAACAAAACTATCCTAGAACAATCAGACAATTGTATACACTCTATAGCAGAGCAGCTCAGGTTCTATTTCCTCCATTCCTTTTGTCCTCACTTAAGTTATAATTTCCCACGTTGCCCGTTGACCCTACCAACTAGTTTCCTGCATATCACAGGCTACAGAGCAGACCTCAACATAACTGCCTCTGTGGCAGGGAGAGGAAGCAGCACCCATACCTTCTCACACCACCATCCATCTCCAGTCTATGTTGTTTGAGCAAACCTCATTATAGCATCAAGCATCCTTGATTAGGAGATGTTCATCATATTGTGTCTGGGTGGGACTAGGGAAGGAGAGATGGGTTCTCCCCGGTTGTCTTTCAGATTTGACAACATGTTCAAGTGAGTATCTTGCTTGCCTCTCACACACAGCAGGACGAGATCCTGGCAGAAGCTTCAAGTTCAAAAGCGAGTTCTGCTTTGAACTCTTGTTCAGGTTCAATGCTCAGAACGCATCCTAGTTTATTGCACTACAACCAAAACCATCAGGGACAAATGCTAAACACAGTAGAACTTCGGGACAACAGGAGTTAACTTATGTCAGACAACCAGGACATGTGATTGAGGTAGACATAGTGATTTATCCAAGCCACTTTCCTGCTTCCCTCTGGCTCCTATTATCCCACTTCTCTGCTTCTCCTAAGTGCCTTTTCATTTTAGGAATAGTGACTTGGCTCCTTCTCTCTTTTTGTTAGCTTTTTATGAGCAATAAAACCCAGCTTCTTCCCAGCTTAATGATTTAGAACTTTGCTTTACAGGTTTTATGATAGCTTTAACTCATCCTTTTAAAAATTTTTTTTTTTTTACTCAAAAAGGAAGTTAAGTCATGAGACTGCAAAATCACTCTTAAAATAGAAACACACTTGATTTTTCATGTGTTTACTACAGGTACCTTTATATGTTCCTAAAAGCATGTAGAATTAGGAGCAGAAATGAAAATGGAAGGGGTAAGAGAGATATTAAGTTGTCTTATGCCTGAAAATTGTATTTTAGAGGTGGCAATACCTCAGAGAAAGCTAGTTTCATGACACTTTATTAATTTGCTTTTATGTTGCTCTGTAAATGTTTTATATATTTCAGTGTATTTTTTCTCCAACTAGACTGTAGGCTCTTTGAGAGTAATTTATCATGTCAGTATTACTCCATAGATTTTAGTATAGTTCCTATATTTATTTAGTCCCTTTATTTATTGACTGAACAGTCAATAAACTCTCTTACTCACTGTTTTTACCTGTAAATGGAATCCATTCGTCTTTTTTCATTGAATTCTCATCATCTTTGAGTCCCAGTCAGTGAGCAGAGAAATGAGGCAAATGTTTAACTCTTGAACATGAGGAATATGCCAAACAGGAAGCAAGGCTTTTCAATAAGATACATGAGATTGATCAGACTTATTCCTCACAGTAATTCAACTTCTTTCATTGAATTACGACTTAGTCAAGTGCACAATCTTAACTTTAAAGTACGATAGCTTTTCAGAAATGTACATGCCCATGTAACCACTAAGGTCAAGATGTAGATCATTTCTAGCACCCAGAAGCCCACATCTTCCACCTCCCAGTCAATACTCTCCATAAAGTCAACACCATTCTGATTTCTTTCATCATACATTCACTTTGTTTGCCTGTGAACTGTAAATGAACTGAATCACAGCTTATCTATCCCTTGGTCCCTGCCTTCTTACTTTTTAAACTCAAATGTCTAGCTGAATTATATAACATGCAGTAAATTTTTACTAAGTGAATCAGCACCCAGATTCAAGAATAACATATTATTAGCACTCCAGGTTGTCCCATCAGACCCCTTCTAGTCTGTTCCTCAATGTCAAAGCTAACCACTTTCCTGACTTCTAATACCATACATTAGTTTTTGCCTGTTTTTGAACTTTATATAAATGGAATCAGAGTATTTACACTTCTGTGTTTGGGTTCCTTCACCCAAAATTGTATTTGGTAGATCCATTTATGTTAATGCATGTAGTTGTAGTTTATTCTTTTATATTTCTGCTTAGTATTCTGTTGTATGCATATACCATCATTTTAAAGAAAATCAGTTTTGGGGACATGTTTCGATTCTTCCCAGTTTGGTGTTATGCATAGTTCTACTACAAACAGTCTTGCTCATGTCTTTCTGTGAACTGCATGTGCATTATTGTTGGATATAGACATAGTAGTAGAAATTGAAAATGTTCATGTCTGGAAAATATTGCTAGTTTTCCAAAATAGTTATTAATTTACATTTACATAGGCATTATTATTTTTTTTAATATTTTATTTATTTATGATAGTCACAGAGAGAGAGAGAGAGAGGTAGAGACACAGGCAGAGGGAGAAGCAGGCTCCATGCACCGGGAGCCCGACATGGGATTCGATCCCGGGTCTCCAGGATCGCGCCCTGGGCCAAAGGCAGGCGCCAAACCGCTGCGCCACCCAGGGATCCCTACATAGGCATTATATGGAAGTTTCAATCATTCTATATCCTTGCATACAGTGGTGTGCAATAAATCAGCTCCTTGGGGAGAAAAAGAGCCATGATTTATAGTGCTTGACAATTTTGTGATATAAATTCTCCTACCACAGCAAATTTCAAGGTACCAACATGACATTACTAAATGCAAAGTTGAGAACAGATGTGGAGGTCCTGCTCAAGCACACCTCTGGTTCTTTGCCTTTTTAATGTTAACTATTCTTTTGAATGGGTTGTATTCTGATTTAACATTTCCTTCCCTGGATGACTTAGAAGGTGAGTGTCATTTCTTCTTCTTGAAGTAGTTGTTCAAATCTTTTGTTTGTTGTTTGTTGGAGGTCTTTTCTGAAATTAATTTTTAGTTCTTTATATACTCTGGATAAAATTCTTTCTCAGATACATGTGTTGCAGATATACTCTCCTACTCTGTGGATTGCCTTTATATTTTCTTAGTCATATCTTTTGATAAGCAGAGGTTTTTGCTTTTTAAAGAATTTTTTAAAAGGATTTTTAAATTTATTTTTTTAGAGAGAGAGCAAGTTAGCTAGAGAGAACATGAGTGGGGGGGAGGGGCAGAAGGAGAGGTAGAAGCAGACTCCTTTCAACAAGTGCTTAACCAACTGAGCCATCAAGATACCCTGAGGTCTTTGCTTTTAATGCAATTTGACTTACACTTATTTCATCTATAGTTAGAGATTTATGAGTCTAGTTTTAGAAATCTTCACTTACCAAAATAAATCTTTTATAAATTTTGGTAAGTGAAGATTTGTTTTTTTGTTTTGTTTTGTTTTCATCCAAATATTTGCTTTTTCTTTCACATTCGGACATTAAATCCACTTGAAATTTATTTTGTGTATGGTTTGAAGTAGATGTCAAGATCTATTATTTTACATACGGGTACCCAACTTATGGAAGAGATTATTCCTTTCTCTCTGTACTTAAGTCCCATATTTGTCATAAATTAATTCATTATTTATATGTGAGTCTTTCTCTAAATTACTTGTTTCATTTATCTATTTGTCTGTCTTTGTGTCATTGTTACTATAAATCATATCAGGTCTTGATACATGGTTCTCTTATATTGTTCTTTCTTATATTGTTCTAGTTTGTTTTAGGGAACTATTTCTATAAAAGTACTGGATAACAAACCATTCTAACATTTTGTGGCATTCAACAGTAAGCATTTAATTCTGTGCTCCTGGATCTGTGGATTGGATTTGATGGCTTTCCTTCAGGCTGCAAATAGGTAGGTGGGCGGATGGCCTCCTCCATTGATCTCATTCTGGAACCCAGGCTGAAGAGGTAATAGTTACCTAGAGTTTGTTCTCATGGTAATGGCAAAATACTAGAGATAAAACTCATCCATACGAATTCATTTCATGCTTCTGCTTATGTGACATCCCATAATATCTCATCATCCTGTGCAATTCACATAGCCAAACCCCAAAGTCCAGAGTCTAGGAAGTAAATTCTGTTTATGTGAGGTTAGCAGAAGAATGTGGGTGCATACTACTACAGAGATTAAAGAACAAGAATCTACCTGTTCTTTAAAGATTAAAGAAAAGAATCTACCACCACTGTCTGGCTATTTTTGGCCAATATAAATTGTAATATTGTGTCGGCTTTCCAAAATCAACTGCTGGGGTTTTGACTAACATTGCGTTGAATTTATAGATCAATTTGATCATTATTGATATCTTTACGATACACGAACATGATGTACTCTTCCATTGATTTAAATCTTTAATTTCCCTCACCAATGTTTTGTAGTTTTTAGGGTAAATGATTCACATATCTTTTATTAGATTTATTCCCAGCTAGCTGATAGTAGTTGATGCTATTCTGAATAATATTAGGTGTTTGTTTTTTTTTTTTTTTAGATTTTATTTTATTTATTCATGAGACACACACACACACACACACACACACAGAATGAGAGAGAGAGAGAGAGAGAGAGAGGCAGAGACACAGGCAGAGGGAGAAGCAGGCTCCATGCAGGGAACTCTATGTGGGACTTGATCCTGGGACTCCAGGATCACACCCTGGGCCAAAGGCGGCGCTAAACCACTGAGCCACCCAGGGATCCCCTGTTTGTTTTTATTTTTTTCAGAGGTATAAACATGCATTTAAAAAAGTATTGAGCCCATATTCAATGATCTTACTGAATTCCTTATTACTAACCATCTACTATACAATTTTTTTTGGATTTTTTATAATCACAATCATATCTTCTGTTAATAGTGATAGTTTTATTTCTTACTTTTCTCATTACCTATAGTTATATTATACTTTATTATATATACATTTTTAATAATATATATGTGTGTATATATATAGTTTTATATATATATATATAGTTTTCTTGCTTTATCACACTTTATCATATTAGCTAGAACATCCAATACAATGTTGCTTTAAATATGATAAAGCAAGTGAATATATTTTCTTTTTTAAAAAAAATTTTTATTATTTTTTATTAAATTTAAAATTTTAATTCCAGTATGGTTAACATACAGTGTTATATCAGTTTCAGGTGTAGAGTATAGTGATTCTACAATTCTATACATTGCTCAGTGCTCATCATGATAAATGTATTCTTAATCCCCTTCATCTACTTTACTCATCCTTCTACCCATTGCCCCTCTGATATGCTTTATTTTAAATGAGTACCCTCAGTTAAAGTTTTTTTTTTTTCAATAAGAATATTTCTCACTTGAAGCCTACTTCAGAATACAAGATTCTAAAAGATATATATAAAACATTCCATCTGGGAAAAACGGAATACACATTTTCTTCATATGCATACAGAAGGACCCCCTGTTTAAATCGCATAAAAAGAGAGATAACATATATTACAAATTCAGGAAGACTGAAATCATACCAAGTATATTTTCCACCAACAATGGTATAAAACTAAAGATCAACAATAAAACAAAGCTGGAAAATCTACAATGTAAATATTAAATATTTAATATATGAATATTAAACTACACGCTACTGCACAAACAATGGGCTAAATAAAAAAAATCAAAAAGCAAATCAAAATATACCTCAAAACAAAATAAAAAGAAAACATAATATTCCAAAACCTGTGGGATACAGCAAAAGCAGTTGTTAGAGTGAATTTATACTATAAATGCATGTATTAAGAAAAGAAGTTCAAATAAACAACTTAACATTACACCACAGGAACTAAAAAGAAGAAATTTAGCTGAAATTTAGTAGAGGAAGGGAATAACAAAGAGAAGTTGGAAGTAAATAAACTAGAGACCAGAATAAATAGTAACATATAAAGACCAGTTTTTTCCAAAAACAAAAAATAAACAAAATTGCCAATGCTTTAAACTTCATTACAGGAAAAATCATCCAATACAGTGTTGTATACCAGCAGTGATAGCAAATATCTTTACTCTTGTTTTTGAACTCAGATGAAAAGCTCCCAAAATTTAGCATTAAGTCTAATGTTTACAAAAGCTGACTTCCAAATAACCCCTTCAGATTAAAAAGTTAATTCCTTAAATATAAATATAGTTTGAAGTTATATATACTTTGCTAAGAGTCACTGTCTATAGGTCTTTCTTTTTTTAAAATTGTTTTTTAAAAAAATAAAAACAAAATTGTTTTTAAATTTTAATTCCAGTATAGTTAACATACAGTGTTATATTAGTTTCAGGTGTATAATATAGGTATTTAACAATTCTGTGCATACCCAGTGCTCATCAGGGTAAATATACTCTTAATCCTCATCACTTATTTCACCCATCTTCCCACCTACCTCCCCTCTGGCAACCATCAGTTTGTTTCCTATAGTTAAGAGAATGGTTCTTGGTTTGTCTCTCTTTCCTCTTTTTTTTCTTTTTCTTTGTTTGCTTGTTTTGTTCTTAAATTCCTATGGTATAAAGTGTCTTTCATTATTCCAAACTGAAACTCTGTATTCATTAAACAATAACTCTCTATTCCCTCTTCTCTGGCCCCTAATAACCACTATTCTACTTTCTCTCTTAATGAATTTGGCAGATAATTGGGATCATACAATATTTGTCCTTTTGTATCTGTTTTATTTTACTTATTAGAAAGTCCTCAGGGCTTATCCATGTTGTAGCATATATAAAAATTTAATTTCTTTTTAAAGTTGAATACTATTCTATTGTAGATAGATTTTGTTTATCATTTATTGATTGATATTTGGGCTGTTTCCACTTTTGGGTGTTGTGAATAATGCATCTATGAACATTGATGTATATGCATCTGTTCAAGTCCCTGATTTTAGTTCTTTTGGGTATATAACCAGAACTGAAATGGTTGGATCATAGGGTAATTCTATGTTTAATTTTTTGAGGAATCACCACACTGTTTTTCATAGTAGCTGAACCACCCACTTTACATTCTCAAAAGCAATGCATAATGCTTTCAATATTTCCATATCCTTATCAACACTTGTTATTTTCTGTTTTTTTTTAAATAAATGTCTTATTAATGGATATGAAGTGGTTTTGATTTGTATTTCCCTAATGGTAATGATAAATGATATTGAGTGTTTTCTCTATGCTTATTGGCTATGTGTATACCTCCCTTGGAAAAATGTGTATTCAAGTGCTGCCCAATGTTTAATAGGATTATTTGGTTTTTTAGTTGTTCAGCTGTAGGAATTCCTTACACATTCTATATATTAATCCCTTTCAGATACTGATTTGCAAATACTTTCTCTCATTTTAGGGTTGCTTTTTCACTTTCTTGATAGTATCTTTTGATGCAGAAAACTTTTAAATTTTAATGAAGGCCAATTTTTGAATCTTTGATATCATTTATAATGAAAACCAAATTTCAAGTTATTATATTGTGCCAGATCCAGTTGACACCAACTTACTAGCAAATGTATATATATATTTGAGAAGGGGAAAAAATGACCATTATAAAACCCATGAGTTTGCTTCAGAGAACAGGAACGTCTGTCACCTCAGTTTTACACACAATGTCATGATCTGTTCCTTTGGTGGTTAATCTCTGTCAGTTTCAGTTATCTGGAATATAATTTTAAATACAAAAATAAATGAAGGCTATTCTGAGAAGTAACCAGGGTTATAACATGGCCCATAAACTTTTCTTCTAGCGAGAAATAAAATCCTCTTCCGATCCATAGTATTGACTTAGAAATTGTATGATGTCAAGCTACCAACTCCACAAACTGAGCTTAGTTTCTCCTTAGGGAATGTCCAATCTTCTTAGGTTATAATGAATCAAAAATTAGAGAGAGGTCAGTGGAAAGTGGGAAGAAGGTTTGGAGAAGCCACATAAAGAGAGAAGATAACTGATCTTATAGAAGGACATAAAATAAGCACCAGCAAACTGGGGAACTGCTCCCGTAATGTCTTATAAAAGGCATAAGTAATTTAAGAGAAGAACAAATGTTATAAAAGAGTAATAAATGGTTTCCTAAATATGTCCTTATGACTTAAAACAAAACAGTTAAATGGTGTTTTATAGGTTTCATATACTAAAGAATATTTTTTATTTTTATCTGTATATCAATTCACATATCCTGAGTTTCTGATTTCAGTATGGATGAACTAAATGAGGTATTGCTCACTCATGTCCTTGAGGCTAATATGTAAGGAGATAAAAGGAAGAGAAAGAAAATACTTGGGTTCAATGGCCAGGATTGTTCAGGTTCGGTTGGTACCTTATTTTACTATTTAGTTTTCTTTACTCTGTGAAAAAAAGTCGATGAAACCTTTTTTTAATTTCCAGTTTTTTGAATCAATATCAGTCTACTTCAATTTTTTTCCTGTTTTGTTATAATCAGAGTGATGTTTTCATAAATGAGAATGTTGGAAATGGTAGCTGTTCACTTCCCTTTCCTTTTGAAGAAATGATTGATTACTGTAAGAAGGTGACATTTGTGCTCCGCACATTTCTAGACTGAGCTAATCTCATGTAAAATACAATGTTCTCTGTATCTTTTGTTCCCTAAATAACTTTGTGATTTAAATGAGTGGCTCAGAGTCAGAGAAGGGAGAAAATAGAAGAAATGATTTTAAAAATAACTACTTAACCCCTACTGCCCCTTCAGTTCCTAGTCCAGTTGTTTCTTTCTCAGAAAAAAACTTCTCTCTAATTTGTCTACTTCATGTCCCCCACAAGAAAATGCCACAGCACCATGGATGTCTCCTTCATGGGCTTTGTCACATTTTCAGTCTCACCTTATTTGAGTGTCATGTTGAGGAATATCATCTCTAAAGTTTTGACTGTGTGTCAGATGGACTCTGAGATGGATCCGTGACCCCTGTCTCCTGGGACTTTTGCTCTTGTATCATCTCTGCCCCTTGAGGGCGGGCTGGGCCTCTGATTTGCTCCTAATCAGCAGGATATTGCAAAGGTAATTGGATGTTCCTTCCACAATTATGTTTTACATATAACTGTAATTTCTGTCTTGTTAGTAAACCCTCTCCCTTGAAGACTTTGATGAAACTAGCTGCCATGTTGTGAGTTATACTATGGATAGGCTGTACATGCCTGAGGATGGCCTCCAACTGGTAACCAGGAAGGAAATGAAGCCCCCAGTCCAAAAATCTATGAAGAGCTCAATCCTACTAACAACCATTTTAATAAGCTTGGAAGTGGATCCTTCCCTACTCGAGTATTCTGATGAGACCTTGATTGACATCTTAGTTGCAGTCTTGGGAGAAGGGGAGGCTATGTATGAGAGAAAAAAAGTGAAATGTAAAAAATTAACAATTTTCCATGAATAGATAAGTCTTACTGAGCTCACGTTAAAAAAAAAAAAAAAAGGAGTAATAAGAGTATTTTCCTCCCCTCCTCAGACCTCATGGTGTCCCTGTAGAGCCTCAGTAATGCTCATTCTTCCATTTACATTTTAAGCTTATGATAAGGGGACTTTAAGAAGGGTAAGGAGACAGAAGGCGAAAGAACAGAATTAGCCTGATACCACACCATGCAGGAGGCCTCTTCTGGGTGGACTCAAGCCTCACTAGTCTGCACTGCTGCTCAAAGTTGCTTCCTGGAAAGGCCATCTGTCCCCCAGATGAGATCTCCCTTTTGCCTGGCAAGTACTCTGTGAAGAGGGTGGGGTCAGCCTTGGTACAAAAGAACCATCATTTGCACCCTGGGATTGGCCTGCCCTGGAGACAACCTGGGAATTTCCAAGCTTTCTCTCTGACACAGCTCAGTGTTACTGCTTCCTGTGACCCCCCTCCCACCACCACCAGGAATAGGGCCTTGGAGAGGTCAAATGGAACAACTTGGCTCTGCACTCAAGTGTCTGAGGGCCTTCTCTGTGGCTCCACCCCCTTAGATACAGAGTATGCCAGGGCCTTTCCTGAATTTATCCCTAGTGATTCAATTCAATTCAATTCCACAGATGTTTACTGAGCACTCACTCTGGGACAGGCTCTTGTATTGGCAGTTTGGATAGATCTGAGAATAAAGCAGGAAACAGAAACAAGGCAGAGAACACTTTGCTTTTGCTGGGCTTGCTTTCTAGTGGAATATTCAGATCATCCGTGGTCTCAATAAGCATCTCTGGAAAGATATATACAGCTAATATTTTATAAGGTGGGGAAGTTAGCCAAGCAATTTTCTGGGGCAAGAATATTCCAGACCCTGTGGAGGCCCTGTGACAGGGGTGGATGGATATCTCACATGTTTGCAGAACAGAAAAGAGACTCATATGTCAGGAACAATGTGAGAAGTAGCGTGGCAGGTGGGGAGGCGCATATATGACAGAGTCTCACAGATGATTTATGCTCTTGACTTTCATTTAATGAGATGTGAAGTCGGTGCAAGGTTCTGAGAGAAGAGAGCAATACGCTCTGAAGAGTGTGATGTTCTCTGGCTCATGTTCTTAAATAATGGCTGGCTGCTGCATGGAGGACAGATGGCAATAGGAGGGTGTCTGTCAGTGCTGTGTCCCCCAGTGACGGGCATCTGGTTTCTGTAGCAAACTCCCTCACTGTTCCATGCACCAGAGCAGAAGGCAGATCACCCCAGGCCCCATAGTCGTGACCACCTGAATCTCCCTTCCCTCAAATAACAGACATGTTCAGCACCACCAGACCCTCATAGCCACCACCTCTAGGTTCTTCAAGGTGGCTATTTGTCACTCTCAACCCAGTCTCATCCTTGTCTTGGGCCAAGTTGATTATTTTCCTGCACATGCCCTGTTCATCTCTCCCCACCTTCCAGCTTCAGACATTTCCCTTTCACCCACTTGCATTTTCCCCACACCTTCCAGGAGTAGCTCAGGCTCCGTCTTCAAACACCCAAAGCCACAAATCAGCATAGAGTTATTTCCAAATTGTTTCAAACATTTCATTTGTGTATCCTTGGCTAAATTGTAACTTTTCCTAATCCTATCATAGAATATGCCTTCCCTGGCTTCCATCCATCAATATTTACTGTGTCCCAAGTAACACTAGGCTACGTGCTGCAGATAAAAGGTGAGAAACACATAGTCATCCTGCTCAAAAGGCTTGATGCCTGGGTTAATTATCTATTGCTGTGTAACACACTACCACAAAGTTAGTTATTTTTTAAAAATTTTATCTCACAGTTTCTATGGGTCAGGAATCTGAGCATGGCTTAGCTGGGTCCTTGGCTTGTTATCCTTCCCCCATTTGATATTTTCCATGTAAGATCTTATGAAACAACTATATATGTATGAATATTATATGAATATATAAATGCATATATTAACACATATATATGTGTGTGTGTAGATACAGATTCACACAAAAGATAGGTTACTTTGCCTAGAGCCTCTTTTCTGGGGGAGGCAATTTTGTTGATTCTAGCACAGTTTAATGGGGACTGGCTAAGCATGTGTCTCCTAAGTAGTTTCTCTCAGTCAGATGCTATATTAATTTGCTAAGGCTTCCATGGCAAAGTACAACAAACTTGGTGTCCTAAACATCAGAAATTTATTGTTCCACAGATCTGGAGGCTGGATATTTGAGATCAAGGTATTGGCGGGGTTGGTTCCTTCTGAATATTTTGATGGAGAAACTGTCCCAGGCCTTTCCCCAAGCTCCTCCTGGTTTGCTGGACATCTTTAGCCTTTCTTGGCCTATGGAAGCATATCTCTGATGTCTGCCTTCATTGTCTAGATAATTCCATCTGCAATGATCTTATTTCAAGCAAAGTCACATCTTTAGGTATTGGAGGTTA
Organism: Vulpes lagopus; assembly: GCF_018345385.1. Classification (NCBI taxonomy): domain Eukaryota; kingdom Metazoa; phylum Chordata; class Mammalia; order Carnivora; family Canidae; genus Vulpes; species Vulpes lagopus. The sequence goes on from NC_054845.1 coordinate 29,320,729, forward strand.
GGATTTCAACATATGGGTTTTTGAAGACACAGTTCAAACCGTAACAGATAGGTCTGTGGAAAAATTAGGTACTTGAGTGGGCTGATTTCTTCAGTGTATTAAAATGGTTTGCTGGGCCCCTGGGTGGCTCATCAGTTAAGCATCTGCCTTTGGCCTAGATCATGATCTCAAGGGCCTGGGATCAAGTCCCGCACTGGGCTCCCTGCTCAGCAGAGAGTCTGCTTCTCCCCCTCTCTCTATCCTTCCTCCTTGAATAGAATGGTTTGCATAAAAGAAGGTCTTTGTATTATTTTTATCCTCTCAGATCAAATACTAAGTGATAAACTATGGATGTCAGATTTAGAAATGCTAAGCAAACTGGGGTAAGAAAAAAACGTTATGCATTTTCTTTTTTTTATTTCCATTAAATGTTAATAATTTCAAAGGAACTTGAGGACTTAACACTATTTCATGTGAAGATTGGCCTTCAGTCTCACTCTATCATGTCTCTCTATGGAGAGCAGAATAGTGGCCTTCCAAAGAAGGATTATGTGAACCTGAGAATATATTACCTAATATGGAAAAGGGAGTTTGTAGATATGATTAAGGTTAAAGACCTTGAAATGGAAATATTGTCTTGGATTAGGTGGTCAGGTGAGTCCTACCTAATCACATGAATCCTTAAAAGTAGAAAATCTTTTCCAGTTGAGGTTGGAGGTAGATGTAACGAGGGAAAACAGGTCAGACAGGTGCAATATTGCTGGCTTTTAAGATGGAAGAGAGTGGCTAAGAGCTATGGAATGTATACAGCCTCTGCAATTTATAAAAGTCAAGAGAATGGGTTCTCTTCTAGAACATCCAGAGGGAGCACAGTCTTGCTGCAGATACTTTGAAGTTATCCCAGTGAGACCTGTGTCAGTCTCCTGATTTCTGGGATTATCAGATAATAAACTTAAGTTGTTTTAAGCCACTATTTGTAGCAAAGCGTGGCAGCAGGAATAAAAAATTAGTGATTCTCTAACTGTATGTTTCTACCCACATAATGCCTAGCACAGCCCTTCTGCATACAGTAGGTGTTGTATCGATGATTTCACAATATTGTCAAGTATGGATCATAGAGCTGTTTTAGTAAAATAAAATCGCATCAGTTCTGTGCATTGGTAGGTCCCAGGCTAAGCTAAATATGTTTAGAAATCTTATTTTAAATCCTCCTTGAGGGCATCTACGTGGCTCAGTGGGTTGAGCGTCTGCCTTCAGCTCAGGTCATGATCCCAGGGTCCTGGGATCAAGTCCCACATTGGGCTCCCTCCTCTGTAAGGAGTCTGCTTTTGCATCTGCCTCTCTGTCTCTTATGATTATATTAAAAAAATAAAATTAAAAATAATCCTCCAAGATTTCTTAAGTGAATTGGGTGGCTCTCCATTGCCCTTGGATCAATGTTACTGATGAAAATATATGTGTCTGGACTTACAGAAAATATATTTCTGTTAAAGTTGCTGAAGTTCATAGTTATCCCTGTGTCCTGGGTAATTCTTTTCCTGAGGGCTAAGAAGGGAGAACAGACTTCGCTTTAAGGATAGGAGTAAGGTATGTGAGGGCAGATTCGGCTGAGTTGTTTCAATATTGTGTCATGCTTCCTAGTCAGACAGTCTTAGCCTGAATATCAGAGGCAGGTGGTAAAAATTATAATGGGAGAACTTTCTACAATAAGTGAGAACAGGGCTTATAAGCAGACCCATAAAGTAGCCAGCATCTCCATGGGGAAGAGACCACTGCAGATATCCAAGAAAGCAAGCAATGTCATTCCCACTGTGAAAATTACAATGCTGATCCCTAGCCAGGGTTCACTAGGGTATTTCTCAGCAGCTAAGGAATATTGGAAGAAAAGGATAATGTGTCATTACCTCAACAAGAGCCTGACAAGAGTTCTAGCCAATTTTCCTCCCTCAATTTTTCTTCTTCAAGCAAGGCAGGTAATACGCTATAGTCTTATAAAACCAGACCAAGGTAGTCAGGTGCTGTTAGTGGCTATTTTCTTGGTCTTTTCTCCTACTAATAATTTTTGTCTTCTGCTATTTTAATTTCATGTTGTCATATTTAGCTCTTGACGAAGGGATGCAAATCCTACAAAGCAAAAAATGAGGTGGCTGAAATTACTTGCTCTAAAGCAGGAATGTTAATTTTCAGAAGACTGTTGCCCTAGTGACAATGATTAGATCTCCTTTGTTTTATCCCGGTCATATCTAAAGATTTATTATACATTGATGAATTAGTCAGTGATAAGCTAAGTATCATTTAAAAAAAACACCAAGTATAACTCAACAGAACCACGCATTAATTTTTTTCTCTGTTCTCCATTTCAAGGGAAAAAATAAGGACCACAAACAAGCTTGCATTAGCATATTATTTTTCAGAATTCTCTTTAAGGCCATGACTGCTAGATTGTCAAGCCTGATTCAGAGTAACTCTCAACGAGCACCACATTCTATATACATTGATGATGCTTTAAAAAAATTCATGTTTCCAAGCCTCTTGTAAGACCTTCAAATAAAGAGCAGAGATTGAAATTTTCTCTATACTCATGCTTATTAATGCAGTAAAAGTGTAATACGTCTCAGGGAGGTGTTTTTCAATAGAAGTGAGATTAAAGACGGTACTCATCTCAGCAAAATGCACCATCATGTGCTCCGTTTCTCAGGCTGAAAACTTTGGAGACATCTTTGCTTTCTCTCTTTTTTCATGTACTCCACATCCAATCCATGAATCCATCCCACTGGATCTACCTTCCAAATAGATTCCAAATTGAAATGTGTCTTAATAACTGTATTAGCAAATCCCTAGAGCCAGCCAATGCCATGTCCCACGTGCTCTACTGCAGTGGGACATGGGTTCCTCATTCCCAATGGGTTCCTCATTCCCCCTTTGCTCATACTTTCCACACAGTGGCCAATGTGATACTTTTAAAATGTTAAGTCAGGCCATGTCATACCTCTGTTCAAGACCTGCTGTGGTTCCTCATTTCACACAGAATAAAATTCCAAGTACTTGCTCTATCCTGCAAGGCTCATGTGATCTGCTCCCCAGTACTTGTCCAGCCCCATCCCTCGCTCCCTCACAGACTCCGCTCCTGCCACACTGGCTTCCTTCCAGGCTCTTGCCTTAAGACATTTGAAGCTGCTTTTTCATTGTTCCCAAATGATTCCAATCCCCCCAAATACATAAAGGATACATCCTCTCACTTCTTTTATGGTTTCTACTCAAATGTCGTATTTTCAATAGAGATTTTCCTGATCACCCTTCCTACAAATGCACTGCTTATCTCTCCTTGTCCCCTCACCTTGGATGTATCATTCTTCATGATACTTACTGCTACTTGAGATTTTATATACATATATATAATTACTGATTTATTATTGTCTTGGGATGGCATAAGCAAACGTGGCTTCACCCAGGCCAGTAACAGGGGCTGATTTCATCCCAGATAACTAGGCAGCTTTGGAAGAAAATTTAGAACCTTGACTTTGAATGAAAAAGTAAAGAGGATTGGAAATGATGAGCTAAGTAGTGATTCTAAGGGTAACCTAACACTAGTTTGGAATGAAATGAAGTAACCTCCCCCAGGTTTCCAGTCATCATTTACCAAATCCCTACCACCTCTTGAGCTTGGTGTCAAATATGAAACCATAAAATTCAAAAGAGAGGACTTTCTCTTACATAATGTGTAGTCTACTGGGGAAAATATGATATAACACCTAATTCTGCTTTTCTCTTCTAGGTGTGTTCTGAATGTTAACATGAGCAGTTCAAATACTAGAAGCAAGTAGATTTTAGAATAGAGAATAGAGAGTTTCTAAGTCCTGTGGCAGTCTGAGAATGATCATGGGTGAGGTTTGAGAAAGGTTAAATGAGAATATGTACAAAAACACACAGCTTTTAGGATGAAGGTAGAATAGGCTTGACTAGAGAAGTTTTTGCCAAGAAAAGTAAAAAAATCATTAAAGCAGAGGATGGAGGAATCCAGAGGTTGGAATTGACCTTGAAGACAGCAAGCAACTGCTGAATGTTTTCTCAGACAATAAGGTGCATGATTAATGGCATTTATCGTGTGTTTACTAGGTCCTAAGTGCTTCACAGGTATTAATTTATTTAATTATATGAGAGTCCTCATGGTTAGTGACTCACCACATCCAGTGGGGGTGCACATAGAAGATCCAATGGGGAGAAGATACAGAGGGATGGATACTGAGGCAGGAGCGGTGAGTCAGCCAGACGACGGCAATAAGCAGCTGAGTTTAGATGAACAAGGTGGTGTCCTACATGTTTTGTTGAACGTCAAGGGAAACTTCCCAGTTAAATATTTAAAGTACACAGAAACATATAAGGTAACTCTTTCCCTTAACAAAAAAGGACAAAGATTCTTCTTTGTAGCATGAAACTGGTCCCCCAAGAGGACTTCTGGTAACACTGGCAGAAATGAACGCACTGCATTTCTCCCAGATCCCCTGACACTGTCCCTCAGTTTGTATTCTAGAAACAGCACTTTGTCTGCCATCACCACCACACACAAGTGCGACATTTTGTAAAGTGCTAGTTTTTTCAGATTCCAGAAATGAAGAAGAGGCTTTTATGATTTAATATTTATTTCTGCATTCTGGACAAAAATAGTATTTTTCTATTTACTTACAAAATATTTAAAGTCTTATAAAGGAGTGTTTAGGAAGATATCACAGACACCCATGTGCCACAATTCAGATCAACTACATTATCTTTTGTCGTGTTTTTTTTTTTTTTTGGTTTTGTTTTGTTTTTTTGTCGTGTTTTCTTTATATTGTTTTTGACTGTTCCTTTTTTTAACAGCCTTATTGAGTTTAGTTGGCATATGTCACATATATCTATATAAGTTTAAAATGTACTATTTGTTAAGTTTTGGTGTATGTAGACACCGATGAAACCATCACTGCCATCAAGATAATGAGCATTTCTATCACTTCTAAATATCACTTTTCAGAAGTGAAATATTTCCAATACAGTTTAAGCACCAACACTCTGTTTTCATCTTCTCCTCCCCAAAGCTCATTATTACCTTGAAGCTATCTTTCTTAAGTGCTTATCTTTTTTTAACCTATTACATACCCACAGATAATATGCTGAAATATTGAGTAATATCCTTTAAATGTTTACATGAATGCTATTATACTGAATACATTTTTTGACTTGCTTTCTCCCCTCAACACAAGGTTTTTGACATATTCCTGCTTAAACATGTAGGTCAGACTCATTTGTTTATCTACATTATAAAAGCATCCTATTGCATTGGGAAGTGAGACAAGTTTGAAGTCCAGGTTAAGCTTTTTGCATCATATCACGGCTGCCTGCTAAGATGGTAGAAAAATATGATTTAAAATGCACCAATTTTTAATTGTAGTTTATTTACTTGGTAGGAATATGCATGAAGTTTACTTGATTCTTTGTTCTCTCTATTTTAAAAATTCTCCATTATTAATATACATTATTTTTGTAGTTAGGAAAATTAAAGTAACAAGTTCAATAAGCAGAGTACTTGCCCATAAAATGATGTAGGTAAGAAGTCCACAGGCAAACACATGAGCATGAAAAAGGATTCAGAAAGAGCCTAGCAGCTGAGCCAAAGTGAGGCTTGAGAGCAACTTCAAGGATATAGAGATTTTCCTCCTGTTTTATAAGTGGTGGCGGTTATTTCCAAAAAACGAGTGTGTTGGTTTATTCAGTGGGACTCTTCCAAATAGGAAGGGATCCGTTAGACTTATGGGGAGCTGCTATTAGGCAGTAGCAGATATTTTGTATCATTTCTTCAGGCATATCATTGCATCTATTCATTCAGTGAATGAAAGGTCAGATTCCGTTCAGAGGAAGCCGATGGAGTTCTTAGCATCAATTTCTTCAATACATATCTTTTGCACTTGTTCTTGATCTGATTTATTTCTCATTGATTCTTCTTTTTTTTTTTAATAAAATTTTTCTAAGCACTCCCAGGCAAAGATTATTAAATGCTTCCCCAACTGCCCATAAGTAAAGTAAAACAGAGGAACAGTATATTTCCTGACATTTTCCTTTTGTTTGAAAAATGTTGAATTATACATTCTGAAATATCTATCTTGGAGGAAACTCAGGACACACATTATGGTGGGCAAATTTCCCTGTGCTATTGTTAAAGTTGTGATCCTCCAGAATGCTGGTGAATTGTCTTTTTGCTTCGTAAATTTATTTAAATGGAGATTGTAGTGCCTTTGTAGCTTACCACAATATAATAATGTGGAGACTGAATGATAAGACTGAAGAATTGTGCATGTGTTGGCTGCAGGAGGCAAATAATATTGTAAATGAATTCATTCTTTTCTAAGTTCCTGTAAATTAACATTAAGCATCTTTATAAGGCTGTATAATTTTGACTTAGGTAGCTGGAATAGATTTACATGGACATCCAAATTCAACATTGTGTCTGCCTCCATTTGAGACATTTCCACCTGTTTGTCTATATATTTGCCTTTTGCATTATTCCACTTCAAATTATATATATGTGTGTGTATATACAGACACACACACATACACACAGGCACACACATTCATATACACATTCTCTTACTTATGGCAAACGTGTAACTGCTTTTGCCCTCATACAGCATTGTATATGATGTTTATATACCAATATTCCAATTATTTGTAAAGTGTGTGTGAGATGTGGGAGTACTTCAAGCTGTAGACAAGTTATGTTAAGTGGTAAAAATTGGTTTACTAAATAAAAGCAAATATTCAAGAGCTCTGTTTTATGGAAACATTTTGTATATGTTCTTGGGAGTGAGTGTACAGTAAATATCTCATGTTCAGAAGTCTTAAAATTTTTAAAAATGCACAAATTATTAATAAATGTGTTACTTAGTGGAAACGGTCCTCAAATACTGGTAATACTGACTAGTCTGCAAAGGAAGGAGAAACTTAATTAACTAATAGCATTGTAGTTTGATTAAACACATCCAATTTTATTTCTCAAAGGATAATATTAGCAATTAGAATAGTTGAGTAGTAATATGTCCAAAATATCTTCTCTGATAATTTATGTTCAAAGAAGCTAACAAAGGAGAAAAAAAGCCTGAAGATTAGTAGGTTTTAAAAATATGGATAAATCACTTACAATGTTTACTCTGAGTTTCAAAATTATTTTTTAAATAATATTTTTTAGGACATAATTAGTAAAAACTCTGTAATAAAGCATTGGATTTTTTTTCCCAGAATTACTCTCTTATTTTATTATATTGTCATGTACTGTAGTTTCATGTTTTACTCATAAGATACTGCTTAATGTAGGGAGTGGAGACATGATAAGCATATAGCCTCTATAATATAAATTATTATTTTTACTATATGTTACATTGTTCAGTAACACTCTACTTCACCAGAGAACACTCAGAATCACACCTGGTACAAAGACAACTGCCATTTATTGTTGACCTTCTGGTTTCTGAACATATCTTCACTTATTATTTTGTTAGCTATTATTATCACCATTATACAAATGAAGAAATAGGCTCAGGAAGCTCACTTATCAGGTAAATAGTGGAAACGGGATTCAAATCTTATTGTTCTGGCTCCACTATCTATGTCCTTTCATCTTCAACATGCTCCCTTTCAAAAAATGATTATGGGAGTTAAAACAGGAAAGAGAAAGAGAGGAGAACAAAGCCAGTATTGAGCTAGGAAAGCAACCACTCATTCCAAAACTTGACTTTGGTCCAGGTAAGTTCATGAAATAACCAGCGAACAACAAAGAGACAGTCTTCAAAAGGAGAGTAATAGCTCTTATGCTCTCAGAGATTGGGATGTGGGACCATGTAGACTCAGGGTTTTTTTTTTTTCCTGTTCTATCCTGTGTTAATCTGGCAGAAAAGTGTAAAAAAGGAATACAATCTGTCAAGAGAAGCTACTGACAGGTGAAAAATCATATACTCAGAACAGATGATTTGGGCAGAGTAATTATCACTGGGTCAAAGGGATAAAACAAACAAAAAAAATCTGTAGTTTTGCTCTGATACAGGGAAGGAACAATTGATTAGTTTAAATACAAACTTTAAATTGCAGAATTTGCTGAAAAGAGTGAAAAGGAAGAAGGGATGTTGAGGTGAGGTCAAGAGAATAAAATGTCATTTCTTGTCTGTAACTATATTATAGTATTCATACTATCATAGGTATCAGGGATGAAATATTCCTGTGAGCATAGTACTTAATGCCTATTATCCTCTTATTATGAAAATTATATAAAACTAGGATCCAAAAAAGTGAGAGAAACACAATATTTCAACATTAAACTGGGGCATGGGCCCAGACTTCTAGATTCACATTACTTTGCTTTTTACAAAGGCAGAGTAGGAACAATTTCTAATAACATCTGTTCACTGAATGAAAATAAATTTTAATAGTAATAGATATTGAGTGAGAGATTATGCTAAATATTATCTTATTGGAGAGGTATTGGCTTTCAAAATGGAGCCTTCAGAGAGACACCTGGAGAGGTGATTGCCTGAGTCAACTGGTCAGCTACTAAAGCTTTGTGTAGAGTTCTAGGGTCTCCTAGAAGTGCTCACTAAAAATATAGGACTCTTGAAGATTGAGAGTTGGTTTGGTTGAAAATCTAACTTTACTTTTTAGAAGAGGGAAAAACAACATGGATTTTATTGTTGATTCTTTATCCGGGAAAGGAGAAGGAGCTGTCCGTGGTATCAGATAAGTAAGAATCTCTACGTGTAAGTTCTCCACACTGGGTTACAGAAGTCCAGGGATCAGTAAGCCAGGGTTAAAAATAGATGAAAAGAAATCAGAGTGGATGGACAAAGGTGGATAGAGGCAACCAATATTTCAAAGGGCCATGACTGTTATGTGATTTTTTTTATCATCTTGAATTATATCACCTAGATATTTGTTTTTGTTCTTTACTGAAGAAAATGTAGTGAGTTCTTACTAAAGAAGTTTAGGAGAATTTTCCCATATAAAAATGAAAGAATAATTTCTAAATCTTCTGGAAATAAATGGCATTTACAGTCCTCTTTAAATTTAATTTCTGCTGCTTATTTCAAGAGGCATCCAGGTGCCTTCCTTAATTGGATCCAGTTAAGATAGTCCTGATGGAAAATTCAGTCTATTGGCCATAATTATTAAATTAGTGAGTCACAGACACGATTAGAAAGGAATTAACACAGCCACCTGATTCTTGTTAAGGTTCTAATTGATTCCGGTTATCGAAGTTGTCCCAATTAAATTAGTGATGTCCACCTCAAACTCAACATTCCCTAACAGTATTAAAGCGATTCTTATATACACAAAAACTATTCCTGTTAATGTTGGGCAGAGAAATTAATCTTTGTCTCTTAAATATATGTATGTAAAAAGTGGAATTTTTTCTGGTAATAATTTAGGGTCCCAACATAGAGTTCTTCCTGATATAAAAGAAATTATATCATGGATCCCAGAACAGGAAAGTTGAAGGTGACTCAAAAGATATATATCTGCCAACAAACACTCTATTGTGTTAATCCCTTTTAAACTTGAAACTGAATCCATCCCGGAAGGGAACTCCTGCAGCAGTCCATTTAATCTTTAAGCAGATTTAATGCTGAGAAATTGTTCCTCATACTAAATATATTCATTCGTTTAACAAATATTTGTTGTGTGCCTATTATTTGCCAAATTACATCAGGGTACTGTGTGTAGAGGGATAAAGGAAAGGTCCTCTACCCTGAAGAAAATTCAAATAGGAGCTGAAATGCTGGGATCTTTCACCCTTAGTCCTTGACCTTCCTGTAGGCTGTAAACACAGCTTTCCAAGGAGCTAAGATCACTGCCATAGGCCTATAAATTCTTTTCTTCCCTTAGATAAGAACTCATTGTTAGTTTGCTTGCTTACTTTTAAGAATTCTTATAGGAGATGATTTCAAATTTTTTTTTTTTTGCCATCCTATGATTCTTCCTTGGATATCTTGTTTTCTCTCTACCCCTTTTGAAGTGTTATGCTCAGTATTAAATGTGATTCACTGGGAAATGTTTAGTTTTCCTCATGTGCTCCTTAAAAGAACTTTGAAAAACTATGTACTCCTTTGAATCTTTTTAGGTAGACATCTAAAACTTTTCATTGTGAGTATAAATAGTTGCAGTGGATGTAATTTCCAGTACATTGGAGACATTGATTTTAAAAATAAAAGTGTTGCATCATTCTTTTTAATGTATCTAAAGGAATATAAACATCAAGATGATTTAATATTCTCCATTATCCATTTTGAAAAAACACATACATTTATATTTTGTTGATGTTTTTGATTCACTCTTATTTCTTCTTGAAGTCATAATTCTGTTTCATTTTTCCCACAGACTTTATCCAAATGTAATATACTTTTTTATTTAATGCCATATATTAATGAAGCTAATTAGTCTCTGTAATAATAAAGCCAATTTAATTGTTTTTATTTCCTGTGATGATAGGATTTATGTGTTAAAAAAATTTATGAGCACAATATAACAATATCAGTATATAATTTACCAAAGAATGAACTCATTATAAATTATTTTTAAAGATTTATTTTATTTATTTATGATAGGCATAGAGAGAGAGAGAGAGAGAGAGAGAGAGAGAGAGAGAGAGGCAGAGACACAGGAGGAGGGAGAAGCAGGCTCCATGCCAGTAGCCGGAGCGGGACTCCATCCAGGGACTCCAGGATCGCGCCCTGGGCCAAAGGCAGGCGCCAAACTGCTGAGCCACCCAGGGATCCCCTCATTATAAATTTTGATAAACGACTAACAAACAAAAAGGTAAACTCTTTTTGTTAATACTTTTTAAATAAGTTAGATGGGGAGAGTAGTTAAGGAATTACCCTTGATTGAAGGATTTGTATAATTGTCGTTTTTTCTCTGTAGTGTTTTAAAACTTCAAGCAACACACCAAGACTGTGGGTGAGTGAGAGCTATGTCTTCCTTTTATATCATGAAAAATGATGATGGGGGCTAGGGGCCGCAGAGAAGAATTTTGACCATAGTCATCTTCTCAGGGGGATCAGGTTAAAAAAGAATAAATATGGGTGGTGATGATATGAAAATGCATTCCTCTTAAAATATCCCTGAGTTTGTTCCCTTGCAAGTCTCTGCATATTCTTGGGGTAATTCTATTCCAGTCTGAAGATCATGACTCCAGAGTGTCAGGAATCAGTGGAATAGATTGTTATCTTTCTTACTTTAGAAATAATACTTTTATTGATTATAGTTGAAGACTACATTAGATTTTCAGGGGCCAAATTATACTCCAGATTTGTGAAAAACCCACAGTTATCTTTAAATTAACTTTTAAGTCTTTTTCAGCTATGCTCTTGCTGAGTTATGTCCTTCGCCTATCAAGGGCTTGTACAAAAGCTTAAATTTATCTCCATCAGTTTTCATCCTCTTGGATTCAGGCTTTCCTCAAATCTATTGAGATATTTTTGGATTATGTTTCTATGTTCATCCTACAGAAAGAACATTTGAAGAGCCTGAGCATTTATTCCTAGGAACTAAAGAATGCAGCCTTGCTCCAGGTTTAGACAGTCCCTAATTTCAATAATCAAGATATATTTTGAGTACACTGGTGCTTAAGAACACATTCATTTTTGACAGTTTATTATAAAAGAAATAAGAAAAGCATTGGACTTGTGAGAAATACTAGATTCTGATTTTAGTTTTTTCACAGGATTCACTCATTCATTCATTCATCAACAAACATGACTGCCTCCTGTTTGTGGGGCCCTTTGTTAATCACTAAGGAACCAGAGATGAAGAAGATTATTCTACCTTAGCAGGCCAAGTGTAAAGGAGTGAGACAAACCATTAGTAATAGTACAGAGTGGTAAACCCTGTGAAGAGTATATGTACGAGGGGGTGCAGCAGTACCCAGTAAAGGCACCGAATTCATATGAAAGAGAGGGTCAAGGAAGACTTCTTAGAACAGGAATCTTGATAAGAATCTACAAGAATAAATAGAAACAAAATGTGCAAAAAATAGGAGGTGTGCAATGGGTGGAAGGAAGAGTATTTCAGGAAGAATGAGCAAACCATGTGAAGGCATGGAAGTATGGAAAGTATCTAAATTGTTAAATTTATGAAACAGAGAAGGAAAAATCTGGCTAAAATAAAGTAAGACTTCTTAGAAGAAAATCAGGGAGAATAAATAACTTATTCATTTTGTTGGCAGAGGACAACAAAAATCAAACATGGTAAAGTCCTTAAGTTATGTGAAAATGAGAATTCTCGTGACTGAAATGTATGCCTGGGACAGAACCAATGAAACCCTATTTTAAACACCAAAACTTTCAGTGTTGGATTTCTAAGGAATTTTACCACTGAGTGCATATGTTACTTCTCCCTGGATGCCCTTCCTGTCGCCTCGGTCTAGAGAAATTCTGACTTTTTTCAAGTGACAGATAAGGCCACAACACACACAGAATTTTCATGGGACCTTAAACCTAGTATATCCCATGGATATACCTGCACATCACATTATAATACAGGGAGTAAGTATTCATTTCTTCAAAGTAATCATGAGTTCTTTGAGAGCAGGAACCATGTCTTAGTCAATTTTGTATCCCCATCACCTATAAGAGTATCTTCCACTTTTGGTGCTCAAGCAATGTTTTTTCGATTGAGTGAAGTAGGGCCATTTTAGAGATTGTGAATGGATGTATATGATGAGATATTAAGTACCATTACTAGCACTGGAAAAAAAAGACACTGAACACATTAAACCTACTGACTCTGAGAAAGTAGGATTAGTTCCTTTTAGATAAGACAACCTAGTCACTAAAAATGTTCAACAGCAATTTGAACTACCTAAATGATGGTTTGGCCAGTTTCTCTGAAAAATCGCCTTTTCTAAGACTAGTTTTCCAAAATAAATAAATAAATAAATAAATAAATAAATAAATAAATAAATATAAATAAAAGCTACCTTGATATGAGACTTTCTTCTTTAGTCACTAGGTTGATTCCTAACTTCCATAAAGACTACAGATTCCATGTTATCAGAGATATGATACAACTTTGTTATAGTGCAGTAACTGGAATATAAAGGAAAGTGCCATGATTTAATTTTAAGGGTATAATTGGTCATGGTGGTATAAAATGAGGGGCTTCGGGACACCTGGGTAGCTCACCGGTTGAGTGTCTGCCTTTAGCTCAGGGCCTGATCCCAGGTTCCCAGGATCAAGTCCCACATTGAGCTCCCTGCATGGAGCCTGCTTCTCCCTCTGCCTGTGTCTCTGCCTCTCTCTCTCTGGGTCTCTCATGAATAAATAAATAAAATCTTTAAAAAAAATAAAAAATAAAATAAAATGAGGGGCTTGGATTTCTTGGCCCATGCAAGTATAATTGCCCTTGATAAGAACCAAGGCTAAGTTCAGTTACCCCAAAAAGCAAGGAGAAATTGGGTTCTTAATCAGGCAGCAGTCTGGCCTCATAGAACTTCTGTTGCAGTCTTTGATACTGGGATTGCTTTTGCTATAGTCACAGGCTTCTGGATGATACCTACTAGGTTACATCTCTTCCCATTATTCTTTGTGCTCACTTCCTGGAGTGGTAAAGGTGAGAATTCTGCATTTCCTGGAGCTCTGGGGTGATACCAGTGGCTTTAGAAATTGTTTTTTTTTTTTATTCTGTTATCTGATACCTACATATTCTGTGTAGAGACTCACCTAAAGGGCAAAAATTTACTCTTCGTTTTGCCTTCAGAACTTGGAAACTGGTTTTGAACCACATTAAAATATGTGTGTTCTGTTTTATAGTATTCACACCATTTATTTTACTGGATCATAATAAGAACCCCATAGTATAATCAGAAAGGTGTGAAAGAAAAATTTTAGGGTGAATTTCCAACTCAAAATCCTTTTTCTGTAAGAATGGCACATCTAGCCCAAAGGAAAAGTCACATCTGTAACAGAATACTAAAATGAGGCTTTTTAGTTTTAGAGTTTTAGCTGTGGATCCGAAGCTAAGAAAAATGGTAACAAGCTAATCTCTATATTCTAAAATGGAACACTAGGTCGTGAATGCAGCATTTTTGTCAAGGGGGTCACCTAAAACTAGCTCTGTAACCAAAGCCCATCATCTAGCCCCAGGTTTTATAAAAACAAAGGTGAAAGATTACATTTCAGAAGTAAATTGATGGTGGAACATCTTTGAAGAGCGCTCTTAGTGAAATGAAACACTGTGTAGTTTTTTTTCTCCTGCCCAATGAAAGGTGCATTAGTCAAAATACTAAAATATATATATATGTGTGTGTGTGTGTGTGTGTGTGTGTGTGTGTGTGTGTGTGTTCCCAAGGGTAGGTGCAGGGATAGGTGCTTGAGGTCATCTGGACACATCTGAGTATGAAAGTCTGTCTGGAACTGCCTTGATAACAGGGCATGTGGAAAGGGATTCAGTGGGTATTAGCTAGGGTACCTCACCCTACTTTCTCCTACTTTAACATCTCCCTCCCACTGGGGTCAGACCCAGTTGGAAGTCAGTGCAATGAAGAAATAGGGAGGTGGCCTATAAGGGTCACCTGCTTGAGACCCAGAGATGAAGGAGGAATGATCTTAAGAGACTGGATCTTAAGGGTGGCTCAGTTTGTCGAGCATCCAACTTTTGATTTTGGTTCCAGTCATGATCTCAGAGCCATGGAATCGAGCCCCCTATTGGGTTCCATGCTTGGGGAGGAGTCTCCTTGGGATTCTCTCCCTCTCCTTCTGCCTCTTCCCCAACTCCCTCTCTCTGTCTCTCTTTCTGAAATAAATTAATTAATTTAAAAGAAGAGAGAGAATGGATCTTAAGAGAGAGAGAGAGACAAACTAGGAAAAATAAGTTCTGACTGAAACATGAGCTTATGGTACATGTTCACAGGTGTTCAGAGGTGTGTATGGAAGACAATTAGGCAATTTTGCCACTAAGGATGAATCTGTTTCCTAGGTTGAGTTTCTACATATCTGTGTATGCTTTAAATGCTGAAGATTCCAAACAAATAAGAGCCGGAAGGTGTCTACCATATGCAGTACTCACAGTATGAGTTGACACTGAGAATTCAGAAGAGCTGAAGCTCTGCCTTACTTATGTGGATGGTTAAATCCCGAGCCAACCAACACCTGAGGCTCTAACCTGAATCAAACCCAGGAGAATCCAGTTTTGTTCCAGCTGATGGCTGAATTTTTGCACATGAATGGGGCCTGTGGGCTAACACTGAGCTAGAAGTTGTCAGCGTTCTGATTATATTGGAAAAGATGTATACTACTTACTCTGTCCCAGGATTCACCCAGTCTTTACTGATTTGAAATCCCAAGGATTACCCAGGATGAAAAGAAGATCACCTAGAGCATTTCCTCATTTGATTGAATTCTTGTTCTCTACACTTAAGCACAAATACAAAGTTGAATAAGAAAGTTTAAATTATAACTTTACTTTCCTATTATTCTGTTTTAGAACTATATTTGATATCTTCACCATTGAAAGCCTATTGCAAAACTTTTTTGGTCAAAAGTTTCTACATAAACCCATATGAAGTTCTAGATTTCTGCGATAAACTACCATTTTCTTTAAGCATTAATAGGAATTTATCATATGTATTTATGAGATCCTAATAGGCATGCAGGAAACATATTTTATCAGAAACAAAAGATTTCCATTATCCACAAGAAAGTGGAGAGTCTTCTTTTGGACACTAGCATTTCTTTTAAATAAACTTGGGTTTTTGAGTATATCTGGTCACATCGGAGACTTTTGGCAAAAAAAAAAAAAAAGCTAATGTACATGGATATTTTTTTCCATCTTGTTTTATAGAACAAGGATTGTCTCAGAGCTATTATGCCTACTGGTTAAATTGGGGAATTAAACAGTTTCTCTGATCCAACATCCTAAAGGCATTCTCTTGGCAGTGAATGCACAACCAATGTTCCATGGTGAGCTAACATCTAAGCTTGCTTTATCAATTAGCTGTATATTTTCTTCCTGTGAGCATGGAAAATATTTTCCAAATTTATTGGTAACTTGACATTGGTCCCCATCCTGACAGGGCAGACTGTTTTTGTGTATTAAAGATCCCAGTGGTGTGAAAAGGGAAAATAGTATCTTGTTAAACTTTGTAAAGGTTTTATTTTACTAATTTGCTTATTAAAGAAATCACTTAAAAAACACCAGCATGTATTAGCTTGAAAGTCTATATTAAATGTCATTGTTTAATTTTAACCTTGGATGCATTTTCCAAAACTAAAAATGTAACTTTCTATACTTGCAAGTATGATAAAAGTAAGCAAGTTAAACTATCTCTCTTTTGTATAAACTTTCATCTGCCCCTTGTAAATATGATGGGCTAGGAATCTACACACACATCTGGTCCCCAGCTGACTGGTTTCTCGTATGCATTTATATATTTGAATCCCAATGCCAGTTTTGGTTGAGAGAATTAAATGTTGTTTCTGAACACTTTTAAACAAATATCAGAGATTTTAAGAAAGTATTCTTCTGTTTTAAAAACAAGTAAAAATGTTATTCACCCTCATACCCAATCAGCTGAGCTTAGTGTAATTTTTGCAAAGAGCATTAAGCTCCAGGCAAGAATATTTTTTAAAAAAATAGAGGCTTAGGCACAAACTGAATTTGGTTTGTGGATATGAGAACAAATATACAAATTCTGGGGTTAGCCCAAAGATGAAATCGTCTCACCCATCTTTGGAGCAAGCTCTATGAGATACTGTAGTAAGCGCCTGTCCACTTTATCCAGGTAAGGGACCTTTGCTGTTAAAGAGCTCCAGATACTGTGTCTTCACTCTCTCCATCTTACCTATTTGAGTTTCTCTCATTAACCTCTTTCCTTTGAGTTAAAACCTTGAGCTTCTGGAAGCCAGACTTATGTACAATTTAGATATATCCCAAGAGCATAGCATGCTGAGCCATTAGCTCCTTGTCACATAGTTAGCCCAGAGCAGTGGATCAGCTTGAACAGTTATCACCCAACAGGGTCCAGAGAAAATAGGACGGCTCGTTTGTTGGTTTGGTATGAGGAATGGGAGAGAGGAAGAAGGAAAAGGTGGGACAATAAGCTTCTTATGGGAAGATAGGCCTTGGTGGAGAGCTCCTAAGAAGCTAACAATCCAAACAGAGTAATAAAACCACATATAGAACATCATGTAAAAACTTAGCTTAATTAAGGTTGTTGCCTGCCTTCTGTTTTGCTACACTCCCTGTACTTTCTTTGTTCCAAGGAAATTTGTTTCCATAATTTTAGCAAAGAAGCTGTTCTTATCAGTCAGTCTTGGGGAGTTCATAATTGGTTATCTCCTTGGTGCATGGCATAGAATTTTTATTATATTAATTGCAGCTTTAGACATTCTTATTCGTTGGTGACTCTTTACAATTTAACAGATTTAAATCATCGCTCCTATTTTTATTTCCCATAAGTTCTTAATAACCTCTTCCTTTTATGGTATCTGAATATCTGAAGCTTCCTTGACCGTAGTTTAAAAATATGATATGAATGGAACTATCACATGACATTTCAGAGATGGATAATGCAGATTTCTGAATCTAGGAGTTCCAAACCTGGGTATACAACTCATCTGGGTAACACTAGACTAAGACCCTTAAGCCACCTTGGGATATTAGTTTCCTGCATGAAGGGTATGGACTGATAACAATGACGACAGTAGTAGTAGTAATAAGCAATATTGAGGTCTAAATCCAGACAATTGGTAATTGGCTGAGATCAGTTGATCTATCTCCAGAGTTCACACTTTACTGATTTACTGCTTCCTTAGTGATCCCAATAATCTCATTTAATTCTATGCAAGATAAGCTGACAGAAAACAATAGAGAATATTTATTTGTCTTTTTATTTTTCTAGTATCAGTGAATTGAAACCACAGGAAAACTTAGATTTGCAATTGATGACCTGCAGACTATCAAAATTTCAATTTATTATGGTCACCCTCATCTTCCTAATAAGAAATCAGACTGTGTTTATATGGAAATCTTTTCCTTTCAGTCAGACCCTTAATTAGCAGCTGTAGGATACTACTTTCTTTCTCTAGCATCCTTAATTTTCTCTCATGCTATTAAAGTTTCCCCCAAATACCAGAACCTTTGATGGGCAGTGATGGTGGTATTTCTTGCTCTTCAGGACAGAGTTTGGCAATGAAAAAGGCAGGATATAAAATTAAATTGTAAAGGCAACATAGTAAGGAGTAATCTGCAGAATAGTCAACTGTTCTCTGCTGCTCTAGAGACTGGAAAAAATCACAGATGGCCTTGCTGAATTAGGCTTGATGTTTCTATGAGAATAGTTAGACTTTCCTTCTTTAGGATGATGGGCCACTCTCATGACTGGTATTTCAGTCTGCTTGTCCACCACCTTATGGCACTGAATCCTACTCAGGACCAGAACAGTTGGTTGTTGCCTAAGGAAAATTTTCAGGGTCATTGGGAGTGCTCCATCACTCAAAATTTAAAATCTATCATTTCTTTACAAAGAAACAAAGAATTTCAACTGGTTACCTAGAGTAAACAGATAAAAATGGCCCTGGGAGGAATTACCTGAATTGTCCAAAAGTCCTTTCAAATAAAGGAGTATTCAGTTCAAGTGACTGCTCTAAGGATTCAGTCCAGGGATTCAAATGTTTTTATTAGGACTTTTTCATTTTTACTCAAACTTTGGGCTTTCTTTGTGGGGGCAGGATATTTGCCAGATGCTGGATTTACAATCTATCCATTCTGTAATCCCAGTGGAATGAAGACTTCCCCATCACATTGTTTAGAAAAGACTAAAGACTATTGGCTCTTATTGGTTTTATTGATTTGTTTGACTCATCTGCCCATCTCTATAGCAATTATTGTGCCCAAGTGGGTAAAACATTTTAATGAACATGGCCTGAGTCATATACTCATCTTAAAAGTCAGGAGATGGAGAAACTTGGACTTGAGAGTAGGAGAGGAATAGACCCCAGGGGAAATTAGGTGCATTTGCCAAAAGAATGGGAAACAGATGCCATGCATGCAAAAATAGTGGATGTCTACTATACAACCTTGTGGCCTAAAAGATTCCTCCTCCATCTTCTGCAGCCTAGTAGCTCAACTGAATTTTTTTTATTCCTCAGCTGATTGATCGGCTGAGTAATAAAAAAAAAAAAAGAAAAAAACCCTCCCTCTCCATGTCTCCAGTGTCCCAAGAAAACAACATGCTTTTAATCATCCATTAGGAGAAATGTAACTTTTTAATGATAATTTTAGGGTGCCATTCCTCCATGTTTGGTCTTTTTTTTTTTTTTAAGATTTTATTTATTTATGTATGAGAGACACAGAGAGAGAGGCAGAGACACAGGCAGAGGGAGAAGCAGGCTCCATGCAGGGAGCCCGACGTGGGACTTGATCCTGAGTCTCCAGGATCAGGCCCTGGCCCGAAGGAAGCGCTAAACTGCTGAGCCACCCCGGCTGCCCTACATTTGGTCATTTTTAGTCCCTCTGTTATTTGTCACATTTCTACATCAGCTTTCCTGAGGCCAATAGCTTCAAATGATAGCCTAAAAGGGCAACTGATTGTTAATTTTACAAGTGGCAGTAAATAGATGGAAACAGCAGAGCTAAGACAAAGCAATCTGTCTGAGGAGGGTCAGGCTGTCCCTTGTTTCTCACATCACGTGGGTCAGACAGGTCTTTTTGCTTAGTAGGTCTCCATGAGGCTCCTGACCTAATGAGGTAAGATGAAGTAGCTCAAGCAAAATAGAACCCCCGAGGGAATGCATTATTGCTGTTACAGACCACAAGTGTTCTTACTGCCGAGACAGAATGTAGTAGATCCATGCACCGTGGCCAGTTTCCTACAGTGACGTTACATCACTGCTTCTTTCTTTATCACTGAAGTATGCCATAGAATATGGACGTAAACAAAAGCACCTTAAACCTTATTTGCTACGGCATTGCACAATGGCTAGATACAAAGGGCAGTCCTTTCCAAAATCCCACACCCACACTTGGTATAGCACATTGCACACAATAGGAACCTAATACGTGTTCTCTATGTTAAGTGAGTGAACATTACAGGAGCTCTCGGAATTTGTCCCTGGGATGCCTTCTTCTCTGATGGCCTCTCTTAATACAGATGCTCAGTCAGAACGTACCATTGTAGCCCACCAGTTGGTGAGGGCCTGTGCCCATTCTGACTGGGCTACAGTCCTTGCAGTGCTCAGAACATACTATTATAAATATTTCACAAGTCTCTCCTGCTTCTTCTTCACCATGTCTCCAATGTAAGCCCACTAAAGTCTGTTTTCCTAACATACTGATTCCCTCTTAAGCATCTTTTCTATCAAAACTTGTGTGTCTTATAACCATTATGAATCTAACGGGTTTTGATTCATGCAACAATGTCAATGGCTCCTTGTGATACTTCACTAAGGATACAGACATTGGGGTTTTGATGCCTGAATCTAAAGACGTTAGTCATTAATGATCAGTGATGATGTCAGGCACAATAATAGCGGATGTCAGATACAAGAAATACTTCATTGGTTTCAAAAGTCTCCTCTGCCCCTTCTAATAAACCCAGTTAACAAAATTCTACTTTTCCAGGACCCACTAAGCCAGCTAAGGTTTATCAGATCTGAAGTCTAACACTTGCATTAAGGATTAGATTCTTTAAATGTAGGAAATCTAAAACTTGTAAAACTTAGTCTCCTGAGACGACCAGAGCCTCCAAGTCTTTCCCCATGAACCTCAATTCTTCCATTAGTGTTAAGCTCAGGCAGAGGTTAACATTAGAGTGGCCATTTGATTTTGGATGTAGAAGGTGGCTTTTTTTTTAAACTCACAAATCTTTGATAAACTGTGAGCACTCAGGTTGAACTCAGTGGATGGCATCTCAGCGTTGCAGACTCTCAAAAATGAGAGAGACAGAGATACTTGTTAGCTTCACATTGCAAATGGTCAAAATGGTATATAAATGAAATGAAAGTATTGGTGTTAACACATCAGAGGGATATACATATCCCATAGCCTTTGTTGATGGGCTGTGTGTCAGACGGTTTGGGGTATGTAGGACAACCCTCAGCAATTGCAACAACCACAGCAGCATAGTGACACAAGATCCCACAGGGCCTCTTTCTATTGTGTTATCATGGGGCACCTGGGAGCTAGCTTGGGCCAGCCCCTGGACAGAAAAAGGAAACTCTTACTTTGTAGACTTGACCCAAGGTTTTCTATAACCTCATTAAGGTTCGCACATCGCTACTTCCCTACACATACCTTTACTGCAGGGGAAGTGTTCTGCTCGCTATCTTTTGAAGCCATTTCTGCTTTGGTTCAAGTTTCGCATCCCAAGTCCTACAGGCCATATTCCTAACCACAGCAAACCCTATTCCTCTTTCACTGCCCCATGCCAAATTCTACTTCCTCCGTGATGGCGCATCAGAACCTGACCAACTCAGTTCACAATAGTGATTCCTACCTCTCAAATATTATACTTATGCCTCTACTACACACTCCATTTTATTATACTATTTCCTAAACTTCAGTTATTGTTGTAACTCTTTTGTAATTGTTGCCATATCAATGAACCATCTGGGGCAGTATTACTTTCTTAAAAAAAAAAACAACAAAACTTAAATTGGACTCAGTTTTTAAAAATTTAAATGAAATAATTTTAAAAGACAACATTATATCACTACTAAAAACATTTCATTGGCCACAAACAGAAGGTATCCATGGAAATAAATACAACCGGGGATCCCTGGGTGGCGCAGCGGTTTGGCGCCTGCCTTTGGCCTAGGGCGCGATCCTGGAGACCCGGGATCGAATCCCACGTCGGGCTCCCGGTGCATGGAGCCTGCTTCTCCCTCTGCCTATGTCTCTGCCTCTCTCTCTCTCTCTGTGACTATCATAAATAAAATAAAAATTAAAAAAAAAAAAAAAAGGAAATAAATACAACCGGAGCCAAACAATGTAATTAAATTCTAGGTACACTGGGCCAGCTTGGGTATCTCAGCCTGAAGCTCCTTCTCTTGAGGGTGTAGAGGGAGACAAGCCAAGTATGAGAAGGATGGTAAGGGCATCCTAGCATGAAACTAAGGCTTTCTTCTGAGAGTGGTCAGAAAGATGGAAAGCAGACTAGCTTTCTGATTCAATGTTATTTAGTACCCTGTTCTTGCACAGCCTAAAATTACCCTGCATGCCACCCTGCATGCCACCCTGCATGCCACGTATCCCACACTTTGAGACCCCCCATCTTATAATGCATTGCCCTCTGTTGCCAGTTATGTTCGGGGATGCATTTTAATCTCCTCACTGGTTAGTAAGCCTCTTGATGATAGAAATGGCATAAAGATCTTGGTCTCCCTTACTACCTGTAAGTTTCTTGAGCCTCAGGATAAGTATGGGAGCTCCACTTGAAACTAATATAATATTGCATGTCAACTATACTCCAATAATAACAAATGAATGAATGAGTAAATAAATAAAATTTAAAAGTATGGGATCTGATTCAAAAAATAAGTTGGGTAAAAAATACCTTAATGTTCCTTACGATGATTCCTTATAGTGATTGCAAGCACTGAGCAACTCTTTTGTGGTAGGGGCTGGTTGGATTTTGGCAATGCAAGTGCTGGGCAGATAGTGGTGAATAAACAGAAAAGGGTGGGGTGGGGGGGGGGGGAAGATAACCTGACTATACTAAGATGAACACATATCATGAAATAAACTTATTTTAGGATTTGACCTGTGGATCCAATCTTATTTCAATGCTAAATGAATTAAAGTAAATCCAGAGAAAATTACCAGACTGAAAAAAAAAATAGAATGTTAGATCTTTTTTTTAAAAAGGATTTTATTTATTTATTCATGAGAGACACAGAAAGAGAGAGGCAGAGACACAGGCAGAGGGAGAAGCAGGCTCCGTGCAGGAGCCTGATGTGGGACTCGATCCCGGGTCTCCAGGATCACGCCCTGGGCAGAAGGCAGCGCTAAACCTCCGAGCCACCCAGGGATCCCCCAGAATGTTAGATCTTAAAAGGTCAGTGGACACTTTATCCAGTTTACTGGATAGCATTAAAGCTATTGTGCGTTTGGTCACCTTTCCTCTAGGGCTCTTGCAGCTTATTATATGACACGTGATTATTAAAAGGGATTTATTTGGAAATGCAAGAAATATATGGAGACATTCTTTAAGGCATTTTTTCTAAAGCTGGGCCATGTTTTCCTAGGTTGCAGGGTCACAATAATGGCAAACATGTGCACAGGACGTGCTTACTGTGTGCCAGATGGATTTCCAGTATTCCAAACATATATTAGTGAACTAAATTCTTATCACAATCCTATGAGTAAGGATGTTAGTTTTCTATCGCTGCCATGATCAATTACCACAAATTTAGCTTAAAACAACACAGATTTGTTATCTTAAAGTTCTGTAGGTCAGAAGTCTGAGTTGAATCTCACGGAGTGAAAAATCACAGTCTACAGGGCTGTGTTCCTTTCTGGAAGATCGAAGGCGAGAATCTACTTCCTTGCTCATTTGGGTTTTGGCAGAATTGATTGTTTTGAGTTGTAGAAATGAGGTCTCCATGTCCTTGCTGGCTATGGGCTGAGGGCTATTCCCAGCTCCTAGAGGCCAGCCATGCTCCTCGGTGTTTGCCTTTTTCCTTCATTTTCATGCTTTGAAATTCTACAGCTGCTTCTGCCCTTGCATCTCCCTGTCCCACTCTTCCACTTTTAAGGACTCTATGCTTAATTGTACCCACCCAGATAATCCAGGATGATCTTCCCATCTCAAGATCCTTAACCTTAATCACATTTGAAAAGACCCTTTTGTATGAATATGTAAGGTAATATATTCACCAATTCTGGGGATTAGGTGTGCAAATCTTTGGGGGGTGGGGGGCGTTATTCTATCAGCCACAGTAAAGTATATTGTTATTTCTATTTTGCAGTAATGACTAAATAGCACCTCATCCAGGTTCCCCTTATTCTTCCTTTTTCCCCACCATGGCAGGGGCCTCCCCTAGCAAATTTAGAAAATCTGACAACCAGGTGCTTGCACATTAGTTTGGCTACAAGGCGTGACCTATTCTGGAGACATTTGTGTTAGAACACGTGTAATTAAGAGAAGAAAGGCATACTCCTCTTGCAAAGAGACCTGAAGCAGCAGTTTTAGCAGCAGAGGGTTTTTTGTTGTTGTTTTCCAATTACTTCCTATTAGCAGCCACATACTCAACATTGGGAACTGCCCTTGTGAGTTCTAAAGGAATTTTCAGACTCACCTCCCATTCGTCCACCTGACCAGGACCTATGAGGAAGCATAGCTGAACCTCTCTACTTTCCTACTCTGCCCCTTGTTCTCATCTTACAGATGTCCCTTGGAGTTTCATGAGTTAAAATCTTCCACTCCTGCAGTGAACTTCGGGAGGGAGGAGCCTCATTTGATTTGTCACCATATCTTTATCACGAAGCACAGAGTCTGCCTTAGAGACGTGTGGTTGGCAACCTGCGACACGACTCCCGATGGTGCACCCATCTTGGTAGTCACTATCTGGTGAAATCTCCTACCATTGAATGTGGGAGGGACCTGGTGCCTTGCTTCTAGCAATAGTATTTGGCCGCAGGAATGGAATGCCACATCTATGATTAGGTCACAAAAGATTTTGACCTCTAGCAGACTAGCAGACTCTCTCTCTTTCCTTCTTGGCTTTTATTATCAATAAATCAGGCTGCCAAGTTAGAGAAGCCCATGAAGCAAGGAACCGGAGATGGCCTCTGGGCAACAGCCTGTGAAGGACTTGGGAATGCCAACTACCACATGAGCTTGAAAGTGTATCTGTCCTCAGTCAAGCCTTGAGATGACTGACCTCGAGACTCCTTGCTTACAGCTTGTGAGAGATCCTAAAACAGAAGACCCAGGCAAGCTGAGCCCCATCCCGAACCCACAGAAACTCTGAGACTATCAGTCTCTTGGATGCTTTGAGCCACCAAGGTTTGGATTACTATGTAGCAGTGGATTACCAGCACAAGCCGGCTCTCATCATATAGTTGACAAATGATTGAATGAAGAACATGAAGCAGAGATATTTTCCTTTGTTCACTTGATAGAAACTTAATAATGGCAGTAGGAAGTCTGAGTTCAAGAAGTTTGGATAACGGTGTAGTAACAGTGTTAACAGGGTAACACTAACACTAGCTAAGCTGCTAGTGCAGTTCAGACTTACACACCTTGAATATCCCAGGTGCTCCATAGCTTCATTCTTTTCTCCTCTGCTTAAAGCAAAGCATTCTCCATTGAGGACCTTGAAATTAGATGCAGTTGGTTTTCAGCAGCAGGCTGCTACTTCACTCCCCGTTTTCTTCAGATATGTATACTCAGGAGAGTATATATATATAGCCAGGAGGGCCCTGCAAACTCCATCTAGTTGGGCAAAGCTGCCTGCTTGTCTGATGTCTTTGTTTCCCTTGCCATGAATTAGTTAATTTCTCCCTCCTTTCTGTTATGATTAACTGTGTAATATTAGTGAAGACTAATTCTTTATTTTTTTATTTAAATTCAATTTGCCAACATATAGTATAACATCCAATGCTTATCCCATCAAGGGCCTTCCTTAGTGCTCATCACCCAGTCACCCCATCCCCTCACCAGCCCCTTCCACAGCCTTTTGTTTGTTTCCCAGAATTAGGAGTCTCTCTAATTTTTGTCTTCTTCTCTAATTTTTCCCCACTCAGTTTCCCTTCTTGCCCTTATAGTCCCTTTCACTGTTTCTTTTATTTCACATGTGAGTGAAGCCATATGATGATTGTCCTTCTCCGATTGACTTATTAGTAAAGACTAATTCTAAAGCACTTCCTGAGGATGGAGAGAGGTATGACACATTTTTTTTCTAATATGTATATTGATCATCCAAAGGAGAAGATTGATGCATAAAAAACAAAGGCACTATTCTCAACAGGAGCAGAGACTCAAAGTCAAGTCTGGGGATGCAGCTGAAATGGAGAAATACTACCTTCCTCACAGTCACATTTTCAGAACTCAAAGCTTCTGTCACATTCGCTCCTTTGTTTATCACTAAAGCCCTCTGTAGTGGAGAAAGGTTTTTATGTCAGTCCACAGATGAGAACACTAGGCAAATAGTTTGCTGACGTATATACAGCAGTTAGAGGGTTGGCAGTAAACTCAGGCCATCTAGCAACCAGATCAGTCGGCGCTGGGACCAGGCAGAGGTAGGGGAGGTACTCTCATTGCACCAAAGACCTCAATGATCAAGATAACTAAGATTTTAATGCAGTATTTCTAAAAGTCAAAAATATGAACATTTTAAATAAGAGGTTCAGGATTAGTGATTTTTCCCCCATTTGCCTTAGGCTCCAATATGGCTGGGCAAAGCACTATCTTTTCACCTTCTGTTGTTTCTGTGGGTGGCCTGCCGGTCTGCTCTGTCCTAAAGTATGTCCTGCATGCAGCTCTGTCCTAGAGTGACGTGAGCAGCCTCAGGCAGTAGCAGCAGCCTGTGTCTTGCTATTGCTATTCCAGCCAGCTCTCTCATCCTGGCTAACCAGACCTCACCCACCTCACCCACCTGAAGGATAGTTCAGGAAAGACGTCCTTCTTCAGAATACGTTCAGGACAAACACAATTCCTGGCTCAATCTATGAGCTAGAAGTGAGGTGGCATTTCCTCTTCTTCAAGACACAGTCTTCACCACTCCACGGAACGGCGGCAAGGATTGACATCTGCAGAGCGGCTGCCACAGTTCTACAAGTAGGAGGAAGGGGACCGATGGCCCCAAGTCCCTCCTGTCTGCCAGGCACCGTGCAACACAGTGGAGTTGTCAGGAGCATGAATTCTGAAGCCGGACTGCTTCAAGTTCTGGTCTAACCACTTGCTAGTCGTGGAGCCTTGGATGGAATTACTCATCCTTAAACAGGGTTATTAACCAAGTTAGGTTGATATAAATAATAAAAGATGTGAGGTGCAAAGGACTAAGCCTGCCACATAATAAGCATTCAGTAAATGTCAGCAATTACTATTGTTATATAATTTTATTTTATTTTTTTGTTATATAATTTTATGTTCATAATAACTCACTGAGCTAGTCTACATCTGATTGATTCATGATTCAGATTTGACCAAGGAATAGTAAAATTAAAGTAACTCATTCAAGAAATTCAGGTGAAATGGAAGGAGACAACATTTGAACTAGCATTTTTCCTAGAAACAAAGAAAACAGTTGATCCTTTTAGGAAAAGAGAAATGTACTTTTCACTCAGAATGTTTCAGTTTTCTGTGTAAGTGGAAATTAAGTAAGGAGCAAGAGCTTGTGACAAGGCCAAGAAATTCTTTGTTTTGCTTTATATATATTTTTTTTTGAAGATTGAGCTTGCATTTTATTTCATGAGTTCTTTTAAATCATCTTTCCCTAATAATTTGGAACAAAACGTTACTTTACCTTCAGCAATCTGAATTACTTCCGGTCCTAACTTACTTGTTGAAGTAACTTAAGTTAGCTTTCAGTCTTCTACAGACTTTTGCGCTTTAAAAATTGCTAGTACACAAGTCAGCGCCCTCTCCGTCTTCATCTCTTATTGGAGCCCTGGACGGACATTGGCATAATATACACACACCTACCACCTGCTCCACAAATTATCTTCAAATACTGTCGAGTAGTTGAGGATAGAGCCCAGATGCTCTACACGGCCAACACAGAGAAATGTTGGTTCTGTTTTCTGTTTCCCTTGACAGATTCTGCTCTGCCTGAAAGTCCAGCAAATTAAAAACATATATAAAAGAACTTGAAGGATTTCAGAAATAAAAATAATTATCTAAATGAAACATAAAGAAGAACCCCCAACAGGAACCCACACAATTGGAACTATATAGTGGAGAGAGGCTAGAATCAGGGATAGATCTTGTTTTTAAAAGGAAAATTCTGCTACAAATCACTGTCCTCTCGAGGGGGAAGTAGTGATTGTATCTATCCCTGGTAAGAGGCATTTGTGCATCCATCCATCTTCTTGTCATATTCTTTATTCCCTATAGGGTTTAAATTTGGGTAATTTGGTCTTTTTGTTTTTTTCCCTTGTTAAAGAAGAAATAATGCTGCTGTTAAAGACAAATGCTATTTTAAAAATGCTGTAAATTAAAGAGTTTGATCATTTGTTCCTGGGTAAGAGAAAGAAGGGTTGAGATGGCTTCGCAAGGCTTTTTGTATGTGTGATTTTTAAAAATTGTGGTAAAATCCATGAAATATAAAGTGTACCATTTAAACCATTTTTAAAGTGTAAAATTCAGTGACATTTAGTGATTTCACAATATTGAGCAATTATCACCACTCTCAAGTTCCAGAATATTTCCTCACTCTAAAGGAAATCCATACCCATCAAGGGTCATTTCCCTTTCTCCCCTTCTCCTAGCCCCTGGCAACCACCAATATGCTGTCTCTCTGGATTTACCTGTTCTGGATATTTCAAATAAATGGAGTCTTGCAGTATGTGACCTTTTGTGTCTAGCTTCTCTCTCTTAGCAAAATGTTTTCAAGGCTCATCTATTTTGTAGCATGTATCAGCATTTCCTTCCTCTCTTTTGCTAAACAATATTTCATTGTATGGATGTACCACACTTTGTTTATCTATTTGTTGGATGATAGACATTGGACTGTTTATACCTTTTGGCTATTGTGACTAGTGCTGCTGTGTATACTTGTGTATACATTTTTGTTTGAACACCTGTTTTCAATTCTTTTGGGAACATACCCAGGAATGGAATTTCTGGGTCATATGCTAATTCTTTGTTTAACTTACGGAAGAATTGCCAAACTGCTTTCCATAGTGACTGCACCATTTTACATCGTCATCTTACAAGCTTTTAAAAACGTAACACCACAGTTTACCAAAGTTAAGGATATATTTGCCCCCCCCCAATATATATTTTCCAAGGATATATACATGTCTAAAATATATCTAAAATCATGAATCAATCAGATGTAGACATGTCAGACATAGGATGAGGTTTCTAAAAATGAAGCAAAACTGATCCATCAGACTCCATACTATCCCTTGTTGAAGATCCCAGTCGTGGTCAATATCAGCCAGATCCCCTTTCTGCTTTTCAAGCACCTCGCACTCTTTTGGTAGAATTTCCAGGCATCTAGTTATTAGGAAAATCAGGAAAAAGGATGCCCCTGGGATATGGACATAAGAATTCCTGTCCTAAAAGTGCTCATATTTCCCACCTGATTCAGTCTCGGTCTCGTGGGAGATGGGTTGTTCTAATTCAGGCATCCAGAACTTAGTCAACATCTCCAGGTATGAACTGCTAAATCATACTTGGTTTCTTTTTTTTCTTCTTCACGTTTTAATGTGTCTGAAATCAAGAGCTTCTTAGATTTCATGAAATGAAATGATTTTGAGAAAGCAAGACTCAGATTCTTGACTCAGGACTTTGGTGGCCTCATCAGAATTTACTGAATTTATGAAGGCAGCAATGACATAGAATAGACCTACCATGGCCTTATCTGGCATATATTATGGATACCTACTTCCCCCTCATACACACTATCTTCAGCTGCCCCACCTCTGTCATCTGGCCAACTTCTTTCTTGATCCTTCAGAATTCAGCAGTCTCCTTCTCTGACATCTCCCACTGAGCGAGGTGCACAACTTATAGATCCCACAGCACCTTCTACATGTTTCTGTATCTGATCCAAAATATCAGGAGATTACGATCCCACTAAAATTATCATAGAGCTGGGGCACCTGAGTGGCTCAGTGGTTGAGCACCTGCCTTCGGCTCAGGGCATGATCCTAGGGTCCCGGGATCGAGTCCCACATCAGGCTTCCCTAGAGGAGCCTGCTTCTCCCTCGACCTATGTCTTTGCCTCTCTTTATGTGTCTCTCATGAATAAATAAATAAAATCTTTAAAAAATATCAAAATAAAATTACCACAGAACTTTGTCTTGTTGCACTCTATGGGCTATCCTTCCCTTTATTAGCACTTGACAAATCTGTCCTGGGAGAAGTCAAAGTGCAGAGTGGGAATGACCCAATGAGAGCTTGTCCCCAACACTGAAAGCAATTCACAGCATCAGCCCAACTGGTGCAAGTCCATATGTGCAGGTTAGCTTATTTGGCTAACATAGCATTTGATGGAATTTTTTCCTCTAATTTTTTAGTTATGATTCCATCAGACAAAATGACCAAGATCTTCTAAAACATGACCCCAAAAATGAAGAGTCTAGTCTAGTATCCTCCAAACTGAGAGGTGCACAAACTTTGCTACAGTTACCTGAGCGGCATAATTTTAAAGGAATTAATTTACAGACCCTTGACTTGTATCCTGAACTACACCTGCCTGAGAACAAGCTTGTGGCAATCTAAACAACTGGTGCTTTCTCCTTTCTCAACTTCCCTTTTCACAGTTCCCTTCCTCCCACCCATCTGGCATGTTTTCTACAATTACATTGTACTTTTGGACATTCAAACCTCTAGACCAAAAACAAATGGACCACTTGAAATATTGATGTCTGGCTTTGTGTTTTTATTTATTGTCTTATACATGATTCATTTAAGAGAAAATCATGGAGTTAGATCAATGGTATCTTTATTCATGCTGAGATATCCAGAATTTACATACACTTAAGAAGGAGAAGGGAGGAATGCTGACTATTTTTCTCAAATAACCTTTCCTCTCCCATCTGCTGGCTATTGCTATAGAATGAGTCTCTCTGAGGTGAGGCTCCTCTGAGAGCAAAGCAAAGACAAGATTGCTGATGAAAAGTACTAAAGGGCACTGGGCCTTATTTCATTATGGATGGGTGCCATGTTTTACCCATTAGTGGTAAAATTAGTGTTAAAAATGAGATGGTCCTCATGGGAAGGCATCTCATTGCAGTTATTTAAATTGAAAAGAGGTTAGACTTTTCCTGCCAGAAAACTAGACTGATTTTGCTGATAATAAAGACTGGCTTTTTCAATTAGATTAGGTGATGGATGTTACCTACTAATTAAATGAGCTGAATCAGCAGCTCCAAAGTTATGATGAAAATATTTAAAACACAGAGTAAGACAAAAATGTTTTTATCAAAAATATTGGACTAGTAAAGGTGAAATAAGTGAAACTTTTGAATTTCCTCCACCCTTTCTGAGTATATTGCAATAAACAGCTTGTTTCTCAAGGAAAGCATAACATGAAGACATTTTTTTGTTAAAATATTGATACTTTTTTTAAAGATTACATTTATTTATTCATGAGAGACAGAGAGAGAGAGAGAGAGAGAGGCAGAGACACAGGCAGAGGGAGAAGCAGGCTCCATGCAGGGAGCCTGATGTGGGACTCGATCCCAGGACCCTGGGATCATACCCTGAGCCAAAGGCAGATGCTCAACTGCTGAACCACCCAGGCGTCCCAAACTATTGATACTTTTATAGTGGCTGGTAATATTTATCTCCCTGAATCCTGGAGTGGATCTAGTTCAGTCCCAGATCTTTCCCTGGGGCCTGGAGTCTATAAGACTGCTTCACAGTCCAGCAACTGTAAGATTAATACCTTGTGCAAGAAGGAACTATATGATATTTTTGCTTTTTAAAGTAAAATTTCTTCATGTATTTAAAAATAGATGATGTATACCAAATTAATCTGGAATTTATATTCTACTGGATACATGTAAAAGGCTGCTATAGTAAATTTATTTTTATCCATACACCATTGTATTGGCCTTTTTGATCTATCCTAAACAAACATTGGATTTACTGAAAGTCATTTCTGGGGTTCCGGAGGCCTGCTGTGGCTCATTGCATGTACAGCCATGAATCAGGGTCACTCAGTTTTAGGAAATTCTTCTAATATAATCTAACTCCTCATTTTTCATATACCAAACTAATGTTTGGGAAAGCTAGTTACTTATCCAATGTCACACAACCTGTATATGACAGACTAGAATCCAGGTCTTTAGCTCTTGATCTGGTTCTCTGTTTCTTAAACTACAATTGACACTTCGAATCATAAATTAAAGTGTTTGAAAGAATGAAATATGAGTCAAACTGTAATGAATTTTTTTAAAAAGTGTAATACAAATCAAAACCACATTTTCATTTTCAGTTAACTATTTAACGAATCAGATAAGAATATTCTCTACTGTAAAACTAGTATGTATGTATGTATGTATTGAGTCTCTAGACATAATAGCAACGTCTTTGGGAAACCCAAGGTTTCCAGGGAAAGAACAGAGGCTTTGGGATCTAGGCCTGAGTTCAATTTCTAGTTGCATATTACCAGCTGTGCACTATTAGGCTATTTACCCAACTCCCCTGAGTTTGTTTCCTTTACCTGGAAAATGGAGATAAAAATCCCTGTTGGATGAGGTTAAGATTAAGAATAAATGCAATGATGCATGTAATGTGAGTAGCATGATAGTTAGCATATGTTAGGAAAGCAAAAACTCTAGTTTTCATGTGGCTATTTCTCCCTATTTTCTATCTCTAATTGCTAATGCATTTATCCGTTATGCTATTGCCTCGGGTCCTTGACAGTTCCTTGGACAAGAAGCCAATAGTTTAATAATTTAGAAAAGCGATTTTCAAGCTGTGAGCACAGGAGCTCTGAAGAGGCAAGGTCATGGAGATGGGGACTTGGAGGGAAAGAGAGCCTTGGGGCTCCAATTTCTTCATTAACAAGTGAAGCTTCGCTTTTCTCAATCTTATACCCATGACTTTGTTGGGGGGAAATGCTGCCTTGGGCTTCATGAGGCATTTGAATCAGAAGCTCCTGGAGATGTAGTCTTTAGCCCAAGGCATTGGTGCTTACAGATAGGAATTTCTTGCACGGAGCCTCTCCATTTGGGGATGTGTTTTGAAAGGCGAGGGTGTTAGGTTGAAGTCAACATTAGGTAGTGGTTTCAGGATCAACTCTAATGAGGGTATAATGCACAATACAGAATATCCATGTAAAGTGAGGCAGCATAGGATACATGTGAACAGGAGAGAAATATTTTGAGGACATTCATGGTGAGTTTAGTAACTGGTTTTGAGTTATGAGTATGGAAAGAGATGCTCTCTCTCATTCTCGATCACCTTGCCATATTACGCAAAGTCTGTTTGTTTGTTGTGCTTATTTCTGTTTTTGTAGTTGGAACATCATTTCAGTTATTATCCACATCTACCAGGTAGAAGAAGAAAGATTGAATGTGATCTGTCTTCTATTATTCTATTAACTGGGAAAAATGATGTCCTGGAGTTTTAATAGAACAATTTGAAGTCCTTGTTAACTCATTTTTTCTCTATGGCTTTAAAAATATCCCCATTTTGTCCTTTTCATAATTGTGTTGTAGGCATTCTCTGTACCCTTGGCCTTTTAAGAAAGATGAACTTTTGTACTGTTTGAAAATGTAATGAAAATGTTAAATAGTTGTAGACTCATCATTAAATCAGCCATGAGACTGAGTCTATCTAAGCCTAAAGGAAATACATCAGTGGGCTTTGAAAAAAATATTTCTTTCTACCTTCACCATAACATACTCTGGGGAAGGTCCTGCCCATTACAGTACTGATCATAAAACAGTTTCTGCCACTTTTTTTCTAAAGGCTCTTTGGTACTGAGGGATAATGACTATTCTATTCTTCTCTTTTGTTCTCATTATTTTTCCTGTACTATTTCAAAGTTATGTAATTGTATCTTCCCAATTCTTAAGAAATGTGGTATTTTTATAGTGTCAACTTTCTACTTTTGCAGAAAATCCAGATCCCTAAAAACAGAACCATTCTATCTAATAGGGATGTTTCATGTAGAGCCATAAACAAGTGGAACCCACCACTTTCCTCCTGTCTTGTGTTCTTTTCTCCTATATAACAAACCATGCATTTGGATGGTAGTTGAAAGGGTTTTTCTTCTTGTTCCCTGAGCACTTGGAAAGATTGGGTAGGCAGCAGCCTTATTATCCACTCCTTAAAATCCAAGGTTCTGATTTAGTGAGGCCACTGTTCAGGCCCATCACCTACTTTGAATCAGGTGTGTCTGTGACTGGTGTGTGTATGTAAGGGGGGGCACTCGTGATAGTGGGTATGAGGAAGCAACAGGAGGGATATGGGGGGGACACTTTAGAATATTTGCATTTGTGTGATGTTTCATATTTGGGGGTTCTTTCTTTATAGCTTTTACCTCATATACTAATGTGTAATAAGGAAAAAAAAGCATTGGCTCCCTCATTATGAGATGAATACAAAGCTGTCTATTTTGGGGAACCAAAACCAGAACACTAGCTGGAAAACAATATAAATTCTGGTTGGAGAAAGTAGAAGATTAGGGGGAGGTAGCAGGGGAGAAATAAATGTGTTTGGCGATGAGATCTGAACCAGTCAGGGTTTGGGAAGGAAAACAGATGGCACATTTATGGAGTATAGGCAAACCTTGAAGATGTTGCAGTTTTGGTTATCATAGAGTGGATATTGCAATAAGATGAGGCAAATGAATAGCTTGGTTTCCCAGTGCATATCAAAGTTAAGTTTAGGGGGCACCTGGGTGACTCAGTGGTTGAGCGTCTGTCTTTGGCTCAGGTCATGATCCCGGGGTCCTAGGTCAAGTCCTGCAGCAGGCTCCCTACAGGGATCCTACTTCTCCCTCTGCCTGTGTCTCTGCCTCTCTCCGTGTGTCTCTCATGAATAAATAAATAAAATCTTAGAAAACAAAGTTATATTTATACTATACTGTAGTCTATTAAATGTGCAATTGCTTTATATCTAAAAAAACAATGTACATACCTTAATTTAAAAATACTTTATTGCTCAAAATGTTAACCATTATCTGAGCTTTCAGCAAATCATAATCATTGATCATAGGTCAATCACCATAACAAATTTAATAATAATGAAAGAATCTGAAATATTATCATTTCTAAAATATGACACAAAGTGAGTGGTTACTGTTGGAAAAATGGCACTGGTGGAATTGCTCAACACAGAGTTGCCACAAATCTTCAACTTATATATAAAAGAAAAACATAACCCACACAATATCTATGAAATGCAATATCTGAGAAGGACAATAAAGCAAAGTACAATAAAATGAAGTATGCCTGTAATTTGATGAGGGTTAATAAAGGGACTATATACAAGGGCCCGGGCAAGCTTGAAGAAAACAGTGAGGTGCTTCAGGGTTGGCAAGAGTGCGGAGCAGCAAACACTGCTATGCCTAAAGGGACAAATAGAGGAAGCAGTGACTAGAACCTGGGAAGGGCAGTTGTGTGGAGAGGACCCTTCACCAATGGGAGTTGGCCTTTGATGAAAAGACACAACCAGGCACAATGACCAGGCTGGAGCAAAGCAGGGAATGCACCTCACTCTTCTTCCACCCTCTGGTTTTCTGCTAGTGCCCTGGAAAATCAGAGAAATCGAAGAGAAGGTAAAAAAGCACACTGATATAATCCGTATGACTCAACCTCCTCAGGCATGGAACAGATGGAGAGGATAGAGTGTGAATGAGGGGAAAAGGGGTTGCAAACAGAAGATATTTAGCCAAGAAGTGTAGAAACTAGAACTAAATATCTAGGTCAAATGACAAGACGGCAGACTTTAAAGAAGACCTTAGAGTAGACTATCAAAAAATTAATGGG
Organism: Vulpes lagopus; assembly: GCF_018345385.1. Lineage (NCBI taxonomy): Eukaryota > Metazoa > Chordata > Mammalia > Carnivora > Canidae > Vulpes > Vulpes lagopus. The sequence continues at coordinate 29,356,339 of NC_054845.1, forward strand.
AGGACGCCTGGGTGACTCAGTGGTTGAGCGTCTGCCTTCTGCTCACATCATGATCCCAGGGTCCTGGGATGGAGTCCCGCATTGGGCTTCCCACAGGGAGCCTGCTTCTCCCTCTGCCTATGTCTCTGTCTCTCTCTCTGTGTCTCTCGTGAATTGATAAATTAAAATCTTAAAAAAAATAATAAAGTAATGGGATTCCAACTGGGGAATGTTAACAACAGAAAGTCTCCTGTAAGGCAGCCCAGGTGGCTCAGCGGTTTAGTGCTGCCTTCAGCCCAGGGTGTGGTCCCGGAGACCTGGGATCGAGTCCCACGTCAGGCTCCCTGCATGGAATGGAACCTGTTTCTCCCTCTGCCAGTGTCTGTGCCTCTCTCTCTCTCTCTCTCTCTGTCTCTCATGAATAAATGAATTAAATCTTTAAAAAAAAATCTCTTGTATAAAGAGTTGACCTTTGAACAACACAGGTTGGAAGTATTCGGGTCCACTTCTACGTGGATTTTTTTTCAGAAACTCTATTGGAAGGTTTGTCAGGGATTTGTGACAATTTGAATAAACTTGAAAACTGCCTAAAAATAATAAAACCTTAAGAAAAAGTTTGGTATTCATAAATGCATAAAATATATGTAGTTACTTTATCATTGACTGTCATCAAATATGCACAAATTTGTTATAAAAATTTTTAATTTATCAAAACATATGGACACACTTATAGACTAGACGCCTCACCATTCAGTCAAGAGGAATGTCAAGATGCCGTGTTAGATCCCAGCCGCATGAAGTTAAGTGCTGTACATGCTGTGCCACCATAACAATCTCATAGCCACCTCCTTTTCTTAGTGCCGTGAGCTCAAGTATTGCAAGTATTGGCTTAAAACGCTAAATGACCTGAATCATCTCTAAAAAAACACTAGATGATGCCCCAGTAAAGGGTGTATCACAGCAGAAGTGATCTCTCGTGGCCCTCAGTAGTGGTAGTTACGTTTTGGGGGAGTCAAAAGTTATACGCAGGATTTCAAGTGCATGAAGGGGTCAGCTTCAAGGGTCAACTAAATAAACCTTTATACTTATGAAACAGTAATCTGTGAAGCAATTAAAAATATCTTCCTATTGAACACTTACAGAAAAGGGAGGTAAAGCAAAGTTCAAAGATTATTTTCCCCATTTTATGGGTAACAAACCCGAAGTAAAGAGAGCTTAAGTGATATCCCAAAGATGGTGGCTTTTCCAATTTCTAACTTCTTTTCAGTGCTTTTTACTTTTGATTTCTATTTATACTTTACTGCACCACTCCCAGGGGACAGAATTACACATTTACTGGAAATTCTCAACCATCCAAATTTCAAAAATATATATATAAGCAGGGGACACTTGCTTTTGTCTCACAGTCAGTTTTCAGTACATCGATGCATCTGTAGGAAAAGCAACCAGAATCCAAAAGTTTTGAGGAGTGCTGAGATCTTCAGTGAAGATCTGGCTTAGGTGGGAAGCAAAGGGAGAAGAGAATTGCAACACCCAATGAAAAGCAAAACCTCACTAAAGTCATGTTTTCCAACTATCAACTCAAAACTCTACCCGAATGTTTCTTTTATCTTTTTTAGCCAAATAAGGCAACCAATAACCAGAAGCATCAGGAAGGGGTGAGGTAGTAAAGCTGTCTATAGGAAAAGTTGAATAGTTTGTCTGTGTCACTAATACCATCACTTACAGCTTTAGCACACACCACTCAATAGAAGTAACTACATGTTGGTTTTCACTCCTTAAAAGTTTTGCTGAGTTAATTCTTACTGCAAGTGTGTGTGTGCTTGTGTGCATTTCTCCTAATTCTCGGGACCAGAAATTATTTTTCTTTTTCCCTTTTCTCTCTTATCCAAGCATGTGTAAGTAGCTTAAGCCTGACGTGAAATGGTCCAAATATCCAGCATTTTTATTCCTAATCAGATCACTGTATAAAATCCATTTAAAAGTGTCAGCTTATCATCCAATGGCAGCTGTCTAAAGAAATTACAAGAAATACTCATGGCCTTTGCTTTGCTTTTGCTTTTTATAATAAAAGTTGGCCAGAACTTTGGCATAAGTTTTATCAGCAGAATAGACATTTAGTCACTCAGCAGAGATTGCAAAATTCACTGAGGAGTATGGGAAGATTTTAATATGCTGTTTTATTAATTTCAATATGTACTTGGCTCATGTTTTAGGAATAATGCTTGTTTTATAATCTCGTACTGCCGAGGATAGTCTTATAAAAAAGACTATTAAGGCATTTCTTTGATTGAGAAAAAGAATATATGTGAAAACAGTTTGAAAGCTACTAAATAATTCCCAGGAAGGAGTACCATGCAGCCATTAAGATCACAAATACTATTTTCTATATGATTAAACTTTAAAATATTACATACACTCCCCACACACTACTAAAGGAAATATAAAAATACTATAAATAGTATTTAATACTGGTAATGATCTTTTTTTTCTTTATTGTACTTTCCAAATTTCTTATGAGTATGTGTTTTATGATCATAAAAATGAACATCATTTATTCTTGAAACAAAAAATATAATGCACTATTCTAGAAACTAATTCCAAACCCAGTAAATGATCCTTGGGCATACAAGCAGCCTGACAATTTCACACTGAGACAGTGCCTAAAATAGGCCTGGGCAGAATTGGAAGGAGAAATAATCTCTGCTTCTGGAAGGAACATTATAATTGAGACTATTTGAAGAGGAAAGGTGAGTGAACACAGTATAAGAACATCAAAATGCTATGTTTTATGGTTGTTTGATGTAGAACAGATGGCGTTATACAGTTCAAAATATATCCTGTTTCACCACCAAACATCAAACATCTACCCTTGTGCATCTAAATGCTATTTTTAGCTGTCATATACTTAAGGCTGCATGTTCTATGTAGAGCTGCATTCTCATAAAAAACCTTTTGGGTTTAAAGCCTCTGCTTGTGTAGATCATAGCTCTTTCCTACAGAAGCAATTAATTCATAATATCACTAGGAAAAAAAAAGGGTCTGATTTTACAAAATTTTAACCCATAGTGTAAATAACAGTGCTTAAAATTGGGGGTCAAGACAAAAAAAATGACTTAGGGTGTAAAACGTTTACTCTAGACTACCCTGTAGGAAGTCAAGTACTTACGGTTAAGGCGATGTAGATTTGATGCAGAATCTGAGATGAGTAATGTGCTTCATATCAATCTACTTAAAATATTCATACTTTGGTTATAACAATGAAATTCTTAACTTATCCATGATCATACAAGTAATTAGTAACAAATCACTATATGCAGTGTGTGGTATCTTTAGTCCTTTCAAATCTGTATATTTCCTTCAATTGCCATTGATTACCTTCTAAAAGGGGAAAAAAAGTCAAGGAACATGAGAGCCCAAAGAGATCTGAGGGTTATTTTAGTCCAGATTTATTGCTCTAAAGGGGATGAGAAAACTCAGGCTCAGTATGATTTGCAGGAACTCAGTGTTTCCCCTTTTGTCCATCTTTGGTAACCAGAAGATCCAGAAGGATGTCAGCTCCCTGCTCAAGCCTACACCCAAGTGAGGCTGAAGAGACTCTATTCAGAGTGACAGGGGGATGGAATCTGGTTATGCCCAAGCCCTTCCATATCAGAGTTTGAGACTTTTCCTGAGTTTCTGCTCCTGTGACAATCGCAGCTGCCCTCAAGTCCTCTTCTTGAATCCTGATGCCTCCAGCTTTTCTTGGACTCTGGGAGCTAGTCAGTATCCTTCTACTCAATATCTTTTTTTTCTTACAAGCCTTAAGAGTTGACTTCTGCACCTCCCAACAGAGAACCTGACCAATACACCCAGAATAGGTAATTGGGTTGCCTAGTGCTCTATAGTCCAAACTTGCTAATTCTCAAGAATCTGAACTAAACACCCTTCCTCTTTTTTTTTTTTTTTTTAAAAAAAGATCTTTGTGGACATACTGTATAATTAATTCTTTATGGTCTTTGCCTTAGCTTAACATTGTGATTCATTCCGGAGATAACAGGTCAAATTGACACTTCAGTATGAAGAGTTTTACCCTTAACAGAAAATGTAACCCAATTAACTTCTGTAGACACCATGTTCTCTACTCTCTGAGCAGAATTTTCTCTTTACTTGGAAAATTGTTTATCAGGTCATTTCAATACTTTATGCCCTTTTCTTCAAGGACTAGTGATTCACCAATTCCTTTTGATTGTATGGAGTCAATGTTCCTATAGAGATCTGACATAGCAAAAGCTCCATAAATATATGTTGGTCGATTGATCTCTTATTACCAACGAAATAAATTTTGGGCAATTCAAAACAGATGAATGTTTACAACCATGGCAGTGGGTGATTGAACTGGCATATCACCAATTCAATTATCTTCTGCCCTGAATCTCACCAATATAGCTAGTCTCACTCAAAACACCTCCCCCTGAGAATAAGGCAGAAATGAATGCCATCAATCTCACTCATGCCACTTAAGAGAACATCACATACACATTTTACTCACATCAGGATCTCAATCAGACTAGAGAGTGGTATGGTTGCTTTTATTATCTCTTGTTCATTGTCTCATTCTATCTTTGCTATCTAATTATGTACATGACACCTGAGGTACAATCACAGTGAGAATTATTAGTTAAATTCTAGAGAGTGAAAGAAAGATTTTGACATTGTAGAGTTCCTGAGTTTGGCAGTATGCAAAATTGACAATGTCAAAGATTGTTATGTCTAAAACAGTGATATTTCTGTAATTCATTTTGTTTTGTTCACTATATCACAGCCTGGAACAGAAATAAGCAATTTTTTAAAATGTTTCTGAGATTATAACAACTTTGTCTGTATCAATTACAGATCTTCCTTCTCATTTCCCAAATATCATATTATTTTCAATTTGAGTAGCATTCATTAAGTACCTACTATCCATGCATTATCCATATAATGGACACTGAATTACCAACATTGAGTTTAGTGCCTCTCAAATAGTAGACATTCAATAAAAAGTGATTAAGAGGCAGCCCCCTGACTAATAGGGGATTGTTCATAGAAAGGATTAGATAACTAACAAATAACTAGCATACAGGGATAAGGCATGTTATAAGAAAACCATAAATGGATTTCTGAGTTTAAAGGAGAGAAAAATTCTTGGAAAAGGAGGATTTAGAAAGTTGTATTATTAAGGACAGTTTAGATTATGTTATAGTAAAAATTTAACACGAAAAAATTACCAGAACAAAAGTGTATTTCTCCGTCTTATATACCCAGTGCGGATTGAAGAAAGGTTCTGCTGTACAGTCATGCAAGGATTCAGTGTGATGAAGGCTGCACCTTCTTGTAGCATTTAGGATACATGCCATTTAGGATACATGACCTCCAGGATCACTAGGGGACACACAGGATAGAGCATGGAGTCTTAAAAATCTCAATTCAAAAGTGATGTGTGCCACTTCCACTTATATTTTATTGGTGAGAACTAGGGCAAGAGACTGGAAAGTGTAGTGTTCCTTGTTCAAAAAAGAAAGGAGAACCAAATATTGGGGAGCACTAGTAATCTCTTAAAATTTTTTTTTCTGAAATAGGTAAGGGGGAGGGCATTTATTATGATCCTGGAAAAGAGAGTGGATATTTGAGTATTTTGGAAATAGCATAGATGTAAGCAAAGAATGGAGAGGGCATTGAAGGTAATCCTCAGAAAATTATAAATAGCCAACTTTCATTTGTGATGTGAGATAAGGAGGTAGAGGTAATGCAGGAGATTAAAATGGAATAGTTGGCTCAGTAGTGCTACTCTATAATGAAGCATACATGACAGGTTTAGTTGGCATGAGGTAGTAATTGGGCGTATGTTATTCCAGCACAGCACAGCTATGTACCTTCAAGCATTGGATGTTCTTTAATTTAGAAGGAACATCCAAAAGGAAGAGAGTGTCTCATAAGAGGATAATTGCAAGTATTAACGAGCCTGGGTTCATTAATTGGCTGGAGGAATGTCGAAACCAGCAGGATAGGTGAACCCATGGGAAAATGTAACTGTGTTAAAAGAAGTGGGAAAATACGTGTGAATGAGAACTGAAATATCTGAAAGACGATGTCTATGCATTTTAATTTAATTGCATGGTTAGAAAATAATGTACATGATTTCAGTATTTTTACATATGTTGATACTCTTCTTATGGCCCAGCATATGGTCTACACTGGTGAAAGTACAAAGAAGGTATATTCTGCTTTAGTTGAGTATAGTGCCCTATAGATATCAATGAGGCCAGGATAGTTGGTAGTGTTCTTTAGGCTGTCTATATTTTTACAGGCTTTTGGCCTAGTAATTCTATAAATTGCTGAGCAATGGCTGTTAAAGTCTCCTACTATAGGCATGAAATTGTTTATCTCTTTAATTTGTCAATTTTTGATTCATATATAGTAAGGCTATATAAAATTAACCCTTTTATCATTATGAAATATTCCTCTTTATATCTCATATATTTGTCTTTGAATACTTTTATCTGATATTAGTATAGCCCCTCAGCCTGCTTATGCATCCTGTTTGTATGCTCTATAGCAGACAGTCCCTCTAGAGAGTATTTCCAGCTATTTGTGCCTTTGTACTTAAAGAGTATCTCTTGTAGACAGCATATAGTTGCATCTGGCTTCATTATTCATTTTGAGTATCTCTACCTTTTAATTGGAGCATTTAGTCCATTAACATTTACATAATTATTCACATGATTGGATTTAGGCCTTCTTATTTTATTATTTTTTTAAGTGGATTATTTATTTTCAACCATCACTTCTGTTTCCCCCCCCTTTCTCTTTTTCTGACTTGCTTTGTATTATTTTAATTTTTTTAAATTCCATTTTATCTATTGGCATTTAGCTATATTTGGTCTATGCATTTAAAATATAGTTTATGTTTTGAAATTATACATTTATAATCAGAAATATATAATCAAAGCAATATTTATGGTTACATGTCATTTCAATCTGTACAGTTTTAGAAGTGTGGACAATTTATAGGGTGTCAGCAAGAGAAGCAGAAATGATAAAAAGGTTGGAACTAAAGCCAAAGAAGAAAAACAAGCATACATAATTTAGCCTGAAGAAGAGAAAGCTCAGAGATAATGTTTGCCTTTAAATAGATGAAGCATTTTTTTTTTTTGTGGTGACCAGCTGTTTGTTTTCATCTCTACCCCAAAGGGAAGAAAATAGCATTGATTTTAACAAAGTAGAATGTATGGGTGCAGAGGGAAAAATAACTCTGTGCCAAATCTGCAAAGGTGCCATGATGCTAAAGTCCTGGGGAATATTAAATAACATATTTATCTCAATATCTTTACGAAAGCATTCTGTATATCCTTGTGATCTATCTACCTGTCCTCATTCCTACAGAGAGCCCATGATCAATTTGGCCTTGCCTATTTGTAATTAGGTATGGATTACCTGCATGCAGAAGGAAGGATTAAGTTATATTGGGGATTTAGTAAAATACTGTAATTTTGGAACCAAATGCAAAAGTTAGTCTCAACTTGATATGCTTGAAAAAAAAAAGTCTGAAATAAAATCACAATATTATTCAGGAATAGGGTTGCAGATTTAGCAAATCGAATTACAAGATGCACAGTGAAATTTGAATTTTAGATAAACAGTTGTTTTTAGTGTAAGCATGACGCATGAGATAACTGGGACATACTTATCCTAAAAGATGCTTTGTTGTTGATTTGAAGTTCAAATATAAGTGGGCAAAGTATATTTTCTAATGGCAATGTTAAGAGATACATAAAATTAAAAATTATGATAACACCTATTATTTAAGACACATTTTTTTCTTCTTCTTTTTTTTAAAGATTTTATTTATTTATTCATGAGAGACACAGAGAGAGAGGCAGAGACATAGGCAGAGGGAGAAGCAGGCTCCCTGTGGGGAGCCTGATGTGAGACTCAATTGCAGGACTTTGGGATCATGACCTGAGCCAAAGGCAGACTCTCATCTGCTGAGCCACCACCCAGCTGCCCCAAGACATATTTTCTATATAGGGACAAGGAATGTGGTGTCTTGGTCAGGTATCTAAGTCGTCCTCTGGACTAAGCAGATATATTTGTAACTTCGCCAGAGATGTGGGAGAGATGTCTCTGATGCAGTGAGCGGCTCTATTAATATTTTTGCCTTTATTTAGATCTCACTGGAACATCCACAACCACTTACTACAAGAAACATGATTTTTAGAACACTTTCTATCAAGTTCAAGTTGTGTGGATATAGGCAAACCGCCTGAGTTCTCCCTTCTCTTTTGTGAGGCTTCAGACATTTATGTTGTAGAATTCACTGAACATTGTACAGCCTGGAGTATGGATATTGTGGTAGTCTCCAAAGACGACTGCCATCAGTTCTTTCCCTCTGCTCCTCGTATCGAGAGGGGAGAGGATGAAGCCCCTTGCCTCGAATCCAAGCTGGTCTTAGTGACTTGTTGACAAAAACACCTATTGGAAATGACTCTCACAGATCCCATGCACATCTCTTGGAAGGCTTGATTTGGGGACACTCTCTCCAAACACAGATGCCATGCTGTGAGAAGCTCAAGTCATCCAGAGACATCATATTTGGTGATGTGACTTCCCCCGTTGGACTGTCAGCCTATCGCCAGCACCAATGGGCAGACACTCAAGTGACTCATCCTGGACATTGACTAAGACTCTCAACCGACTTTAGCCAGGGTCTTCAGAGCTCTCTTCTAACTAGGTTTCCACCATGGCCCTATCCGTGTCAGACCTGCACAGCCCAGCTATAGCAAGAATCTTGCTAAATCAGTTTGGAGAAAACCTTTTTCCTTTTTGACCTCTGATTGCTTGTGATATCTAATCAAATTTTTCATCTCTTATTGTTAACATTTGATCAGTCTTGTCTGGTTTCAGAAAAAAAATACTGTTTGGTCAGTTTAGAAAGAACTCCCCTTGATCTTGATGCCTACTCTTACTAATTCTCTATTCATCACCACTTCAATCCTTGCTGCCAACCTGCTATTTAACTACAAACCCTTGCTCTTGTTGTTTGAGCCTAACTCTCCACTGAGGTCTCTTTTCTCCTATTGCAGTAGTTCCTTAATTAAAATTGTTTTTGTTTTTGTTTTGTTTTGTTTATCAGGTTCTGGTTTTCTTTAACAACTCAGTTAAACCTTCAGATGAATGTAACCCCAGCTGACTGCATCACCATGAAAGACCCAAAGTAGGAACCTCCCAGTTGAGACAGTCAACATATAGAACTGTGAAAAATAATAATAAGTTGTTGCTTTAAGCCACTAAGTTTTGGGGTGGTTTGTTTGCAGTAGATAATTATAATATTAATCTGAGGATGTTTCAAAAGGTGACAACTTCTCATTATAATGTACATTAGTGGATAAACAGATACTGTGGGTACCTCTTTGGTCAATATTAAGTGCAATCTTTTAAAAATATAAGTGTTTTCCTAATTAGATATAAATTACATATAATATTGGGTGGCACTTAAGCTGATTTAAAATTAATGGAGTTAATACTACTTATCTTTATCACTCGAAAAATAGAGAAAAGTCATTATCAATAACAGATTCTGTTTAATATTTTCTTCTCCTTTATTATTCTCATTAGCATTTTTAATACGTTACCTAATTTAAGCATCTTAATAAATGTATAATGCTGCTGTTATTATCCTTGCTTTACTAGAGAGTAGACTGAAGTCTAAAGTGGTTAAACAATTTATTCAATATTTCAGAGTCAGGATTTAAATCAATGTCTTCTCATTTTCAATTCCAGGCTCTTTTCCAGGAAACTCGTGCCAGACTGGAATAATAAACTGAAATACAAATCTGGAAGTGTCATCCTGAGTTTCTGAATTCTGAGGCCATTACTGTCCTGAGGAGTGAATATTGCTTTACTTTTGGGAAATTCACATTGGGAGAGACTTGTTGTTTTCAGAGGTAATCACACAATGAAAAACTCACTTAGATTGAATTTCACTCTGGAGATGGATAGTATTAGTTTTTTCGTTTCAGTTTTGAGTCTTATTTTAATGAGAACAAAATGTGCCTTTGGAGAAGGAAATAGGAGATCCAGAGAGAGAAGTGTCTTAATCGAGTTCTCAGGATAGAAAATGGCAGAAAAGCCACTAGGACTCGCATCTCCTGACTCCCACTCCAAAGGTTTTTCCCACCTTGTCTGAAGCCTCAGATCAAGGTCTATAATTTGGTAATAAATGTGTGAGCTTTCAAGGAAAGCTCAGTTAAAAATGTTTCTAAGGTGTTAAATCAAGACAATGCTTTGTAACCACAAAGAAAGAAGCACGAAGAAAAAGTTCCACATGCAGCTTGATGCTGCTTGATGGCAAGGCTGCCTCCCTGGTCAGCCTCAAAAATGCAGTGCATGACACCTCATTTGTCACTTCTCTTCATAGGCAGGTCTTAATTAGATAATCTAGAGCAATGCTGTCTAATACGTTGTTCCACATTAATAGAAATGCTTTCCAGTTAGCCCTGTCCAATAGGATAGCATTAGCCACGTGTGGCTATTGAGTTGCTTGAAATGTGGCTGGTGAGACTGGGGAAATGAATTTCTAACAATTTCAATGTAAGTAGCCACCGGTGACTTGTGGTTACCATGTTGGACAGCACAGATCAGACTACAAGGGGATCTTCCCCATCTTCAGAAAAATGGGAAAAGCAGAAGCAGCACTCTCTTCTCTCTGGACTGGAGGTCTCTGCTATGTGGGGTCATGATGTGGATGGTAGCCCATAGTACTGGCTTTGAATCTCAAAACCATATTCAAATCTTCTTGCATGTTTGTTTAAACTAATGTTTAATTCAATAGACTAGAAAGGAAAACCAGACGGTGGTGGTGCATGGTTCCTTTGTAGCTGCTTTATTGTTCCTCCCTCTGAGCCCTCATCTCTCCATCCAAAGAGCAAAGGAAATGCGTCAGGAGTGGGGTCGTCAGGGAAAATACAAAATTCCCAATTAAGTTTAAGACATTTTTTTAAATAAAGGTATATCCCCCATGCAATATTTGGGACACATTATACTATAACATTATTTATTGTTGACCTGAAATTTACATTTCATTGGGCATCTTCCATTTTTAGTTGCTACATCTAAAACAAGGAGAAGGACCCTAGCTGGGAGAGGGGCTCAGGATCAGCTCCGGGGCTTATGGGAGTTGGTTTGTATTCTCTAAACAATGGAGAAAGGAGGAGAGACTATTTGTGTCAGAAAGTCTGAGAGGCTCTGACCTCATGGGTAAGGCAGATGGAATCTGTGCACAAAGCTACTCTAAGTAGAAGTGGTTTGCAGGAAGCTTTGTTGACTCAGCTGGGTAGACTCATTCTTCTGTCAGTGAGATCTGGAAGCTTAAGAATTATTGCAATACTCTTGGTCTCGTGTAACCACCATGCAGGTCAAGAAAGAAAATAATCAGCTCCTCAGAAGTGCCCCTTTCCCCTCTCCTAATCACTACCCTTGTTCCTCCTCAAAGATAATCACTATGCTGGCTTCCTACACAGTAGATGAGGTTTTTTTTCCTGTTTCGGACTTTATGTACATGGAGTTTTGCAACTATGTCTTTTGTGGTATACATTTGTTCCTGGAAGGAGCTGAGAGCTGTTGGCAATCTCCCATCACCTAATCCAATCAGAGATGGAAATCCTTCCCAGCTGGCCTTTACTCGGCGGACTGTGAACTTCTATTTATGGTTCTCTCTTACTCGTGGGCAATAGTGTTTGTGGTCTCAGACACAATCTTGGGTGTTTCTTTCAGGCCTCCACTCCCCAGTGGAACCTGAAACTCACTCTAGGTCCACCAGCCTGTGATTCTGTCCAGTGCTTTTATCATCATCATCACAGTCTCCTAGGGAATCAGCAGAACCTCTAGGTGCAAGGTCCCTCCTGCCTAGATTACTTCTCTGAATTTTCTTTTCTCTAGATCCCTTGGCTCTATAATTCTTCACTGCTTTAGAAGCTGTTTAATACCTAATATCCTTAATGTCTGTATGTTTGTTTGTTTTTTTAGAGAGAGGGAGATGGGGAGAGGGACAAAGGGAGAGGGAAAGAGAATCCTAAGCAGGCTCCCTGCTCCACACAGAGCCTGATGCGGGACTCGATCTCATAATCGGAGCCCAAGGGATCCCTGGGTGGCGCAGCGGTTTAGCGCCTGCCTTTGGCCCAGGGCGCGATCCTGGAGACCCAGGATCGAATCCCACATCGGGCTCCCAGTGCATGGAGCCTGCTTCTCCCTCTGCCTGTGTCTCTGCCTCTCTCTCTCTCTCTCTCTCTCTCTCTCTCTCTGTGTGTGTGTGTGTGACTAATAAATAAATAAAAATTTAAAAAAAAAAATAATCGGAGCCCAAATCAAGAGTCAGCCACTTAACCACTTAACTGAGCCACCCAGGTGCCCCAGAAGCTATTTAATACCTTTAGGTAGATTTCTGTTGTTCGATTTTGCTAGTTCTCAGCAAGAAAGTTGGTCTGTACGACCCAGTCTGCCATTTTTAGAAGTGGATTCCTCAACATGCGAGATCTTAATGCATTTCACTTATGGACAGGACTGGAGACCCATTCAGCCTCAGACCTAGCTGTACTTCTGTCAAAGAAGGACAAATTTCTGACCCAGAGGCACATTCTTAATGGCCTGGAAGATGAGATGTGTTTCACTGGGATGTGTACCAAGGGACCAGCAGTGATTCCTGCGAGTGTTCATGCTGCCTCCTCTGTTCCAATTAGGAAAACAAAAACTCAATAACGTTGACATATGCTATAATGATTTTCCTAAATCTTGTTCCTAACTTGAGATCATGAGCTTTTATCTTTTCTCTGAAAAAAAGGAATAGACTATTACTGTGGAATCACACATTGCAATCATGCTGTCAAAAACCCATTTGTTAATTTAACATTCATTTAAGTTGGTGACTAAATCCTCATAAATCAAGATACTTTTCGCTCAAAATATATCCTTAGCTTTACCTAACACTGTTACCCAGTGAGCTAACACAAATAGGGTTGTTGGTTGAACTTAAAAGGGATGTGCTGCAAGTTAAAATTACAGTTTCACCCCCACATCACAACAGCAGAAATGAAAAATGTAATATCGAAGCACATATGAGATGAAGCGAAATATTCTTTATTTGTTGCCATATCTTGTGTTATGATTGTGGTTTTAATAACTTTCTGGATGAATCACAGACAAGAGCAATGATGTGTTTTCAGTCCAAATTTCCGAAACTGTATTTTATTTCCCCTACTCTGAACCTTAATTTTCTTCCTGGCCTTTGCCATAAGGAAAGATTGTCAATAATTTTATTAGCTTTCATAGACAAAGCATGAAAAGAATATATTACTGCCTGTATGGTGTGTGGAAGCTTTGATATGATCCAGTAAGTAATTTGTCAAATAACTTTCAGAATGTGATTTTCCTTTATACCTTCAGTATAAAATTCCTATGCTTTGAAGCAGTTCCAAGGAGTGTTATGGTGATTTAACTAAAGAATTTTACTAATTAAATCTTTACTTCATTCCTTTTTCTTATAATGAAGAGAACTTTAAAACCACTAGAATGTCCACGCCATCAGGGAAGGGGCTTCATCAATGTTCTTCACAGGTATAGCACTACATGCCCTGAAGTGGCTGGCACAGTTAGTCATCAGTAAATACATGTTGAAGGAGTAGAGCCATACAACTGTGGAATATTAGAGACCGCGTGAATTCCAAGTCACAGAGGCCAAACCCCTGTTCCGTCAAGGCATAGATCTCCAAGTGACACAAATTCAGAGATAGCAGAATGTTGGAGAAGCGTCTGGACACCATACCTGATCTTATGGTCCCTGCTGAGCACTGTTAGTCTTCTGATCTCATGAGTTCAAAACCTCATGTGATCTTGAGGTCGAAACTAAGATATACCACTCAGGTTCCACTCAAGGAAGGATTTGTTATAATAGCAGGCAAACTTCAGTCATTAATTCTTTGCAGGTCTATAAAGGACCATCTCACCTGAGGCACATTCTTCCTGGGATGTTTCTGGTGGGTGGGATATGTAAAGGCCTGGCCACTTCTGCTTGATGGAGGACAACCTGACAAGCCATACCTGTTGAGTTTGCCAATACTCTGAACCGGTTAGACTTCACCCTCTTCTCAATCCTGCTTCTTCTCCCTTCTTCCTCTGGTGTAGATCCCTAATAAATAGCTTGTATCCCAAACCCTATCTCCGTGCCTGCTTCTGGAGACCCCAAACTTTGGCAGATCCTTTACTCTGTGAACTCTGTCTCCTCTAAAAAAAAAAAAAAAAAATTAAAGCTGGTGTTTCTTTATACTGTTTTTCAGGACAATTTTCTCTCCAAACTCCCTGCTCCTCAGCACTTTTATGTTGCAACCTATGAACTTCATACTGAGGTTCAAACCCTGGCTCCCCTACCCATTAATTCCAAAGGTTATGATCTTTCTATTATACCATGCTGCCCCAATAAAACTCTTTTTTCCCAAATCCCATTCCTCTAGACATTATTGTTGACAGTTAAGGAGGTTTTTAAAAATATTTTATTTATTCACTCATGAGAGACACACACACAGAGAGAGAGAGAGAGAGAAAGAGAGAGAGAGGCAGAGACACGGGCAGAGGGAGAAGCAGGCTCCATGCAGGGAGCCTGACGCGGGACTTGATCCCAGGACTCCAGGATCATACCCTGGGCTGAAGGCAGACACTAAACCGCTGAGCCACCCAGGGATCCCTGACAGTTAAGGAGTTAATCAAATAAATCAACCTCCACTATGTTGGCTTTCCTGATATGTTATTTAATTATAAACTGTTGGTTCCATCTCTTTACCTTTTAATTATAAACTATTGGTTCCATCTCTTCACCTTTCTTTTCCCCCTGATTCACATAATACTTACTGAAAACCTACTGTTTTCCTGGTCTTTCACAGAAGTTACTTTCTTTAATTCTATCAATGACTCTATCTGATAGATACTACTCCTGATATTTGTAGATATTATAAAACCCATTTTACAAACGAGGCCACTAAGGCTCAGAGAAGTGAAAGGATGAATTCGGGCTCGCAGAGCTGGTAAGTGGTAGACAAGTTAAGACCCTCCGCTGGAGCTTCTCACTCTCCCATTCAGTTTTTCTCAAAGGCTGTAACAGAGAAACAAGTATTCAGACAACCTGTTGGCTGAGGCCTCTCATAGGATCGGTGAATAAAGGGCGGAGAAGTGTTTTTGGAAAGGCAGGTTATGCTTTAGAAACTTGTGCACATAAGTTTGGTTGAGTTACAGGACGTTTCTCATCTTAGTTTCCTCAATGGTAAAAGGGGGCTCAGAATGTCTCTGCCATACATTTGCCGTGTGGGTTAGAGATCATGGATTATCACTCCTCGCACAGTGTCTGGCACATCAAAGTGAAAGATGGTTATAATTATTAGGAACAGTAGCGCCAGTCTTAGATGTAGATTGTAAGAGGTTAGTTACCTTGGAAATAAGAGGTCGGGCGCTCTTCTTTACTCTGCTTTTACCCCAACTGTAACATGGTGACTTACTTTGGAACATGAGTTCCAAAGACCAAGTGCATTTTAGTTACAGCAGCTCTACTTAGCAACCTGTATTTAAGTGTTGAAGTGGCACAAGCCACGGACCACAGCTTTTAGCTAATCTTCTTGGCACTTTATAACCAAATAATTACTCCGCTTTCACAGAAAGGTCACGAAGTGTCCCTAATTTTTTGCAAGTACAGTGAAGGGAATGGTGCTAATTTCACCTCAAAGAAACGTTGTGTGTAGAATAGCATCTCTGTTGAATAGAAATGATAAATAGTATTCAAAGGAGACTCAAAATGCTTTTATTCTCCCTTTAAATATGTAACCTGGGATCCCTGGGTGGTGCAGTGGTTTGGCGCCTGCCTTTGGCCCAGGGCGCGATCCTGGAGACCCAGGATCGAATCCCACGTCGGGCTCCCGGTGCATGGAGCCTGCTTCTCCCTCTGCCTATGTCTCTGCCTCTCTCTCTCCCTCTCTCTGTGACTATCATGAATAAAAAGAAAAAAGGAAGAGAGTCTGTTCAGGGGCATCTGGCTAGCTCCGTCAGTGGAGCATGTGACTCTTGATCTTAGGTTTCAAGGTTGAGTTTGAGCCCCACGTTGGGTGTAGAGTTAAAATCTTTAAAAAAAAAAAAAAAGAAAAATAAATAAATAAATATGTAACCTAAAATATTTACAAACGTAATTAGACTTTAGTGGCTTCTGTTTTCCTTGAACATAACTTAAATGTAAATAATAAAATAAAATAAATGAGTAGTGAAAAATAATTTGGTTATTTTAGTTTTCAGACTGTAATATAAGTGACAGCAAACCCATTTCTTAAAACTGCTATTCTGATCATTCAGAAATTCATGTAAATTCCATTAATTTAGCTAAAGTTGCCTGTAGGCCTTTATGACAAGAATATCATTACAACAGTAGATTAGCAATGTCTCATTAACATTGTGTAACTAGATTTCAAACAGGTGGTTGACAAACAAGAAATTTCATGGGGAGGAACAGAAGTAACTACAGAGTAGGCCGGGTCTCCTTAAGAGAGTCAGGTTTAGACAGCTAGCTGATTAACTGATACGGAGTTCCCCACTTTTTCTTTTTTTTTTATAAAGAGACTTTATTTATTTATTCATGAGAGACTCAGAGAAAGAGACACAGGCAGAGGGAGAAGCAGGCTCCCTGCAGGGAGCTCGATGTGGGACTCCATCCCAGGACGCCAGGATCACGTCCTGAGCCAAAGGCAGATGCTCAACCTTTGAGCCACCCAGGCCGCCCTGCCCGACTCTTTCTTAATTATGTAATTAATTATTGGCACCGATGGTGATGATGGTGGCAATGGGCCCAGTTAAAGAACTATATCTCCAAACCCTTTAAAAGAGCACTAACTTGACTGGTGTGCACCTTTTGTCCCTTGTTCTTTTCCTTTCTCCCACCTGAAACAAGAACATGGATCATTTCCTTTGTACCCACCAGGAGATAAACACAGGCAAAGACGACTGGATTGTAAGAGGAAAAGAGCCTGGATCCCTGAGTCCATCACGGAACTATTACAATAGCCCTGAGTTGCTTCTTCTAGGTAGCTAGTTACATGAGAAAAAGACTACTTTTCACTATTTTAAAGTTTCTGGTTTCCGTAACCAGGAGCTGAGTATAATTCCTAAGCCATAAAGGGGTATACTTTGAAAAGAAAACGTTGGCCATATCATTTTTCTCTTTCTTCTTTTTCTCTTTCTTTTTCTTAACATAAACTACAGAGACTAAAATGAAATCAATCTTGCCTATCACGGAAATGTAGAGTATATAGGGAAATCTTGAGAATTTGAGAAAAACTAGATTCTAAGTTGTGAGATCCTTGAAAGCAAACACTGTGTTTTATTTTAACAACAATGAAATTAACAATTTCTAGTGCCCAACACAAAATGAGTCTTGCTGACATTTAGCGTGGCCAAGGAGCCCCAGTTGCCCCAGGACTGTCTCAAGTTTAGCACTGAAAGTCCCTAATCCCAGATAATCCTTCCACCTCAGGCAAGCTGGGATGGTTGGTCACCTACCGCAGGTCCTCAATCCGTTTCACAGAATGGATGACTGAAGCCAGAGGGGAGTCTACAGTTTGTGCTGCAGAACCCTGTCCCCTCTTCTGGGGCTTCATTACCTGGAGGAGGGTACTAATGGGACAAAATTCAGATTTGTATTAAACAAAATGTTGGGAGAGAGAGAAGATACTTTGGAATCCGAATCCCATAATATTTTTACATACTAGATGATGAACAAAATAGTACTGGAGAATTGGCACCACCTGTGAACATTAAGGGGCGTGTGTATGAGGGGTGTTCTTAGCTGAAAGCTCTGTTCTCTCAGTAATGGGATGTGGCTCCTCAAAAGCTAAAACATCCCCAGCCCTTATAGAAAGAAACAGCAAAAGGTTCAGGCAAAGAGGGAGCCCTGCCTGGTCTCCGAAGTGATGCACCTTGGTGGCTCATGCTAGGGCATATGCCCTAAGTGCCATGTCAGCAGAGCAGACTTCTGTCCCGAGGACACTGATTGGGATGGTCAGGGAAACGGACCCATGACATCTGAGAAGTTGTCAGAGAACCTCGGAAGGTTTAAAGTCAGAAGAAACCTCTCAGAGGGAAGGGACAGATGAATGCTGCTCAGATGCATCAAGTGTTTCCCTCTGGATAAGAGGCTACAGGTAGGATGCACCTCATTTTCTGTGCTACTCTAACTACTTATGTGGAAGCTACTGGCTTACAGCCGTGCACATTTATTACGGTGCTGAGGGTAACACCTGCCATGCATATCACTGGGCTAAAGTCAAGGGGTCAGTGGGGCTGCATTCCTTCTGGATGCTCTGGAGGGAAATCCATTTCCCTGTCTTTATTTTTTTTTTAATTTTTTAAATTTTTTAGCCTCCAGAGGCTGCTCACATTCCTTGGTCACAGCCCCCTTTCCTCATCTTCACATTCAGCACAGTAACATTTCTCTGACTCTGCTCCCACCATCATCTCTCTTTCTCTGCCCATCCTCTTTTGCCTCCTTCCTCCTAAGAACTTTGGTAATTATATTGGGACCACCTGACTAACCCAGGCTGATACTCATTATCTGCTGATTAGGAACCTCAATTTCCCTTTGCCACATAACATACTAACAGGAATTAGGAAGAGGCTTTTTTTTTTTTTTTTTTTTTTGGTGGTGGATTCCTCACAAAGTAAGTGTCCCGAGAGAATCAGATGGAGGCTGCACAACTTTTTTCTTCATAAGTCACACCCAGTGACTACCACTCCAGTCTATGTTTTACAAAGGAGTCACTGGAGGCAGTAGAGATTAACAGGGATGGGACATAAACCTTGCTTCTTAATGGGACACACATCAAACAATGTTTCAATGTGTTTAAAGCTACCACAATATCTGATATGTGGAATTTGAGCCCAGGCACCCCGATTCCAGTGCTACCACCCTTAACCAGCACCCATATTATGTTTTATGTTGTTTTAGAAAAAAACAAACATATCTCTCTGCATTTTCTTTAGCCATTGTCAAGAAAAAAAGTAAAAGCATCCAATCTTTTAAACTATGTAGAAAAATGTTAGGAAGTCCTTACAAAAATCAACACTAGTCATCGGAGTCACTCCCAGGGAACTTGCAAAGCTGCACTGTCTCTGGCTTGTCTTCCTTGGTTGTGCCTCTGCCCACACGCGGACTGCTTCAGACCTAAGGAGTATCCTCCCCAGTTTTGCAATTCTCTTTGCCACAAGAGGTCTGTAGCTCATTCCATGGAGCCTATTTCCTTTCTGGAGGGTTTCGTTGAACACTCACCTTCAATGGTGCAAATTGTAGGTGTGCTATATCCTGAGCATGCCTGCATTTTAGTGAGGACTAAAGAAAGGAAAGGACTCTAAAGGTGAACTTCTGGTTACTTATGGGGGGTAATAGTGGAGATATTTTGGAGTTATTCGGGTGACCTTGGGCAATTTTCTTAATTTCTTATTTCTCTCATCTATAAAATGAAAAGAAAAACTGAAGTAGGATATCTTTCTTGACTCAAATATTTTTATTTGCTGCAGGAACCACTTGTGTGAATAGAGATATCACAGTCTCTAAGGACATCTAGAGAGGTTGTAAAGTCCGTTAGGTCCTACCACAGCATCATGCCAACCTAGGCAGAGACAAAACGGCTCAAATGCAAGGAACCATGGGGATGCTTTTCCTACAACTCATTTTTGATATTCAAGCTCTTAGTGACTGTTTAGCTCTCTGCCCAGTGAATGGTAACTTTGCGGTCCTAATAACCTCTACTATTTAGAAGAAGATTAGAGAGAAATTGCCCCATCAAATTGGATATCCATTTTCATAATGTTCTTCTTTAGATGAAAGATACCTTATCTTCCACTACTTTAATTTGGGAGGGGAGAGAGTTGAGGTCCAGGTTTTCATTCATTAATGGAAAGAGCACATTAGCAGATTTCCTTTCATTTTTATAAAATGGGTTTTGAGTCACAGGACATCTATATCACAGGACAGCTTTCTCCATGGTGTGTGTGATATATGCAGCCATGTACATGTTAGTGTTAGGATAAAGATGACCATAGTTAGCATTTATTTAGCATTTGTGAGGACCAGATACTGAGCTACAGGCTTTTCATCTGAACATCTGAAAGGCAAATAGTAAGTAGCGAGGCCAGGATTTGCACGCAGATCTGTCTGACTCTACAGCCCAAAGATGTACAGAGAAATATCTTTCTCAAGTTGTCATCGGAGATACTACTATAGATTAGGATTTTGTTGTGGATTGCTTTGGGAATTATTTATATGTCAGAGGCACTGGTGACCAGGTCATTTGTCAAAGAATTGATTACTCTTGCAGCAAGAGTAATGAAATGTCTTCTCTTTGGTCTGTCTTTTAATCATTATTTTTAAATATGTGCCCAAGGTGTCCTGGTACCGTGGAATTCTGACGAAAGACTCCAGATCACTTGAGGATAGAAGGTGTGATAAAAGCTGGTAACAGGAGCCTGATAATGGCTAATTAATTCATTCCAATGTCAATGTCCTCTGTAAATAAGCTAAATTCTGGCATTCTGCAGAGAAGAAACAGTATTTTAGTGGGCAAGCTAGAAGAGAATGAAAGATTGAAACTGGAAGAAGCTAGGAGACAGCAGGAAAATCAACATTACCTCAAAGCCTTCCTGGTAAATAAGTGAATACTGCTCTAGGGTCTGCTGTAGGGCAACCGCAGGAACCCAACTCAGACCCTCGCTTAGAACTATTGCTAACACTGTAAGTAAAAGGCCATGACAGCAAAACCTACAGGGTGTGATTGAAGTAGCAATCTGGTAAAAGGCAACTTTTAGGATTTTTAGTATCAAAAGAGAAAATACATTAATTAATGTTTCAGACTAAGAGATAAAAAGGCATCTACAAGTTAGCGTGTCACTTCACAGAGTCTGAGCCCTGATCAATAGCAATTAGTAAGTCAGACATGGGTATAACTTCCCAGAGAATGAAATAGTCCTAAAGCAAGTGTGTTATCCAGTGTTTTAGGATGATATTAAAAAGATATCTTCTCATCCTTTTGCCTCATGTCAGGTTTTGGATCACCATGTCCCTTAATTAACAGTGGGAAACAAAACAATAGAAAAGAACATGAAAATAATGAAATAATGGTCTTTCACCCCCTTCTCAGGACACAGGAAAGATTTAGCTGTGTCCCTTTTATCTTTCTGGCTGAGGACACCTGCCTCAGGCCTTTCTACAGTCAGGGTGACTCCAGGAATTCATTTCACGGGGCTGCCATTCCTGACTCCTGGCCTCAGAGAGGAACACAGACTCCTAAATTCTCAGATCTCCAAACTCTCCTGGATTTCACTGCTTCCCTTGCTTGAGGCCTAAGAAATGCTGCAAGGTGGGGCCCCGGGGCCTCAGAGCCTCTTCTTCAACCCTTGCTAGCATCTAGCACTTTCCTTCTCAGGTCTAAGAGAGCACTTTGCTTTTTCTCAGGCTGAGAGGAGTGTTGAGGAGGTAGGAATGAAAATAAAAAGTAGACTCAGCAAGTATTCATTCAATATCTCTCTTCCACGTGGTCTGCAAAACTGGGCTGAGGCTGTTGAACTGAGTCATCTCAAACATAGTGCTTTTGTTCTTGTTTCTGGCAAACCCTTTCTGGGAAGGGTCATAGAGTTAAAATGGCACCTTGCCACACCAACCAAATGTCTTCTACTAGGCAGCTTGGTTACATGAACAATGTATGCTTTCTATGTGTGTGTGTATATATATATATATCTAGTGTATATATCTAGTGTATATACACTATAGTGTAATATTATCTATCACTGAAATTCATGTTGTAGAAGAACATTGAAAGGCATGTAAGGTGAATTCCAATTCCTTAAAAAAAATATTATATATGATAAAAAGACAGATTAACATCCATCCTCTCAGTAACTATCTCTAGGTGGTAAGATTATGCATGGTTTTAATTTTATTCCTATTTTCATTTTTAGTATTTCCAAAATGTTCTCATGAATATGCATTATTTCTATAATAAAAAAAACACACAACAGAAAATAGCGCTAAATGAGCTATGACATTTTCTGACTCCAAGGGGCTCATGACAAGGAGATATTATTTTCTCAGAACCCTGTGGGAGGTGGGCTCCATCCTGCGGCTGATTCAGGAGTTCCTGGCCTCTGCCAAGATGAGTAAACCTGAGGTTATTCCTAACTGGAGTGTTCCCTGAACAGGAGCTAGGGGTGGGGAGTAGCTCTGAAAGGAAGGGAACCCCCAATGCAATCTTGTGAGTATTAATAGAGAAACAAGTACTGACTGCATTACATTAGGTTTTATAATACCATCTGTCAGGATTTTCCAAATATAGCAAGAATGAAGGCTTCAGAAGACAAATACTGAAAGTTTTGAAAAGGAAACACCAGAGATAAATGGTAAGTGCAGAAATAAGATGATTCCAAATTGCATGGCCTCAGGAGGCTCTAGGACATACAGCCAGAAATGGTAGCAAAAATACGGAACCTAGAAGCCCATTATAGATATTAAGAAGGGCTCCCTCACACCCATGCCACCTTAAAGAGCAAACACAAATGCACATCTAGCAGAAAAGATTCCTCCGATTTTATGCTTTTCCCTTCAAGTTATTTCTTCCTCACTTGGCCACCTCTCTGCCCTTTCTCCTGATAATCAGATTTATGCCTGGAATTTGTCTAAGGTGATACTGAAGTGATTTCTGACTCCATCTAGAAAAAGTTAAGGTCATTCTTTCTAAGAATATTAGAAATATAATCTTGTGATGGACCAATGGTGTCGTGCTACAAGGTCTTTCTGAGTAGCAACAAAGTCTGCTTTATGAGAATTTGCGGCTTCCTCTGTGAAATCATAAGGATGTATGTTAACACTACATTCTTAAATTGCCTTACGAATCTGTTTTGGAATTGTCTTTCAGAAAATCATCCAAAACTTCTCTGCACATAATTATGTTGTTAGGGTGAAACCTCTTTTGGGATAATGAGGTTTTGATAGCAGTGTATGCCACAAAATAAATTAGACTTAGGATCAGTAAATCAAGGTACAAAATTGTTCTTCACTACCAGCTTGGATGGGTCTTTTAATCTCTATGCATTTCTGTTATCATTTCTAAATGGGAAAAATAATTTCTCAACTTTTAGGGATATTGTGTAATTAGATAAGAAATTTATAAAAACATTTAACAAATATCAAACCCTCTTTTCCATTCATTCTACAAAGTATTTTTCCCTAAAATCACATTTTTTTCAAACTTAATGGAAATATATTATCAAGTGTTGTTCTTTTAAGATCTGGAGAAAAAATTACCCTGCTATGCATTTAATCTTCTTAATTATACAGATCTTGAAAAGAATTTCTATCAATCTTTATCCTTCCGGGTCATCATTATATTTTGATAGTTTATCTTTATGTAGGGATTCTTCTGTTCTTAATGATTAAAGCCAGAGCCCTTTTTGGAGACAATGGAGTAGATTCTTCTATGACTATTCCCTAATGTAGGTCCATATCAAATTTAAACATTTCCAAAGTTTTAAGTATAGTATATGAAAAACTTGAGTAAGGACTTGGAGTTCAGATTAAAATTCTGCTGGTGATGTTAAGAATTTATCATCCTATCCTTTGTTACCTTTAGCTATCTCTTGGATGTCTACCTTATTTCCTGCTTCTGCTAAGGATATGACTTATTAAAATAACAGAGAGCGTATCCTATTCTTAAAGCTTATGACCACAGTAGGAAGGTGTATCATACAGAACAAACACAATAGGAACATTTGTAAGATGCTGGAAAATGCCATTAATCACAGGACATCCATCATTCTCACCTCTGTACTGTTACCCAGTGGTGATAATCTTCTAGTCACAAGATGAAGGTAACAAAGAATACAAAATCCCTATGGATATATCAACCTTAGAGTTCTTCATAGGATAAGTCTTTCTCTTCATCATAACTTGCTTTATATTCTGCTTGTAATATAAAGTATTGTATAAAATGTATAATTATAATTATGTATAATTATATTATGTATAAAATTCTATATGTGATAACTCCCTCTGCCAGGGGTACCTGGGTGGCTCAGTTAGTTGAGCATCTGAATCTTGGTTTCAGCTGGGGTCATGATCTCCGGGTTGTAAGACAGAGCTGAGCAGACGGCTTGCACTCAGTGCTGAGTCTGCTTGGGTTTCTCTCTCTCTCTCCTTCAGCTCCTCCCGCCTGTGTACACTCTTTCACCCTCTTTCTCTCAAATAAATAAATAAATAAACCTTCCTCTGCCTATTAGGTAATGACCCAAATCCCATAAAAAGCAATAGAGGCTATTGCCAGAAGGGGAGAAGGAAGCACTGCTGTTGGGTTTCATGATACAATCTGAGAATTTCCAGCCCCCCTGGTAGGTGGATATCTGCTATTTTAGCCAATGAGACTAGAGAATCCTCCCACCTGAATCAAGATGCCACTGACAGGTTGGTGCCAACGATGCCTCTTAGCAGACTTCTGTCCCTCTCCAACAGCTGGCATCAGTATATGACAAACACCTTAGATGCATTGTTCTGATTAAGCAAAGAGAAAAATCAGAAATTCCATCTCTGGTTTTATGCTTATCATGCTTAAGACTACAACAAGTTCTAATTTCAAACAGGATGCAGACTTTCACCAAGAATATAGGGTGTTTGGAAGTGTTTTAGTCACCCTAAAGGACACTTCTTTGGGAACAAAAAGGGAGAGAAATTCAGAGGATGATATTGAGATTTGAGACATTCTCTGAACCTTTTACTCCCAGAAATGGAATGCTCTCATTCCATTTCTTTGCAAGCTTCTCCAGCCCAAAATACGGTGCAGTTAATGCTGTCTTGTGTGGAATAACCTGTGTATACTACGGGTGTTTAGAAAGAAGAGGCCTCAGGTGGGTTGGTGAATTGAAGAAAGATTCCTATAAGAGGTAGGATTTGAGACAATGAAAAATAGTGAAAGATTTCAAAAGGCAAGAGAAGCGAGCAAGACATTCTTCAGCCTAGAAGACATAACGTGTCTAGTGGTCACATGAAAGTAACTTAGTGTTTCTCCTTCTTTTAGTTGTTTTCCATAAGGTTTGTTTCCTCCATAGTCCCCAATCTGGAAGGACACAGGCATGAGGAATTTATTAAACTGACTTCTTAATTCTTAACTGCAGCCTCTTTATTTAGCTGAGGAAACAAATTTATCTTAAGTATCTAATGTCCATGTCTCTTCCTTAAGCCACACAAATTGTGAAGTCACTAGTTTATGGAAAAAATGCATAGAATATATACTTTACCTGGTTACTTTTTAAATTAATCACTACATTTAAAGAATTGACACTAAAATCCCATGCTAAGAGTATAACTTAGAATAACGTGCTTCCCCCCCCCCCCCCACTGTAATCAGCTCCTGCTGGTTTATCTATTTCACAGAATTTACAGCCTGAATGTTTCAGTGTTGCTATGGTTATCTGAGCTTCTTCCCCTAGGTCTGTTAACAATGAATATTTTAGAGATCTTATACTCGATACTCTTACTGATGCTTTTTTACTTCATGATATGAAGCTAGAATCAATACCTTTCCTTCCACTTCAGTTATTTATGAGAATGTAAGCTCTCACTGATTCAAAGGCTGAAAGAAGTCTTATTGTGGAGAAGTCAGAATTTTAAGACATATGGAGACAGGACCCTCAGAAACAAGTCCTTTTTATGTGTTAGGTGATGCTAGCTTTTGGTTTCCTCCAACCAGCCCTTGATGATAATCTGCCCTTAACTCTTCTCACTGTGACCCTCTACACTTCTCTTCTACCTTTAATCGACCTCAGGCTAGGAACCTGTGAATCTCATTGCCTCCAAAGTCTCACCTCAAATGGAAGAAAATAAAAAATGCACACTCATGTCTGACAGCGGGGACCTCAAGAAGAGAGGGCTCAGTTCATGGGAATGGATCACAAATTATGAATCATCAAGTATTATGGAAGGATAAGAAAGAAATTACATTAAATCCTTTCTTCTACTCATCAAATAACACTAACTTTCTAAATCTAACCCTATTGAGACAATGCTCTGAATTACCGTTACCATAATCAGAGTTTAGTCTGATGTTTATGGTGTAAAGAATAAACATCGGAAGCTGGAGCAAATGTTAAGGATCTATGACCTCTGGCGCGATGTTGCAGTTTCAGTTGCAAGGCTATCCTTCACGCTATTTCCTCCTAGGTGCTCTGGGGCCTGGGACATGGGTGACCTTTGGGGTTTGAGAGAAAGTTCTCCCAAGGGCATAGATAAGTGAGTCATGGAGGCGACAACCCTTGTTAACTTGCATTTGAGTTTTGCTTATAAAAATAGAACTACAAATGGATATTCTTTCTGACTGTTCATCACAAAATGTACAAACAAGTCCAGGTCTCTAATGGAAAGGTTTAACAGCTTTTTCATGGGTAATAAAATGCTTTTGAACTTTCTTGAACTAACTTTAGCATTTCTCAAGGACTTTATACTCTGCACTGATTGTCCTTTCTAACAACCTAACTGAGGTTGCTTTGACCAGTATATGTCTTCTTTCCCATAGCAAGTGGCTTCACTGAGGCAGAAGCGCCATTTTAGGTAGGTGTCACCAGCACTTAACAGAGTGCCTGCCAAAGCATGAGCACTCGATGAATGATTATTGAATGGAGAATGACCATTTTACCTGTTTGGATGGCCGGAGAGACACACAGTTGTGCAGTTGATCAGATTGCAGACCCTGAGTGAGGCTCCTGTGGTCCTGGGGTACAGTGTCAATATGAGGCTCTTCTTCTACCTCTTAATTTACAGGACAAGGATTACCTATTGGTTAATTTATAAATTGGAAACATTATTTTTTTGATTCATATTCATAGCTGCTATCAGTGGTCCATTTTTTCTTTTTTCTTTTGTCATAATAGTAGTTAGTGTTACATTAGAGCATTTATGTTTAATATTTATAACCTATCTTGTTTCCCAAAGAGATGGAATGACTTGTGGATATATTTATGCTATGTCTGACTATTTTAAAGAAAGAAAAAGTGAAAAAGGGGAAAACATAGAGGAAGAAGCACCTTGCTGAGGAATAAAATGAACAAAAATGAGAGGAGTGTGTGACCCGGTCTCTGACAGTAGTTATTATTGGTTCAGTGTAATTAGCGGCAGGGTTTAAGTGGGGTCATAGCACATGTATAGGTGATGGAAGGAAGGACAGTGCACAGAGTTCTTAGAAATGAAGCTGAAGAGATGGCATGGTTAATGCTGAAGAAATTAGGCTCAAATAGTAGAAAGATAGCAAGGAGTCCTTGAAGAACTTGAAGCAAGAGAATGAGAGAAATAATCAGATTTGTGCTTTTATTTTATTTTTAGATTCATTAAACTCAATTAATTAATATTGTTTATATAATTATAAACAATATAATGTATTATTTGCTTCAGAGGTGAGGTCAGTGATTTATCAGTCTTATATGATATGCAGTGCTCACCACAACACGTGCCCTCCTTAATGTGCATCGCCCAGCTACCCCATCTCTTCCCTCCCCTCCAGCAACCCTTAGTTTGTTTCCCATGATTAAGAGTCTCTTACAGTTTGTCTCCCTCTCAGGTTTCATATTTTATTTTTTCCTCTCTTCCCCAATGATCCTGTTTGTTCCACAAGTTCCACATACGAGTGAGATCATACGATGATTGTCTTTCTCTGATTGAGTTATTTCATTTAGCATAATACCCTCTAGTTCCATCCACGTTGTTGCAAGATTTTTTTGATGACTGAGTAGTATTCCACTGTATATAATACCACATCATCTTTATCTATTCATCTGTCGATGGACATCTGGGCTCTTTCCATAGTTTGGCTACTGTGGACCAGACTTGTGCTTTTAGAAAGATTCATTCTGTCAAAAAAGGCATATTGGAAAGATAAAATTGTCTGCAGGAAGGCATCAAAACTGGACATTTTTACATCAATCCATATGGGGATAAACTAAGGAAGAACAGCTAAAGGTGAAAAGGAGGGAATGGGTAAAGCGTTTTAAAGAAAGGTGAATTAAAGGACCAGGCCACTAGTATAGAATATGCCAGAGATGGGAAAGCATAGATGACCATGTGGTTTCCAGCTTTGAAAGTGGTTGGTTCACCATGATTAGGAATAAATATAGGAGAAAGAGCAAGATACTTTTGAATATGTTGAGTTTCCTGAGATAGGGGAAATGGGAGAGTGTAATAATTAAAAATATTTCAAGTCAATAAGATAGAAGGAGGACCAGATACCGTTCAATGTTGTGATGAGCCTTGATTCTCAGAGTATAAGGAGAAATTTCTATAAACTATCATCAGCCAATTGCCTATAATCAGCACATGCAGAGTTGATCATACTTATCTACTCTTCAGAGCCAAGAAGAGATCAATAAATGCTGTAAACATGATTATTGCAGTTCCCATATCTATGCTGATGGGCTCTGGAGTGTCCCATCAAACACACAGGCGCACTGCAAGATGTTGTGCAGTTTCAATGGAAACACAACAATACCCGTAAGAGGCTGTTGAACAATTGCCACCAAGTGTCTGAGCCTGACTATTTCATAAATCAGAAGTGTTAAATATTACTTTTGACCTAGGAACACCACGAAAGAATTACTGAGACACTGAGGACATGGTGGACTGAAAAAGTTTGGAAACTTCTTCATTATTATAAGATTTTTGACAGATTTCTCCTTAAGTAATCATAAATTCTACTTTCTAAAATCATGAATAGGTACACACATTCCAGAATTTGTCTCATTACTAGTTCTGATTTACTATCAGAAGGCAGACACTCAACCATTGAGCCACCCAGGTGTCCCAGACAGATTCTTCTACAATAATTTTTCTTACTTGAGTTTGAGAATCTGATCGTGACTTTACAGTAGGGTTTAAATTGAGAAATTTCTCTGGAAATTTTCTGGAATTTTGTTTTGCAAATGTTTCTTTGCTTAGCCTAGAATTTCTGTTTTTAAAGATTTTATTTATTTATGAGAGACACAAAGAGAGAGAGAGGCAGAGACACAGGCAGAGGGAGAAGCAGGCTCCCTGCAGTGAGCCCGACGCGGGTCTGGATTTGGGACCCCGGGATCACACCCGGGGCTGAAGGCAGCGCTAAACCGCTGGGCCACCGGGGCTGCCCAGCCTAGCCTAGAATTTATGTCATATGTTTTATGGTTCTTATCAACTAGGTGATCCCACATTTGCCCAAACATGGAATGCATAAACATTTTACAAAATTCATGAATAAGGGGGCACCTGTGTGGCTCAGCTATTGAGTATCTGCCTTGGGCTCAGGGTGTGACCCCAGGGTCCTGGGATTGAGTCCTAAATTGGGCTCCCTGAAGGGAGCCTGCTTCTCCCTCTGCCTGTGTGTCTGCATCTCTCTGTGTGTCTCTCATAAATAAATAAATAAAATCTCTAAAAAGCTCATGAATAAGATGTAAGAGGGGATTTTTTTTTTTTTTTTTACTTACTATACCAAGTTTAAAATTTCCTTAGGCAGAAAAATCTACCAGTCAAGTTAAAAGACACATTTTATCATTTCATTCCTCTCAACTTTTCACCATCAATACTAACAGCAAAGATTAAGGTCTGCAGAAAGTAATCACTTTCTATCAAGCCAAAATTTCTGCCCTAACCGTGGACTATGACATTAGCCTGATGCTTAGAGAAAGAAACACAATGTCTTCCAAGTTTTTCCCCCAGGTGTGCTTCCATTCACAACCACATTTTTCTTCGTAGTCCATGCAATAAGGCATTTTCCATTAAGTGAATATCACTATTCCCCCTCAAAAAACAGGTTTCTCAGATTTTAATGTGCAAAAGAATCACCCAAGGAGCTTGCTAAACATGTGGGTTCCCAAGGTCCACTCTCAAGAGATTCTGATTCAAAATATGTAGGGAGGATCCAAGAATCCATTTTGAAAGAAGATCCTTAGATGATTCTGAGGTGGATATTCCTTGGGTCACACTTTGAGTAACTCTGCTCTAGAGGAATGGTCCCCAGAAAGTCAGAGATCCATTGTGTTGTTGTCAAGATACTAGGATTCAGAGTTCTGGAGATAATTTTCCCATGATTTTTTTCCAGTGAGACTCTGATCAAATTTTTAGTCACAGGCATTAAGTCTCTTTGTCACTTGCCAGACATTTAGTGATTTTTACAAGTTCCGTTGTAAGAGGATAAAAGAGACGGAAATAACAGATTGTTATAGTTAGGTATTGTTCTCAATTTATTCACATTCAGACGAACTGTGAGTTTTAATTTCAATGAATGTTATGCCAGTACTTTAAAATTCCTGTGTGTAATCCTTACCCAAAATTATGCTAGCTTGCTTTTATAATGTTGTTACTAGGTAACCAGAGAAGGATCTACCTAAAGAATTCTTATTAAAAAAAACAATGGCATTGTGATTGGGCCACTTCACTGCCAATCATTTTTGTGGGAATTGGGGAGGGGAGCTATTAAAGGGACCACACTAGGTCCCACCTTGAAAGAAAATATCCAGCTGAAAGCAAATTCTTTGGACTTCTCCTCTAAAAGTAGAGAGTTACATGGTGTCCCTTCTCTTCTCAAATAAGAAAAAAGCTTTCTGGGCACCTGGGTTGCTCAGCAGTTGAGTGTCTGCCTTTGGTTCAGGTGATGATCCCGAGGTCCTGAACTTGTGGATCAAGTTCCACATCAAGCTCCCCACAGGGAGCCTGCTTCTCCCTCTGCCTGTGTCCCTGCCTCTCTCATAAATAAATAAAATCTTTTAGAAAAAAGAAAAAAGCTTTCTCCTAAGCAAGGCAAGTGTTAAAGTCTGTATGGCAATAACTGAATGCCATGTAATGCTGTTTTTAATAGAAAATAAAAGAAAACGACCCTTGCTTTCCAGGTCTTTTGGTGCCCTGAAATTTTACCTCATTGATCATCTTAAAAGATTTGAAATTAAGTCTAACATGGAGAATAAAGGTCATTGAAATGTTACTGGATATCTAAGAAGAAAGGGCGTGCATATAGAGTATAGAGAAAATAACATCCAATTTAGAGAAGAAATCAGACTTGGAAGGAGGGGTTTGCAGCTTAGGAGCCTGGAGGCAAGCTCCTGGGATCTCAGAGACCAGAATTGCCACCCTGTTCAGTGTAGGTTGTTGAAAAGAACGGCAGCTGTGAGTCGGACTGATAAGGTTTTAATTTCTCCTCCACCACCTGTGCCTTGTGTATAACCTTGGGCAAATTATTCAACCTTTGTAGGCTTCAATGTTCTTATCTTAAATGGGAACAACGATAATATATATTGAATTACCTCAATGGTTGGGATAATCCATAGAAATATTCCATTTGAAATGCCTCATCAGTGAAGATGCCTCACATGGGAAGAGCCATCCTACTGTTAGGACCCAATCAGCCACATTGTCAGGGAGAGTCTTGGATGAGTCCTTGTCTTATCCTGAGTGTGTAGTTGGCAGAAAATGTTACTGAAGGGGGAAAAGACGTGTATGTGCTTACCGATATGGAATAAGCAAACTCTCTGCGGTTACAAAGACAGCTGCGACGACGGAGCCACCCTCCCCTGTGGCTTCCTCAGCTTGCCAAAAAAGAATCATAATTGCCACCAGTGCCACCAACTTTTTTTAAAGGGAGGATCTTCCTTTCCACATAATAAAGCCTGGGCATGAGAAGTGGGGGAGGGGCAAAAATGAGTAAAGAAAGGTAGCAAGGAGGTTTGGGGAAACCATGAGAGAGATGGTCCAAGCAGCTGTAGGATGCGATAGGTATGAAAAGGGGGAGAAAGCAAGAGGGTTGCTATGTTGATGTCAACCATGTGCTTTGTGTTTCCTTGTGGTTTATGTGAAATATAAAAGATTTCAGGTATTTCAAAATCATTTTTGGCTGCTGGGCTGTGTGTTCTTGACTGTAACATAACTTGAACTAACGTGATATACCATTAAATAATGGTTTCATGAATCCTGAAGAATGACCAAGTCTACCTTTAAAGACTTTAATGTTTCCCACATACCATCCTTTTCCCTCCTGGAAAGAAGGACAACACATGGGAGAAGCCCAACTCAGCCACTTTCCCTCAGTCCCCTGATGTTTTCCCAGAGAGGAAAAGATCCAGGGCCAAAGGCTAGGATGGTCATTCCCTTCTCCCTAGACTCCAGCAGCCTAATAAGGCATGGAATCTCCACTAAGGAGAAAATGGGGTGATGGGAAGTACAACTGGATCTGGAAGCAAAAGTACAGCCGGATCCATCTAAAGCCACACCCTGCTGGCAATGACCTCGGCTCTGACCAGCATTTCCAGCTCATCACTAT
The DNA here is from genome assembly GCF_018345385.1 of Vulpes lagopus. Taxonomy (NCBI): domain Eukaryota; kingdom Metazoa; phylum Chordata; class Mammalia; order Carnivora; family Canidae; genus Vulpes; species Vulpes lagopus. The sequence continues at coordinate 29,388,717 of NC_054845.1, forward strand.
TAGAGGCAGGAAACGAGAAGGCAGACACACACCAGAAAACTTTTCCTATAATTCCATAGAGGAAGGACAATAACTAAATAAGATGTGTAGCAAAGGCAGGTGAATACAGAGCAGAGACCGGGAGCCAAACACTGCTCTTCTCCGTGGGAAATGTACCAGCAAGGAATCTCCGTGAAAGCCAGGACAGCCACTTGCCTTGGGCTTCCTGCTGACATGGAAGCACACGGCCGCCTCTTCCTCCTCCTGTTAGGTAGCAGGCTTTGTCCTAAGTTCAATAGTTTTAGATGTTGAAATCATAGGTTCTAAAACCTAGTACCACATAAAAAGGCTGGTAATTATAACATGTCAAGGAGACCACTATTCCTGTATTTTCTGTTCTTATCAAACAGGTAAAATCACAAATATCCTGAGTAAATGAATTGTCATACATATCCTGAGAAATGGGGAATAAGGTACTTTATAGAGCCAACACTGGACCAGATGGGAAATCTATAAAGGGGAGATGAAGGGATAGTTTGCTATCCTTTCTTGGGTGAAGGGTGGGCTTGTACCATGGCTGTGTTTTTCTGATTATCCTCATTACGAACCAGGAGAAAGACAGAGTGAACTAAAAATTAAAACAGAAGGTGCAACTTAGAAAATAATCAAAAATAAAATGGTAAAATATTAAAATGGGTTTGAAAGATTAAAAAAAACTATGTGATAAAAGATTCAGAAAACTAAGACTTTAATTTATCCAAGTTTAAAAAGTAAGAAAAAATAAGGATTGACCCTTAAAATGATAGAGAATAGAGAAGACAATGTTAGAGCAGTAAAGCTTAGGCCTGTGTGTTGTGTTCCAAAGAAAAGGCTCGTTACTGAGCAGGTGTCCCACTTCTCCATGACCTTCGCTGGCCAATCAATACTCCTCTGAGAAGATTCTTCAAAACTGACACCATGTCAACAAAATTTTATTTCTTTTAATTATTTTTTATTTTTTTAAAGATTTTATTTATTTATTCATGAGAGACACAGAGAGAGAGAGAGAGACAGGCAGAGACACAGGCAGAGGGAGAGGCAGGCTCCATGCAGGGAGCCTGACGTGGGACTCAATCCTGGGTCTCCAGGATCACACCCTGGGTGGAAGGTGGCGCTAAACCGCTGAGCCACCGGGACTGCCCATGTCAACAAAATTTTAAAGAATATATTGACATGATGGTTATGCTATAACGATGATGAAAGGTAATTAGAGGAAGCAGCAGAAAAATGAAAATAGAATAAAATTTAAATGAAAAGGGAGAGAGAAAGCTGAAATATTAAATGTTAGGGGGCCCGAGTCAAATAATGAAAGGTTAAAGTTTTGAGTTATGAAAGAAAATAAAAGCCTAGACCGTAAGAGATGAGGAGGTTATAAAATAATTTAAAAATAAAATGTAATAAACTTTACATTTTAAAATAAGATGTAATAAACTTTACATTTAATGCTTAATTAAACATTAAAATTACCATGAAATGAATAAAATAATAAAATGCAAAGTTTCCATTGGGGAAACATGGGGAAATTAAAAAGACATAGGTACTAAAAAATGCAGATACCTGAATGCTATTTGTTTTATGGTTTTATTCCTTTTATGTTAGTAGAGAAATCCTTGGTAGCACAAAATATAAAAACATTAATACTAGAAGCACAGAAGTTGCAAGCAAGCAAGTGGCATAAGAGCGTATTAATAACTCATGCTCCTGTAGCACAAGTCTACCTGGAGGAGTTGGGGCAAAGATGACGGCACCTTTCCCTGAGTGATTCTCAGCTCTGAGTGCATACTGGAATCACCTTCTAGAATATACTTGTGCTATGGCTCACCTCACACCAAGTAATTCAGAATATCTAACAGTGGCTCCCCCAATGATTTCCATATGCAGCCAGTGTTGAGAACTACTGCCTTAAACTCTTACTGGTTCAACGTGAGCCCCGCTTTGAACACACTCTTCAAGTTTGAGATACAATTAAAGAGGTCAGCAATATTTGGAGCAGATAGACAAGAGTGTATTTCAAGTTCAGCGATGGGCTTGCGGGTTATGCAAATTCCACAAGACTCCCCCCTCACTTCTCAAACAATATTCCATTGTGTGTGTAAACTACAGTTTCCTTATCTGCCCATCGGTTGGTGGACACTTGGATCGTCCCCTGCTCCTTGTTTCTCTCTCTTGGCTGTGGTGCATGATGCTGCAATGAACGTGGAAGGGCCGTTCTTGCTTCAAGATTCTGATTCCACTTCCTTTGGAGATTCACCCAGAGGTAGGATTGCTAGATTGTATAGTGGTCCTAGTTTTCGTTTTTTTTTTTTTTTTTTTTTTTTTTGAGAAACCTCCATGCTATTTCCCATAGAGGCAGCATCAATTTATGTTACCACCAACTGTGTACAGGGGTCCCTTTTTTTCATATACTGACCAATATTTGTTATCTTTTGGTTTTTGATAAAAGGCATCCTAAGTAGTATGAGGTGATACCACAACGTGGTTTTGATTTGGATTTCCTTGAGGATTAGTGATGCTGAGCGCCTTTTCATATACCTGTTAGATCATTTAACTACTGGCCATTTGTATGTCTCCTTGGAGAAATGTCAATTCAGCTCCTCTGCCCATTTTTTTTTCCTTTTTTTTTTTTTATAAATTTGTTTTTTATTGGTGTTCAATTTGCCAACATATAGAATAACACCCAGTGCTCATCCCGTCAAGTGCCCCCCTCAGTGCCCATCACCCAGTCACCCCACCCCCTGCCCACCTCCCCCTCCACCACCCCTAGTTCATTTCCCAGAGTTAGGAGTCTCTCATGGTCTGTCTCCCTTTCTGATATTTCCCACACATTTTTTCTCCTTTCCCCTTTATTCCCTTTCACTATTTCTTATATTCCCTGTATCAGTGAGACCGTATGATGATTGTCCTTCTCTGATTGACTTACTTCACTCAGCATAATACCCTCCAGTTCCATCCACGTTGAAGCAAATGGTGGGTATTTGTCATTTCTAATGGCTGAGGAATATTCCATTGTACACAGAGACCACAGCTTCTTTATCCATCACCTTTCGATGGACACCGAGGCTCCTTCCACAGTCTGGCTATTGTGGACATTGCTGCTAGAAACATCGGGGTGCAGGTGTCCCGGCGTTTCACTGCATCTGTATCTTTGGGGTAAATCCCCAGTAGGCCTCTGCCCATTTTTTAATCAGCTTGTTTTTCAGCTATCGAATTGTAGGAGTTCCTTATATATTTTGGAGATTAATCCTTTATCAGATATATTGTTTGCAAATATTATCTCTCACGCTATAGGTGGCCTTTCATTTTGTTGTTTATTGCTTTTGTTGATTAGGAGCATTTTAGTTTGATCCCTATTTTTGCTTTTGTTCCCTGTGCTTTCATTGTCAGGTCCAAGAAATCTTGCCAAGGCCAACATCCAGAAGTTTTTTCTCTGTTTTCTTCTAGGAGTGTTAATGTTTCCGGTCTTATGCTTAAGTCTTCAGTTCATTTTGAGTTTATTTTTGTGTATAGTATAAGGTAGGGGTCCAATTTCACTCTTTTGCATGCATCTTTTGCATATCTAGTTATCCCAACATCATTTGTGGAAGATGCTATTCCTTCCCCATTGTGTATTCTTTGCATCCTTGTCAAAGGTTAGTTGACTTTATATGCATGAGATTATTTCTGAGCTCTCCATTCTATTCCATTGGTCTATATGTCTGGTGTTTTTTTTTTTTTTTTTTTTTTTTTTTTTTTTTTTTTTTTTTTTTTTTTTTTTTTTTTTTTTTTACCAGTATTACATTGTTCTGAGTACTGGAACTTTGTAAAAAACATACTGAAGTCAGGAAGTTTGGTTGATGCCTCCAACTGTGTTTTCCTTGCTCAATATTGTCTTGGCTATTTGGGAGCACTTGTGGTTCTGTATTTTATCTTTTTTTTTTTCTATTTCTGTAAAAACTGCCATTGAAATTATGATAGGATTGTATTGAATCTGTAGATTACTTTGGGTAATATGGATATTTTAACAATATTAATTAATTAATTATTAATGTTTCGCCTCCTTGGTTAAGTTTATTTCTAAGTATTTTATTCTTTTTAGTGCTATTATAAATGGAATTGTTTTCTCAATTTCCTTTTCAGATTACTCATGGTTAATGTTGTAGATTTTTAAATTTAGGCTTTCTTTATCAGGTTAAAAAAGTTTCCTTCTCAGTGTATGTGTCTTTTTAAAGTCATATGGTAGTGTTGAATTTTCTTTGTGCTTTTTCTGCATTTACGATTTTTATTATTTTCCCCCTTATCAACTATATTGGTACATTTTAAAAAACATAACATGAACTGTGAATATCTGACATTAAGCCAAGTTGGTGATGATTTTATATATTACTAAATTTTATTTGATAATGTTTTGTTTAGAATTTTTGCATCTACATTCATGGGAGATTTTTTTTTTTCCTGGTAGTCTTTTAGCTTTTGGCATCAAGGTTATCCTGACCTTATAAAATCAGTTGAGAAACTTTTTTTCTTTTTTTTATTCCTTTGATGTGTTTGGGTTATTCTTTCCCTAAATGTTTTGTAGAAATTATCAGTGAAACCATCTGGGCCTAGGGCTTCATTGTGGGAAAGTTCTTTTTTTTTTTTTTTTTCCTAAGATTTATTTATTTATTCAGAGAGAGAGAGAGAGAGAGAGAGAGGCAGAGACACAGGCAGAGGGAGAAGCAGGCTCCATGCAGGAAGCCTGACATGGGACTCGATCACGGGTCTCCAGGATCACGCCCCTGGGGTGCAGGCGGCACTAAACCGCTGCACCACCAGGGCTGCCCAGTGGGAAAGTTCTAATTACAGATTCAATTTCCTTAATAGCAATAGGACAAATCAGATTTTATTTCTCTGTTTCCATTTTAGAAACTTGTGCTTTTTTAGGTATTTGTCTATTTTATCTACATTTTTAATGCTATTGGCTTAGAGTTGTTTAGAATAGTTTCTTTCTACATTTCTAAAATCTAGGGTTTCTGTGATGGCCTTTTCTGATTTTTGTTATTTGTCTCTTCTTTTTTTCTCCTTGATTATATTTGTTGAGTTTAGAGATTTCATTAGTATTAAAAATAATAAAAATAACACTTTGGGCTCTATTGAATCTCTCTGGGCTCTAATATATGTTAATTTTCTATTTCATAAATTCTCCCATTGTTACTTATTCTTTTTCTCCCTTTTACTCAATATTTATTTTCCTATTGTTATTTTCATTTTTTGATGGATATTTATTTATTTTGTTTTCTTATTTAAATTCAAGTTACTTAACATACAATGCAGCACTGGTTTTAGGGGCAGAATCTAGTGATTCATCGCCCACATACAATATACAATACCCAGCGCTCATTACATCACCTGCCCTCCTTAATGCCCATCACTTAGTCACCCCTCCCCCCACCCACCTCCCCTCTAGCAATCCTCACTTTGTTCCCTGGAGTTAAGAGTCTCTTAAGGTTTGCCTGCTGCTCTGTTTTTATTTATTTATTTTAATTTTCCTTCCCTTTCCCTATGTTCATCTCTTTAGTTTCTTAAATTCCACATATGAATGAAATCATATGGTTTTTGTCTTTCTCTATTAATATTTCACTTATTATAACCCTTTAGTTCTGTCCACATCATTGCAAATGGCAAGATTTCATTATTTTTGATGGCTGAATATATATATAAAGACACTGGCTCTTTTCATATTTTGGCTGTTAATAATGCTGTCATAAATACTCACATGCATGTACCTCTTTGAATCAGCATTTTTGTATCCTCTGGATAAATACTTAGTAGTGCAATTGCTGGGTCATGGGGTAGTACTATTTTTAAGTTTTTGAGGAACCTCCATACTGTTTTCCAGAGTGGATGCACCAGCTTGCGTTCCTATCGACAGTGTAAGTATCGATTTTCTCTGCATCCTCGCCAAGATCCGTGGTTTACGGAGTTGTTAATTTTAGCCATTCTGACAAGTGTGAGGTGGTATTTCACTGTGGCTCTGATTTGTAATTTCCCTGATGATGAGTGATGCTGAAACTGAAACTGGATTATTTTTTGGATGTTGATTTTGAAGAGTTCTTGTTTAGATTTTGGATACTAACCCTTTATCAGATATGTCATTTAGTAAATATCTTCTCCCATTCTGTAGAATGTCCTTTAGTTTTGTTGTTTCCTTCATTTGCTGAAGATTTTTATCTGGATGAAGTCCCAATAGTTGTTGATCTTTGCTTTTGTTTCTCTTGCCTCTGGAAACAAGTCCAGTAAGAAGTTGCTGT